>NC_135159.1:15733151-16033151 GCF_050948215.1 Halictus rubicundus
AAAATTTTTGTACCTGTTCCTCAAAATATTGTTCGAACGTGATAAAAATTGAAAAAATCTACATTCGGCTGTTTCCGTTCGAAAAATTCCTAAAGAGGAGCCTGTTACCGGAAAATTGAAAGCTCGCAGAGAAATTGTTATATCTTTTCAAAAAATCGGTCTTCCAAGATGAATATTTTTGTGCACATTCCCTGTAGCACTGTTCAAGTACAGAGAATGTTTGGTAGACCTACATCCGTCCGTTCGATCGTGAAAAATGCCCAGATGAGCGGTGCGACAAAGCGGAAGATCTTGACAGACGATTCGGAACGGATTCAGTCGGATTCGATGCGTTTCTTTTTTGTATCCGTCGACGCACGTTGCATCGTGCAGGCCGCCTCGTTTGAGGGCATCGCGCAGAGATAACGATATCGCGCGAGACACGCGGTTTTTCGATTCCATCGCGCGCGTTAATGAGCGCACGCACCGAGCCCATTGAAAAACACACAGCGCGCGGCGTCGGTCTCTCGGTGTGCGCACGCCCGCGCGCAATCGTCGAGAATGCGCTTTTTGAAAAAGCTCGACCGTGCAACGATCGTCGCGCGGATGTCACCCTCCGCCGCGCGGCGTTGAATGAGTCTCAAACGGTGTGTGCCCTGCCCCCCGCACCAACCCCCTCCAACCCTTCACTCGTCCCACACGCCCCTCCCCCTTCGCCACTCTGTGTTCCCGTCATAATGACGTCTGCCGCGACGGTAACTTTAACCGAGCCGTTCGAGCAAACGAGCCGTGCGATTCGAGGAACGTTCAACAGGATTCACCCGTCCCTTGTACCCCGTCTAGGGATCTTTGTTGAGGCGCGACGCCCTTCGAATTCCCTCCCCCTAGGGCTCGCGGAGACCCAAAGAATTCTCCCGACGAATAAAATCCATGTACCTCTCGGTATCACTCGATTCGATCAGAAATTAGTCCCGGTAACGTTTGATGAAAGGGGGCGTGGTCTAGGGGTATTTTGAGGGGCCTAGTTACTTTTCTGTTCAGCGATTTTTCTTCGACGTAGCCTAAAAACTATGAGTAGGGGATAGGGTAACTTTGAGTAGGGGAATTTTGAATGGTCTAATTACTTTTCTGTAAAGTGATTTTCCCTTCGATGTACAGGGCGTTTCATGAAATGTGTTCCTTTGTCTCGTTTATAAAAACTACACGGTATACGCAAGGAAAACCATAAACGTAACATCGACAACAAGGTGCTTACAAAGTAGAAACGTCGTTTATATGCCGCAAAAAATCGAGCGCGCCAGGGACAATTTGCTGATTACGAGCAGTTTCCAAGATAGGAAAACGATCGTATCATTGTGATTAAGAGCGATGCATTCAGTCAACCGGACGTGGGAAATATTAATGAATGCAGGAGGCGAGATCAAAGTCGGCTCGAAGCCGAGTCGATCCGAGCCGAGCCGGTGACGCAAGCTTGTCGCTCGTGCCTCTCGAACGGAATGCCGAGCGGAATCAGATGCCGTGCTCTGCAGGTTGCTATTTGCATATCTTGCAGGACGGACTGGATTGCGCAATCGTCGCAACAGTGCATCGATAGATCGACAGAACCCTCCTCGGATCTTCTCACCCTGCCCAAAACTGGACCCCCAAATTTTTGCCGCAATCTTCTCACTTTGGAACGTCAGCTCGGCGAAAATCGCACCTTACATTTAAGTCAACCTGTAGTTCCCAGGTTTGGGCCCAATTTGAGTAGAGCTTGAGTCACATATTGAGCCAAATACTCAACCATACATTGAGCCATATCTTGAGCCAATTTTTGATACAATTTGAGCCGTGTATTGAACCACATTGGAACCATATACCGAGTCAAGTTTGAGTCATACATTGAGACAAATTGAGTAATGTTTGAGTCATATATTGAATCAAGTACAGACTACATATTGAGTCAAGTTTGGGCCATATATTGAATCAAGTACGGACTACATATTGACTCAAGTTGGAGTCATATGTTGAATCAAGTATGGACTACATATTGAGTCAAGTTTGAGCCATATACTGAGGTAAGTTTGAGTCGCATTTACGCCATATATTGAGCAAAGTTTGCCGAAGTTTGCGCCACGTACCGGGTGTTCCGGAAGTACGACTGGACAGAAAATTAGCTAATTGAAGATTTGCGAAAGTACAGGGCGATTCTAACGTAAGTTTCGATGAAGCCGCGTTAATTATCGCTAATTGGAGGCGATAGAAAGCGAGCGCGCTCCGCGTAATTACCCGGGGAACCGTTAACGAGGGACGTCGGCCAGGGTTACGACCCCGTGTCGCCGCTGGTTCAGCGTTTATCTTGCTCGGCGTCGAACCGGATCCACGATCCATCGATCTCTAAATTGGGTCGTGGCTCGATCGTAAAAAGAAAGACGCCTAGGCTAGTACGTTATGACCTGCATCGGGAATGAATGAGAATGCAGATGCGCCGTCACGTTCGCGAACCGATGAATGCGAAACGAGACGCATTGTCGCGACGGACGCACTTGCGTCAACGGATCGTTCGCAAAACAGAATGAAAAGAATCGTAAAGGTCAAGTGGTGCGCGTGTACCGGTGGTTTTTGATTTCCGAGCCCTGCTTCGTTGGTTGTTTCCTGCTGGATCCAAGCACAGAGCTTGCAGCAAGGCTATCGCAGCTTTTAACTGGTCAAACTTAATCTCAAGTGATCTGACGACAATTTTCAATAGCTTAGGGCTCAGCCTGGAACCCATACATAGAACATCGAGAGAGGCGTACCGCTCATAGTAAATTCAATTTAAAAATCAGTCTAACATTTTAGTTGCTACGAACGCCGGGAATACGACTCCCAGCGGAAAATTGAATTTTCATAGGGAACATCTCGGTCAATTTACCTGGCTGTGATGTAACTCTATTTCCGAGGCTGACAGATAACCGAGGGGTATTTGCGATCGCTGTTACCCGGTAATTCGCGCACACGCGTTTCACTATAATCTCGTTAACAGTTCGCCGTAAGTCATTTAAATACTTTGCCCGGCCGAACGACAAGTATTACCGTCAGTTCTGGAAATAGATACTGAAATCAGCATAAACAGCTCTCCTCCATTTCACGGTTTCTCCTCGGCTAAGTAAACATCGACGTAACGCTGCATGTAAGTACAACGATCGACCGAACGATTATGATCTTCGCTCCTCTGGCAGAACACGTTCGGTGACCTAGCCGAATTTCGATATGAAGAAAAATGAGATAAGAAAAACACGTGCTCGAATCGCGAATTACTTTGATACGTAGCCGCTAATCGACAAGCAAATGCGCGCGAGCCAGACGCACCTAATTGGATGACCGCAAGGTTGATTTCTTGCTGGAACGCCTCGCGCGTTTCGCATATTTAAGCGGCAGCGATGGCTTCGAACGACGCTCGACGCGCAAACAAGCAAGTGTAACAAACAGGTTTCATTTATTGTATTCATTTCCATAAATAAATGGATACGAACGGATAAATTTATTACAATGTGATTCGATTTCCTGTTCCACGTGCAGACCCGATGAGTTGTCCCCAGCACGGCAAGGTGAACGTCGACAAGAAAACGATCCGTTTCGAAATTGCACGCCGCTCAAGGTAACGATAATACGCGAAACAAGTAGTCAAAGGAGGCACGGGATCGTTGGGCGTTAATTACACAAGAAAATGACAGTAATCGGATCGCAAACAGCTGAACTGGGTCAGCTCGCGTGTCGGCCGTGCAGTGTAAGAGGCGAAAAAAATTCCGCGATTCCGGGGAACGGGATAATTCTCATCCGATGCGGATTAGTTTCGCACGCGCGAGCTGCAATTGCGTAATTCGAGGCGGTCTGACGGTTGTTTGACAGCTCGTTCGCACATTCCCAACGCGGAATTCGAAAGCGACGCTCCCGAGCAACACACCGCGAGCTTTTCGATGACCACTAAAATTTTTTCCACGTTCTCTGAACATTGCCGAACACAGCCGGAAAGATAGCGATCGATAGTCTTATTAGTTTTGTTAAAAAAATATATATTATTTAAGGTAGTCCCTCTTCTTGGCTTCTGTATACGGTCCACATTGAAATTTTTTTTTCAGAATCTAAATGTCGTGGTTTTATGAAATTTTGTTGAGTTATTTAAATAGGTTTGAGCTACGTCTGCGATTTTTTGCGAGCTGCGAGCGTGAAAATTGTGGTAGCTATTCACAGTAAAAGTTCAAAGTGTCAAGACACGGATAACGATCGATATTCGGTTTGCATATCGACGCCATTTTTCTTCAGAGCATCGCTATTTTTATTTGCTACCTCGCAGACGTTTGCTACATCCATACTAATCGAGTATCGCGTGACTTTTTCATTTCTGGTGACGTCAGGAACTGTCACTGTACGCATCACTCGAAACGAATGCTTTTAAAAACCTGTCTACCTTCCAAACTAAACAGTTGCTAGAATGCAAATGGTAACAACGTGCGAAAATTACCGAACCTCGAACAGACATGCGTAAACAAATCTGCAAGCTTTTAAAAAAGTAGGTCTTACATTTTCTCTAAAAAAAAAATGCTGACTCGGCCCGCCATTCGAAATGGAATTTTTAAACCTGTCCGCGCCATTGTTTAAACAATCACCATAATGCAAATGATAGCGGATTGTACAAATTTATGAACATAGTACAGACATGCATAAATAAATCTGCAAAGTTTAAAAACTGTAGGTCTACTGGTTCTCCCAAAAAAAAATTCCTAAAAGTCCAAGAGGCGAATGAAGAAAGGGGAAACGGCCCGTTGATGGGTTTTTCGAGATTCTTTTTTAGTTTTATGGGATTTTGGTGGTGAGCCCGTGTCTGGCTCGCCCACGCAGCTCACCATGCGGTTCCTGCACGGTTCATCGAGCCTCAAAGGTTGAATTTATGGCCGCCGATAAGCAAGAATTTATTGATACCGCGGTCTCGACTCGATACCAGCCCATTTCTGCGTGCGCGTACACACAGCCGTGCATCGGCCGCGGCTTATCTACCGAACCTATTGTCTCCCGAGATCGATCTAGACGCTGATCGTCGCCCGGAGGACAGGTAGCGACGGCTTCGAGTCGCTCGCGAACTCTGCTTGAATTTATTCTGAAATAACTTTGCCTTCACCTTTTTCCCTTCGATACTCGATCGAGTAACCACCTGACAATATATTTCACTTTACATTTGAATATTTGAATAAGTTTCTCTCTGTTGCACGATGGATTATATATTTTGCAAAGATTTAAACGAATAAATCCAAAATAAACATTGTGTATGACTTGTTCGTGTCGTAGCGAGCTCAAGTGATTTTTAGCTGAATTTCTGGTGGCTCGTACAAGGTAGAAGGACATTTTGGTGAAAAATTTTCCAGAAGGTGGATTGGAAAAGCTTATTAGCGATATCGATGCTCGACTATGGAACGTCCATAGCACGTGTAAACAAGGCGGAAATGGAGCAGCAGCAGCAGCTGATAAGTGCCGATAATTGACAATGTGTCGCACGCCCTTCGGATAGTGTTTCGACGATTATGTGTACAACGTAGGATCATTCAAGGAAACGTGCAACTCTAAAGCCTACCTTAATCAACGCACTTTACGATTCTCTACAGTCAATAATTTCACAAAAATTATTCTAATTTTACTTTCTGTGTTACACGTTTTCTCGAAACAAATTACTTTCATTTTGTGGAGCTTCCTGCTATGCTGGCATTCAAAATTAGACCAAAGTAGGACAAGGAGCAGACCCAGATCATGCCTCTGAATCGGATCTATCATCCTGGCAAGGACTGCTTCCTCAGGGTGTCTAAATAACCGTTTAGACCTTCGTTCGAAGTGTCTTCTTCGAGCCTAAGATCTCTGGTTCTCGAACCATGTGTTCGAAAGTAAAAGTTTCACGAAGCGGTCTTCGGCCAATGGCTGCGATTGGCCGGCTTCCCAGGGCCTCGAAGACCATGAATGGGGACTGATTAGGAGCGCGGAGTGGCTGTTGTTCTGAAGTGCGGCTCTTATCACGGGGACGCGTCACCGGCGACGGTTTAGTGTCGCTAAACGATTATGTTTTGATCGAACCTCGAAAGCTTCGCTCTACTCCACGATTCTAAACAGCCTTAACCCTAGAACCTTCTAGGCCATCTTGTGATTTTTTATATTACAATTTACGGCAAGTATCGTTTCTGCTAATGAGAATCCACGAGTTTATGAAAAATTTAAATTATCAATCAGACTTTGGGAAGAAATATAAAACCGATCTCGCGTCGAAAAATTTCGGAAAATTATTTAGCGTCCCTTGCGGCTTCTGGAAAAGGAGCACGCGTCGCCCGGATCATGTTTTATGAACTTCGCAAGGAAAAACAAGCTTTCGTGAATCACCCTAATCGGCACGGAACGCTCTCGTAGTTATTGCTTGCTTTACGCCCGGTGGACAAATAGGCTGCACCGGTTGGAAACACGATTTTCAGCGAGCATCGGGCCAGATCATCGCGTTCGATCGGCCCGATGAGTTACAGATCGTAGATCCTTGTTGACGACGATCGAAACGACACGGTTTATCTTTCCCGATGGTGGATCCGGACGTTTATTAGCCGGGCGGAGGCGAGGTTTACGAGATCCAGTGGTTGGCAACGTGCAAACGAGATCGTACAGCTCGCCTCAGTGTAAAAAAAAAAAGAGAAATAGAAGAAACTGGATCGTCGGATCTTCCGCGAAACCGGCCGTGTTTCGCGGGATTTACGGCCGGATCGGGTTTATGGGGTTTCGCGTGTGCGAGTACACGCCGGCCGGGCCCCATCGGAGCGTCGCGTCGTCGCCTCGCATTTTTAGAAAGTCTTACGTCATGCCGTCTCTTTCGACAAAGCGGCCGTCGATCCAGATGCGCGAAGCATGCCAAAATTCTGTGGAAACTGTAAAGTTCCGTCGTAAAACGGTCGTTTGAATTTTTACCGGGGCCTTCCGTGTGCGGGAATCGAACTGGACTCCGGCTCCGCTAAGAGATTCTCGAAGACTCGAAATTGTTCGCACGGAGACCCGATTTAGACTCCTCCAAAGACTTTAGGATTGGACAGTGATTCCTGATTTACAGAACAGACGTGGATTAAATATACATTGCAAGAGGATATTGTTAGAGTTTGATGAGGATGCAAATTTAGACTCTCTGGACATGATTGGACACCTTTGGACCTTTTTGGATCTGTTTGAATCGCCTCGGACTGCTGTGGACCTTCGTGCTCCTCAGAGGAAGGTCTGCGAATTTTTCTGGACCTTCCTAGACCTCCTTGGATTTTCTATCGACCTTTATGGACCTCTTTGGACTTTCATGGACCTCTCTTTGTGGAGGCCCATGTATACCTTCCCTGGACCCACTCTGCACTTATTTGAGAAACACCCGTTACGTATGGAATCGTGACGGAGAAACCGTAAGCTAATACTCGAGATAGGAGAGGATAATCAGACGATTTCACGGTCAGCGACTTGCTCTCTTCGCGCACCGGTCACGTGGTCTAGCAATCTAGCAAACGACGGGAATGCATCTCTTAATCCCATCAATTATTCCCAACATCTCTGCCGAGCAAGCTCTCCGAATACTGTTTATTAGCCCTAAGAGAATTTCGATATTAACCAATTCAATCGGGTCATATCAAAATCTCGGGCGAGTATAAATGCACGGATCGCATTAAAATCCATTTACCTTAGACCGATTGAATTCCCGAAAATAAAATCGTTCGAGCAGATCGTGAATAGGTGGCCGAGCAGAGACAACGAAAATTCGACTTTAATTAACGTAACGATTCGTTCGGCGAGCATACGCCGGCGGAACCGTCGAATATCCGGAAAAAAAATAACCGGGACGCTCTGCGATTAATACGAACATTCGGATATCACCGGCGCATCGTTTCGGGTACAGTAGTGCGGCTCCGACTGGTGTTTTAATTAAGAATAAATCGAATCGCCGAGCGATGTTCGCGCGAAGCGAAACGGCCGGGGATGGGATCGTTTAATTTTTACATCCGGCGAGTTTTGTTCGAGCACCAACAATGATATCACCGTTCCCAGAATCCGAGAGGCCCCCCCTTTTTATCACAAAAAAAATATCGAAACTCATTCGGACATTGGATAAAATTTACAAGCCGTTCATCTCACTGAATTTTTCAATAACTTAGTTTCGAAGAAGATGCATCGTTGTCAACTTGGAGAATTTTTCCTTCTAGAACCGGACAAGTTGTAGGAATGATTTTTTCGTGAGATTATTCTTTGGATTCTACTGAATATAACAGTATTTTTTTTTTAACATTGCGAATGTTTGAACTTGTTTAAAAAATGTTTGAAGTAACCGAAATCCCTGAGAGTGAGATATAATCTGGTTCGCACTCTTCTAACATTTTTCAAACAAGTTTAAACATTTCTAATGTTGCAAAAATAATATTGTTGTACTCGGGAGAGTCTATAGAATAATTGTACGTAAGAATCATTTCGGTAGCTCTTCTGGTTGAAGCAGAAAAAATTCTTAAAGTTGACAATTATAGATTGTGAAATTAAACAGTCCTGGTTAATGAATTGAGACAGCGTTTTCTGGACGAATAAAATTAATACCAGGTTCTGCAAGAAGAGGATACGTTACCACGGTCACAATAAAAAATCGCGGGGAGAGAATCGGACACGTCGGAGAGCTGGTTTTCGGAACTGGGGCGTTTTCACGCTGCATTATTCAAGCCCTATGAATTCGAGATTCCCGGCGATCGAAGTCGACGGTGCGCCTTAGCCCTTTCGAGATTACAGTGACAAAATGCGTGCGTGCTAAGGAAGAGAATCCCCCGGTGCTGTGGCAACAATAAGCCACCGATCACACCGGTGAATCCGGAAAGAGGGATCCACTGGCGCACCTGATCTCCAATTTAGGATGCAACCGTCGCCTCCGGCTTTACTTCCTCGTCCACGATGCACGATACACGTTTTGGCAGACCAAGAGCCAGTCGCTTGATTTTTTGAATTCGAGAACACTTTCTCGAGAAGACCCACCTTAAGCTGGTTGAAAATCTCTACTGGGAAGTGTTCGTCAATGTCCTGGACTTGTGTCAAATTTTAGAGAAGTCTGCACTGGGTGTCGATCCAGTTTTTAACATTCCCAAGTGGAGACTCACCTTAAGCCTAAATTCAAAATTTTCGTCAATGCTCTAGGCTTGTGTCAAGTGTTAAGCAACTCTGGGTAAACTGTGGATCCAGTTTTCAACATTATCAAGTGGAGACGTAGCTTAAGCTTGGCTCAAACTATTTCCCTAGTAAAGTGCCAAATATGAGCCCAGTTTCAAATCACCATTAATTCATTTCCAGGATACCGGTGTTCCAATCGAGACTGAATAATTTTTGAACCAACTACTTTAAGCCATTGTGAGGCAATTTATGGATCTAGTTGTGATCGGACGCAGGGATGAAACGGAAATGTTCCTAAAAGTCCCTATACGTGTTCAGAAGTGGCTAAGTGGAATAAGATACGTCCAGAACCGGCAACGATCGAATGCTTTCGATATCGAACCGAACAACGGTCTGATTGACTCATTACCCGGTGAATTACTGGTCCCATTAGATGATAGGCGCACGTGGCCGAACCAGGGCAACGGCTAATTATCGTCTATTCGCCGGCGTGCTCATTATCCCATGTTCATTTCGAAGAGGAACTCATTGGAACGTGACAATCGTCCTCGAAAACATCTACACCTCGACTTCTCGACGGTCTAGGAGCAGCTGCTCAGGATTCTAGGCAAAAGCGTGTACTCTGGTGTCGAGTGGTTGCCTATATTCGGGCACCCCTTATGCTAGAGCCGGCCCACACGTAAATTAATCCTAATCACTGCGAATGAGCACCAGTCACGGAATATCACGGAAAACTAGCTCTCGTATCGGTGACACTGACACAAATAAATAAAAATAATACTAACAGCGCCGCGAATTATGGAACACCCTGTACGTAGAAGTGTTTCAGCTCTGAGCTGGTCGTCTGATAAATCCGAATTGTTTTGTGCGGAGTCTTTGATAATTATTCTTTTTCGGTGGATTATCAGAGTTTGGTCAGAAAGGAAAGTGGACGCGGCAGGATGACCCTGATTTCTCGGAACCACTGGCAACGCTGCTTTCGCAGAGATAACGCGCTCACGGACGCATACCAACATCCGGACACATTGGAACACATACCGAGACAAGTGGTTAAATAAAGAGGCGACGCGTAAGGTACGCCCTGTACGTGCAGATTCGACAAGTCTCGAGCTATTCCGTGCCGGGAATGGGTAATCTCATTGGTGGCGGATGCGGACGGCAACGCTAGACGTTTCCTAGGAACATTTCTGTCCTCTCGTCGTCTGTTGGCACGCCTGGCTAGGTACGAGCCGAGATTCGAGGCTGAATCTTCACTGGGATCCACTCGTTTCCAACTGGCCCAGCGAGTTGAGCCAACCGCAAGCTACGATACGGATTAATACTACAATGAGCGCTGAGTCAGAGGCAGACTACAGTTTCGGAATAAATTTGAGTCATACACCTACTTTAGCATGAGCTTCGGTTGGACTCGGGGCAAAACCGAAGCCCTTGCACGCGTTCCAATTCCAAGCCTGGTTTGAGCATACTTCGAGCCAATTTTGAGCCAAGTTCAGATCCGAATCTGACTGAAAACTTCAAGATCTGCCTCCTAAATTTTGACCAGGACGAATCTTGACCTACTACGTCTCACCGATTCTAGTGCGTTTCAACTTCTTCCTGGTCGTTCGAAAGAAAAGAAGAAAAAAATCCAAAGCAAAGGTTGACTAGGCAAACGGACCCGAGAGGATTAGGTCCTCGCCTGTTCAGTCCCGTCCCCGCATTCCGTGTGGCGAAGAGAACGAAAGAGAACGACAGCATCGCTTGGACAAAGAGGCGAAGCCGAAGGCTCGGCTGGATTAGAGCATTAAGATTCGATGTCGCGGCGGCCACGGGAAAAAGGGAGGAAAGAGAGAAAAGAGAAAACTCGGGGCGGCGGTGAAGGAGGTGGGAGGTACGGTCGGAATAGTCGCGTTGCTGAACGCGTGGGCGGGTGAAACTGGTTCCCAAGCGTGTCGGTGTCCCCCGTCAGCCGAAGGGAGGAGCAAAGGTGAGCAGACAGCGGCGCGAACCGCGTCGAGCCGGCCTGTTACCGCGTCTCCCGACCATGCACCTCCGAAAAACCCCCTGGACCACAAAAATCAAACCCTTGGATCCTTCAATCTTTCCCAAAATTCCCCCAAGGTTCCGCAATTTCCCCCCAAAAAAATGCGCAGGCTCTCTCAATTTTCCTGCAGACTGCGAAGGGTCCCACAACTCCCCCTAAAAGTGTGGGACATCCCCCAAGTTATTTTATTTAAAACTTGCTGGCTGTTTTGAGAAGGCATCCGGTCCAATTTGCGATTGCAACGGTGCTGTTTGGCAAGAAAGCAAACACAATCATTGACTCAAAGCTACATTGCTTATCTGCACTGACCTCAATTGCCAATTGCAGCCTTTGTCTAGAAGGTAGCTGAACGTCGACGATACATCGAAATTTCTACTTATTCTTATCTCCACTTGTGAAACTGTTCGACAACTTATCAATGTACTTGGTCAATTATTTTCAGGCGTTGGTTCTCAGTTTTGATTATACGCGTGCAAAGATTGATAGCTTGCAATTGGGCTGCAGCTTTTCGGGGGAAATTCCTGTAGTAAAAATTCGGTCGAGGCGGCGAAGTATGTGGCGAAAACGGTCGAATGAAGTTTGCGAAAGTTCGAGGGCACGGTGGGGCGCGACCAATGCGAAAACGGATCGATACGATGGGCCGGTGGGAAGGAGGCGAACGCGTTATTTACCAGTGCATGCGTACAGATGCACCAAAGGCGTCGGGGAGCACCCGACCTGTCCAGGCGTCGAAGTTACCTGGCTGCTCCCCAACCAAATCACTTCTTCCACGAGCAAACTACTCCCCAGATCATACAGGACAAGTTAATTCGCCGTTCCTACACTCCGGGATCCTCGCAACATTTTCCTTGATTTTTCCTGCCATCGTTTCTTCGACCACTCTATCCTCATTCTATCTCTTGGTTTTTCTACTTAATAACGCGATCTTTTGTCCATTTGCTTTCATAATTGATTTTTTGTGGATGGGCTTATACCTCGGAGAGGATTAAACGAAAAATCAATTCGATTCGTTAACGCGCCGATGAACGCTTTTATTAATCAGTTACGGTCCAGCGATGGTCCAGACAGGGATTTTTACTGCGAAAATTCACTGCAATTTTAAGTTGAAATCTTCGTGTGTACATATTGAGAACTGAGTCGGAACTTGAGTCGAACTTTAGTCAAAACTTGAGTCAAGACTCAAGTTGGAACTTGAGTTGACCTTGGGTCAAGACTTGTGTCAAACTTTAGTGAAAACTTGCCCTGAACTGAATGCAAAATTTAAAATCAATCACAGCGACCACTCGACTAAAAATTGGGCTCAAACGCGAGTGAGTATCGACGCGAGAATGCAATTGAGTTGCCGGTGAATTTCGCTGGACTGGAGCCTTCAGAATGCCGATTGCGCAAACCTGTCATTTCCGAGCGATAGGTAATAACTCAAGTATCGGTGAACTCATCATCCACGAGATGCTATCAATTTTCTATGCCGAGACACAACTGTACAATCACAAGGGAACACGATGAGATCGCCTTGGATCGCGTGGAATAACAGAAAGAGCGCGTCACGCGTCTACGTCAAACCTTCCGCGAGACAATCCTGACCTCTTCTATCGCCTATCTGTTCCCTGGGCTCGCGAAATAAAAATCTGCTGGACGCATAATGCCACCAGGAACAATGTGGATCGTCCTACGGTGTGCATTGTGTCACTCGAATGAAACGCGACCCGAGGTTGCTAATCTGAATACTCGTTGATCGAATTTCCTTGTCGTATTCCTCCGATGGAACTCGGTGTTGGCTTAACTCGTTCACTCGATATGGAATCGGTATCTATCTTAACACTGACTCGTACTTAACTCGATGCTAACTCGATATTGATTCAATTTTTAAGACTCAAGATTTATTCAATATTTGATATACACTGCACACCGACATCAAATTTCAATCCATATTTCACTGAATATTGGACTTGATATTGAGTCAACATTTCACTGATTACTGGCTCTTATTTCACTAAGTATTGACTCAATATGGGCTGGATATTTGACTGAATATTTCACTGAAAATTGACTAAATATTCCATTAAATATTTGACTTACAGTGAATTGTATCTCGACTCGATATCGACTCACGTTTCGCTCAGAGATGAATACGAGACTCGGATTCTCCATTAGCCGAACATCAAACGATTCGAATCAAGTCACCGTAAACCGAAAAACGGTCGGAACAGCCAGCACCCCAATCGTTTGTTGCGTAACACAAAGCGAAGAAAGCGAAAGAATCGCGAGGCGGCCCGGGATGAAAGAAAACGTCGCGGCGCCGGGACGTCGTAAACCGAAGGCGGCCTATTTAATTATTTCATCGCAGCTGGACCGAATTAATTGAACCGTGAGCCAAATCGATCCTCCGTCCCCATTGACTCGAGTGGACGTTTCGGCGGCCGAGCCGCGCTCTCCGCACGAGATGTGTATTTATGAAACGGTAACAGTCGTTGTTTTTAGCGGCTCCCTCGCGACTCGCCGGCCACTTGCGAACAACGTTCATCGACTCGCCTCACGGATTAACCCATTATACCCTAACGGTTTGTTTGCCCGGCTCTACACCCATTGAACGGTCCCATTAACTCCGCGAGACGCTGTGCCCTATTGTCTCGGGCCAGCAAACTGATTATTTCTACCATTCCAATCGTTCCAACGCCTACATACACAAACAGAATCCAGGATCTAGTGCGAGCTGATGGCTGGTGATCCAAGGGTAAGGGGGCAAGTAGTTAACCTACAACCTTCCTAATTTTTTTTTCTTGGTAGAATCTGTTCAAAAGGGCCGGAACTGGAGGAAGACGGCGGCTCGACGAAATTTCCCGGACAAAGCGGATGAAAAAATAGTGTCCCGGAGAGGAGGAGCGAGGAGTGGCACTCGCGCCGGGCCGTGTGAACGCGCCCGTTGAAAAATGGTCATCGCGAGAACGAGAGAAAGAGAAAGAGGAAAAGAGAGTAAGAGAGAGAGAGAGAGAGAGAGAGATCGCGGAACGAAGCCGGGTCCCTTCTGGCGATAAAGCACTCGAGAGGCCGCACTCGTCGGCGCTCGAGCACCCGGCACTCGGGGACAAGCGGCACTTCGAACGCGAGAATCACCGAGCGGTCTCCTCGAGAACCTGAAACGAGGCTGCTGGCCAATGCAATGCCAGATCGATCTCTCGCACCACCCCTTTTTACCCTGGGGATAACACGATTTCCGTGACATTGCCAGCCACTCGTCGCTGGACCCATAGTTCGACACTATTTCTAGCTTGTTACATAAACAACTACTAATTCGTACGATCTCCTTGCGAAATTGGTAGCCCCACGTTATGGGACAGGTACCATTGGAATGATCTTCGGTGCTTGGGACAATTTTCTTTTCGCGTAGCACTGGATTAGGTCTGTATCCAATTCTGGATCTGTTGCCTACGATTCTGGATTAAATCTGCATTCAACTTTCTCTTGGCGAAGCAGTGGACTAGCTCTGCATCCAATATTTTTTTGGTCAAGCACAGGGTTGAGTCTTCATCCAATATTTTGTCGGTGAAGCACTGTGTTAAGTTTTCTTTTGGTGAGTCAGTGGCTTCGGTCCGCATCGAATATTCTGCTGACGAAGCAATGGACAGGTAAATGGTATGTAAATGGTGATTTGTGGATCGTTTTTCGACGAGAATACCAGTACTCGTAGCGTTCACCGATCGTCAGCCCGTAATAAGGCCATCGTTGTTACGTTAACGAGATCCAGGCGTATTAATCGCGACGCGGCTCGCTCTTATCAACGATCGTTCGATAAATACCGTTGCGAGATTATTTTTATCGTCGAGTCAGCATCGAAATTTCCGCGGCGATCTATTCGGGAGGCATACGTCAAGGCCGAGCCACCTGAGCCGTTAAAAATATGTTCCAGTAGCTGGAAACGAGGCTTCGCTATACAGGCATCGTTTTGCAAAATCCATCAACCGTTCCCCGCTTCTTTTTCCAACATAATAGACAACTTGCATCGTCGTCGATTTAGTGAAATTATTCACGCTAAACCGAGCTTCGAAATTAACTGGTATATTACGTTTGCTTTGTCAAAATGACAAGACTCCGAGAGTCGTTTCAAATAGTTGCCGACGGCCGGTACAAATTAAAGCGCGATCGACAAACCGTTTTAGGAGTTGAATTGTTCATCATCGGAAGGTCCGATAACAGGTCCGCGTTAAAGTTTGATCTCGCGTGCAACAAGTCGACGGCACGCGAAACAGAATTAACAAAAGAATCGCGGTGGACGGTGTGTATGAATAGAGATCGATCGGCAAGAATATCCCGAGATTTACCAGCGGGAACGACGAGAACCCGATACCCGCTCGTTAACCGCGAGCCTCTTTAATTTTTCCGTGCCGGAAGCTGTATTTCTCTCTCGCGGAAGTTCTTAGCAGGCACCGCGAGAGAGAGAGAGGGAGAAAAAATGGTGCATTTGTACGGCGTTTTGCCCGGTAACTTTTCAAATTACGCGTTTTCCCGGTTTGCGGGGCCGGAGATTCTCTTCTTTCCCGAAGGAAGCCTCAAAATCGCCCGGGATCTCCCGTCGTTCCGCCGGTCCTTTATGCCGAGGCATCGTATATTCGCGTATAAATTCACGCGCGAAAGACGAGACCCGGGGCACGTGTATACCATAGAGCGGTATCGCGACCGAGCCGTGTGCATTACCATATTTTTCATAAGGTACAAATCTTTCGGGGCTTTTTCCCGGCCGAATCCCTCCCGAAGCCATTCGAGCCCGAGGAATGGTCAGCAGCACGCGTGTCTCGCAGAGGGAAAACCGATCCGACCGTGGGATAGACGGTGGTTGGCTTTGATGAAGGTGTTCGTGGACGGACGTCCTCGAATTATAGTGTTCTCGACCGTTTCCTACAGTGCAAACCTGCTAGAATCCATTCGAACGATAAAATTCACCACAGTTTATTTTACAGTGATCGGAGCTTCTTTGTAGTTCAGAATTTCCTAGAACAAGCAAATCTACCTACTTCTCTATACATGTCGCCAAGGCCTGGACGATAAACGCCGCGGAATTATCCCCACTACCGCGGGGTATGCCCCATGAGGCCTCGGACCGTGTTCTTGGCATATATCGAGAATTCACTGTGCATCGCGCAATTTTTGCATAAATATCGGCAGTCTACTTAAGTATGAACAAATTTAATAAAGCACTAAATAGTTTGAATAATGACACAGAGTGCTGAAGGTTCGGCGTTCGTCGTTGCGCGTATCTGCTCGCACAAGCCGAGCATTTTATCACGAAGAACATTCGAAAATCGTTCGTGCTTCCTAAGTCGCCGGTAGTGCGATCAGCGATTAATAATAGATCGTGATCGTTCATTTCCAACATAGTTGCAGGAAATTCGTAATTCGTATGAGTAAAACGGCGACTTGCCGCACTGATAACGAATGCTGAATGAACTGTTGCGCAACGAGCTCGTCACGAAGTTCAGGTTCGCATGGAAACGATGCTCGAGCCGGTCTTGACCCGTATGCAATCGGTTCGAATCGTTTTATTGTCGCATCCGATACCGCTCGGTGAACAAATTCGGAAAAGTCGCGACCTATCCTATCAAATCTAGCGACAGCTTCCTCGATCAATTTATGGTGGCAGAAACTCCCTGGAAACGATAGTGCAAGTATAGTCGTTACGTATTGCTTCCCTAGAAAGCTCAGCAAGCGTTTCCCCCAGCAGACTCGGTAGCAAAATGTCCCTAGACAGTTCAGAAATTGTTTCAGCTAGTAGAGAAATAGGCAATAATTTCCTCCAGTAAATTTACTGGGTTGAAATCCCGTAAAACGTCCAGAACTTCCCTAAAAAGCTCAGCAATAATTTCCCCCGTCAGGATCGCTACCAAAATGTCCCTAGAAAGTTCAGCAATGATTTCCCCATAGTACAAAAATTCAAGACAGAAGTTCCCCTAGTAAATTCTGTGTGTAGAACTTCCCTAGAACGTTCAGCAATCGTTTCCCTAGTGAATTCACTAGATCGGACTTCCCCACAAAGGTCAGCAATAATTTCCCCGTCAGGGTTACTACCAAAATGTCCCTATAAAGTTCAGCAATGATTTCCTCCTGTTGGAAAATTCAAACCTAAATTCCCCTAGTAAATTCTGTGTGTAGATCTTGCCTAGAACGTTCAGCAATCGTTTCCCTAGTGAATTCACTAGATCGGATTTCCCGAGAAGTCTCAGCAACAAAATTCGACGAGCGAATTCACCAAGCAGAAGTTTCCCGATTAATACAGCCAATTGTTTCTGGCAATAAACGAATCGGGAACGTTTGGGTCTGGGAATTCCATCGATTTGGCAACAGCTGTCTATGAACTTTCGACATTTGGCCGGGGTATTCGGCTCCATAGTCTAGAATAGGTCTCGATCCGCGAGTTCCTAATTGATCAAGATACCGAGCGGATCTTGATCAATAGCTTGCGAACCGAATCGAAGCGCTTTCGTCTGGTCGAGATCGGTATCCGACTCAAATATAGCTCCGGCTGCCACATCCGCCGGTACAATGACTTTTGTTATTAAATTCGGTGTTCCCTATCGAATGAAATTTTCCTCGCTGAATCGCGGCTCGACGTGAAACCCGGATGGCATAATACCTCGGCCGTTAACGCGAACCCGATATTAAATCGTTCTCCCAGAATTAGACCGACAGCAACCAGGCTAAACAGTTCGGGCACTGAGTCAACATTGACTCACTGTTAACTTAGCATCGATTCATTATTTACCGAGCACCGTGGGACGATTAATAAGATCGCGGGTACTTCCGGTGATCGTCAGCCGGATCGTCGCTCCGATAATCGATGTCGTATCGAATTCTATTGCCCCGATCGTTCTCGGCATACGATTAGCGTTGTATAATATTATATCTGTCCGCGGTGTCGAACGGTATCTCGCGAACCGGAGACGGTCTCCCTTTGCGAAAACGATTCCCGAATTTTATCAGCCGCCATGTTTGTACACACGTCCAGCCGGAAAAGTAAACTGTACCGATCGCGTATCGAACTGGCTCGAACATTCTTTCGTCTCTGATCGACAAGCCCCGGGACTTTGAAAATTGTCGAATCGTATTTCGAGGGACGAGCTTATTTTTAATGCATAATTACAGGACACCGACCAGCCAACTCGTCCACGACGGTTCGGTCCACGAAATCGATCCTCGCACTACTGTTCGCCATTTTTATTTTGCTCCTGACGTTTCGTCGATTCGAGTGCCGCCGTAAACCGACCGAAGAGAATTAACCTTTTTCGATCAATTATATAGAAAAACGTCGATACTTTCAAGACATAGTCTGTGCGGCTTGCGTTACCACCAGTTTGTTGTTTAACTATGTCGAAATTGCTCGATCCAAGAGAATTCGCAGACGTCGCGGAAATTATTTTTACAGGGAAATGCTTGTAGCGAATCAAGTATTAATGTAATTAATTATGCAAGGTTGATTCTCGTCTCGCCGTGTGAGGAACAATTAGAGCAACCCTATAAATTATTACGATCCGAGAGAATCAACTTTTCATTACAATTATTCGCGATATCTTTCGAGGTATCATTTCCGGTGGTGGTTTCTGCTCAAGCTTGCGTCCCTAATTCATTTATCGTTACTGGATTTGCCGATTTTATGCATTCGCGAGAAAGCTGAGCAGGAGGCATTTGAACCGGTAGAAAGATTAAAAAATTTCAATTCTTTTAAATTGTTAAAGAAATTCCCAAGCGTCTTGCAACTGATTTTTATTTTACAGAAAAGTCCGCCGACTGCACTTAGCTTCCGGCACAAGTGAAAATATTCTCCGATAGTCGAAGGATGATTGGAGCGGACCAGGTATAGTGTGGTATAGTGCAGAGCGAGGAGCGGATAGAAGCGGCAATGGTTTTCGCAGGCTGGCGAAAATTGAGCAACGGTGGATCATGGTTGCAT
The DNA here is from genome assembly GCF_050948215.1 of Halictus rubicundus. Classification (NCBI taxonomy): domain Eukaryota; kingdom Metazoa; phylum Arthropoda; class Insecta; order Hymenoptera; family Halictidae; genus Halictus; species Halictus rubicundus. The sequence continues at coordinate 15,752,246 of NC_135159.1, forward strand.
TTCGACGGATCGGCAGTTTCGGTAGCCGAGACGACACGAGGACTGTCTGACTGTCGTCCACACCGTCTTCTACGGTCCCCGGTTCGGCCAAGTTTCCCGATGTGATCGGAATATAATCGGCCCGGCAATTATTCGCGCGAGTATCGGCCGCGACGCGACGCGACGCTACGCGATTCGCCGCGAATAATAATAATCCGAGGGGTCCTGACCGTGTTTCCCTTTCCGAACTGTTCTCGCATTGTTTGCAAACTCCGTGACACGACCGATGGACCGGCACAGCATCCCCGGCGAACGATCGATGCCCAAATCTTTTTCTACAATCTGTCGAGTCTCGTCAACACGCTGCTCCTAGTTTTCAATTGAAAGAATTTCTGCCATCAACTCGGACAATTTTCCAGTTAGTTGGTTTAAGGTTTCGAATTGAACACTGTTGTTCCATATTTAGTATGACAGCCAGCAGAATTCTAAATTTTCCCCGGTAAGCTAGGAACGTCGAAAATGTTTTCGTCTCCGGAATAGAACCCGGCAAGCACTGTAACTTCATTACCCACAATGAACTATGAGAATTATCGATCTGGACCGGCTCGTGCTTCAAATCCGTGCGATTTTCCACTGTCTAATACAGTAATTCGCGTTTCGGATCAACCAACACCGTGTTCCTAAATTTAGCCCCGAGACAGCTGTACGATTTTCCTGGGAACCTATAAAATTCCCCAGCAAAGTTCTACCCGTGGAATTACAGTGGCGAATTTAGCTGTAGAATTCCTCGAAAACCGAAAAATCCCTAGCCAACTTAGCGACAAGTTTCTCCTGTAAAACCAGCAACAAAATTCCCTACAGTTCAAAAAATCGCTAGACAATTTGGCGACAAGTTTCTCCGGAAAAAAACCAGCAATAAAATTCCCCCCATCAATTTAAAAATCTCCAATCAATCCATCCACAAATTTCCTCTCTAAATTCGACATTCACTCCCTCTCTCTGTCTCTCTCTCTCTCTCTCTCTCTCTCTCTCTCTCTCTCTCTCTCTCTCTCTCTCTCTCTCTCTCTCTCTCTCCCTTTCTCTCTCCCAAATAAAAAGATCCCTGGTAAATCGATCGGGAAATTTTCCGAACGATTCCCTCGGCAAATTCCCCGCAGAAAAATAAACCGCAATGCCCCGGCTGAAGAATTTTGCAGAACAATACGACAACGGTCCCTAGCAAACAATAATGACCGTGGTAATAATCAGGATGCGATTCTCGGTATCCAGCAATCATACGAGTGACGACGAAGGCGAACGATAAGCGGACAGAATTAGATATCAACTGATTTACACGGAGGGAAGAGGATGTTTGCTCGCGAAGAATCATCGCTCGCGAGCTAATCCTTTGCCTAACACCGTCAGAAATCATCTGTGTACGCTGCGCGTAGGAAGAGAGACGAGAGAGACGAGAGAGAGAGAGAGAGAGAGAGAGAGAGAGAGAGAGACTGTGCAAAGAGAAAAAGAAGGAGCGAAAGAGAAGAGAGCGGGGAAAAAAGGAGGCAGCGTTACAGAACACGGCGGTCCGGGTCTATCGTTTTAAAATCACAGTTTAATTAAAATTCGAAATATTGACGGCGGACCGTGAAAAACTCCGGTCCGAAACGAAACGTACCTCGCGGTCTTTTCGCTTCGACCATTCTAATTTCCATTATATTCCAGCCTGGCGCGAGACACACGCCTGTTACATAAAAGTTATTACAAAACCCCGTGTGTGTGCGCGCGCGCGCGCGCGCCTGCCTCAGCCTCAGCCTGAGCGTCGAGAGGGTAAACATTAACCTGGAAGAATTCAAACGTGAGAACTAAAGGAGAAAAAGGAAGAAACGGTTCCTTGGGAAAGGCGCGTTCTGTGCGCCGGGTCTATCAATGTATCCCATTCAGGAAATTTAAAATCCGACACGCGCCCGCCGGCGACGTGAATGCGAATCCTGTGCGCGTTTCTCTCACTGAATCGACTGTTTTCCCGTTTCGTGCTCAAATTATTCTATAATAATCTCGGCCGTCGTCGATCATCGCCGATGGACCATGGACTCTATAGCTCACGCGGCATATTTTTCAATATTTTTCATATTTTTCAATTAGACCAGACCAGAAGGTTGAACGGTAATTGTGAGAATAACGTAGGACAACGGAATCCTGCAGTTGCGAATTTTTTAGAGATAATTTAATTACGCGAGCAAAGCACTAGTCTAGTTGTACAGTAGAAGTAGGCAAAATTTTCATTGTATTATAAGCGTAATGTAGTCGAGTGCAACGGACTTTTTCTCGTTTTTTCTTTTTCGAATTTAATCCAAGTAAAAACGGAGCAACCTTTCCGTTCCCGATGTTGCGAGGAAACGGGGGAGAGATTGACAGTGAAATTTCGCACGGTGGATGAGGAAATTCGCGAAAACCACCAGCGGAATCCGCAAATCCACCGGCGAAGCGTCGTCGCCCGGTGTTCCCGAGCCGATTATTGAAATTATCCGAAGAAAACAATGGCTGTTGGAGGAGCGTGCGTGTGCGCTCCCGACACACCTATCGCGACTGGTCACGATAAGGGGATCTGGAACGCAAAAATCAACGCAAAGATTCTTATCGGTTCACGTAACAGCCGTGAATAATCCAGCTCCCCTCCGGGTGAGCGAACTCTGCCCGCCAGGCAGAAATTCGGGCACCGGGTCGTTCCTACATCGTTCACCGGGGCAAAAATTACTATACGATTCCCCTAACACCTGCCCAAAAATTTCCATAGACCGTCAAGGTCGGTCTTGGTACCGCTAGTAGTCTCGCTAAGCATTCGTTTTCCCCTCATTTTTATGTCAACAATGTTCCACAGCGTTCGACAATACTGTGGTCGTTCAACTTGCTAGTTCATACTTCAGCGGTAATATTGTCGTTTAATCGATTGCTATTTGATTCGTATCGTTCCCTCTTCTCCCTCGTCGCTATCTTCCGTCAATTTGCTAAACTGTTTCCACCATGGCTCAACAAAAATATTTTCACCCGATTAGTTCGTATCGGGCATAGTTGCCCGATCGTTTAAAATACGAATTTGTTCACGAAAGAGTTAATATGAAAGGGTTAATCCATTTTCGGATGGTTCGGTGACTTTTGGGCCAGCCTGTAGCTACTAGTCGTGGTATAATACTCAGAATTCACCGGTTTGCGATAGAAAGCTGCCCACTTAAGAACCCCCTGTCCGTCCCTATATTTTTGAAAATTCTCCCACCGTTCATCGAATGCGAAAAAATCACGTTTACTTTTAGCGCACTCACCTCTGACGCGATGGCGGTCCCCAGGACGACGAGGAGCACCAGGAGGCAGCCCTTTAAGCCGGGTTCCCGCATGTCCGGCGAAGAAGAGGACCGTGGTCCGGGCCGTGTTTGATTTCGAAGGCCAAAGGTCCTCTCTCGGTTAGAATCTCACGAAGCCTGGTGAACGAACGATGCGCGATCGGTCAACGGGACCGTCGCATCACGGGTCGACACACGGGTTAGAACAACGATGGAACGGTTCTCTCTCTATCTCTGTGTGAATGGCACTGTCGAAAACTCGGCAAAGGGTCCAGGATGTTGCACGAAGGGCCACGGGAAGGCACGCGCGTGACGCTGCCACCGTACAAGAGCGTACCGGCGTTCGGTAGCGTCTGAAAGGCCGAGCGCGCCGGCAAGATAAAACTTTTTCAAAAGCCCCGGTGCTTCCCCCTCTCCTCGCGAGCCTCGCGCTGCTCTCGCGCTCTCCCTCTCCCTCTCCCTCTCTCCCTTTCTCTCTCGTGGTCCCGTCGCTCCGTCTCGCGCCCTCTCTCTGCCCGAACCGCTTCCTCTTTCTCCGCCCCTCCGCCCCTCCCGTCCACATTCTCCACCCCTCTGCCTCGCTCGCCGCGCAGTCGCTCCCCCCCCCCCTCTCACGCTCTCTCTCTCTCTCTCGCGCACGTTCCCTAGACTCGTCGCGTTCCACCGGCGCGATCTCGCGGCTCCCCTCTCGCCGTCCACACCCCTCTCTCTCTGTCTCACGCTCCTGCCCCTCCACAGCCTCGACGCAGTTGTTACTGTCTCCTTCGACGCGTCTTTCTCGATTTCATCGCGACCACTCTCCCTCTCTGTTCTCCCCGGCTTCGACTGCGAGACCCAGTCTTCCCCTCCCCTCCCCTCCCCGCCGCCCCAGCCCCTTCTTTCCTTCTTTCTTTTCTGGGGTTCGTTATAGCGGACGCATCTCGCGTCTCCTTCGCAGGCGATATTTCGCGACCGTGCTTCGTCACCGTTCGCTCGCCTCGAAACCGGACCCAGCTCAACTCCCCTCGTCCCGGAGGTCAAAGTCGCCGGTACAATGGGGACCAAGGTTCGCCCGGTGAACCCTTCCAAGGTGGGTTCTTCTCAGGTGAGTCACTGTCCCGAAATTAGGAGGCTTGTCCTTTGCAAGGACAAGCATAGGGTGCAATTGCGCTTTGGTCCCTCTGGTTTTCGAGGTATTTTTGGGATTTTTTCGCGTTCGGATTTTACACGCGCGTTTGTTGGTATTTGAGGCAGGCGTGTGATTTTTTTTCATGTAGAAATAACCGAAATTGCACGAGTTACACGAGAAGAGAGATCGGTTTTTTGGAAATGGAAAGCTGTGATCTACGAGCGCCTGGATTTGAGTCGAGGTTCTCGGATAACGAAGAAAGTTTGTGTCCCTTTGATACATGCTATGTCCGAAGATTATGTCCCCTTTACCGTTGCAGCGATGATTCCACTTTGCATGCGTTAATGACCCGAACACGTGCTGATGCCGGCGCAAAATTTCTCTCGTGTCGCAGAACATGCTTGTAGAAATCGTCAGAGGCGGCTGTTGGCTTCGGAGAAATTTCCCTAGCTTGTGTCGGCGGTGACCTAATCTCGCAGCCTCCCATTGCGTTACCATTTACCGTGGACCCGTGTATCACGAAGGTCAGAGACCCTCGAAACGGTAGGATGCCGGTCGATTGAAGGCGTTCGAGGGTCAAAGTCCTTGTAAATCTCGCAATACACATGTTCGTTCGGGTCTCGATCATAAACCGTGCGATTATTTGCTCGTTCCATTTCGGGCCGCGTCGATCACGCTGATCCAGAGACATCGAACGACGCTAGACTGATGTACAGCATCGACCTTCTAACTGTAACACGTATAATAACACCAAAAATATGAAAGCCATACTATATAAAAATTTGAAACACTTTCTTCCATAGGTAAATTAATTTGAACCGAAAGTAGCGAAAACTTGCAACGTTTCTCTTGCTATAATTTAATAGTTAGGCGGTCCCAGTATATCCGGAGAGCTTAAGTAAAATAAGAAAGACTCCCCTAACCTTTTGTGACTGTTCAACCATCGCCGTACACCCTCCGCTCGGGCCCTGTAAAACCGTTCAAAAAAATCGTACAACATCTTTCAAACTGTCGTTGGAAAGAGGAAGCTTCAATCTTGAAATACACTGCAGTCTCACGCCCGAAAAAAAATTTTAGAATGTTTTCAGAAACGGATGAGAAACACAGTTTATTGCACTTTCGAGGAAGAACGCGTCTTCGGCTTCCCACGCGCCGCATCTTGCAGAAACATCTCGGCGGAAAATAAACTATGTGAGGCGAAAGAGGAGGCTCGAAACTTTAGATTGAGCCTAGTTTCACCATCGTAGCATTATTTTTAACAAAATTATAATAGTTTAAAGATCGCAAATGGGAGATCCGGTGTGTCTTTTCAGAGCTGTTGTATTTTAGTCTCATCGATCCTGCAGTCTAGATTCGAATGCTTTCGATTTCAGCAGAGCTGTCCGGCAAACTGGGCCGTGGAAATCGTGGAATCGAAGAATCGAAGAACCACGGGGACACCGTTGGTCCAGCGACGAGGATGACGAAGAATATATATGCATGTGCATGTGCATGTGCATTCAGCGGTTGATCGTGCACGCGTGCGTTCGCCGGCGTTGCTCGTCTCCTTGTTCTTTGGCATCCTGTTCTCTTCGTCAGACCCGGGGATCTGTTGCGCTCAGCAACAGATGCGAGGGTGATCTTTTTTAAACGGGTCAACCGCGGCCTCTCCGAGCCTCGGAGAAATGCATCCGCCTCTCGCTGAGACATCCTGCGAGGAGCCGTTCTAATTGGAATCATTATATAATAACGCCAAAAGTGCGAAGCCAATTCTGCCGAGGTCCGTCGGTCCTGACTTATCTTTGTAAATTGATTTCACACAATTTCTAAAAATCAGTTGAATTTTCAGAAAGATAAATTGATTCTGACTCAGAAATAGTTTTGACTTGTGTGAAACGTTTCGAAAGAGCCAGGTAATAATTATTTGGGACATCCAGGACTCCGGGGGTATTTTCACTTGCTGGTTAATATTTTAGGATTTCAGAGCCGTGTTCCCTCTATTCGATTCTCGACACCTAATTTCGTCGGCCATGTATATTCGAGAATAGTCGATGAACCGTATCTTCTTTTTCTTCTTCTCCTTCTTCTTCCTCGGCGAAATGAAGCCCGGTATAGCTGAAATATTCGACGAACCCTCGCTGTTCGTTCGCATGACCTGCAACCCTAATTTCGTTATTTTAGAAGTGTTTCAAGCGGTTCGAGAAAATGGTCCAGGGAAATATAGTGAAACTATACTTCTTCGAGCAATTCTTAAGGTAATTTAGATTTGAAAGGAAATCCTGCCCGCCGCGTCCGAGGAAAATCAAGCGATTTTAACTTTGGATCAATTTTGGAACGTGTTCCCGTAGGAATTTTTGAACGTCCGAGGCCTTAGATTAAAGCCGGAAGACTGCACTTTATGATAGGGTCACTTAGGTGCAAAATGAAATACGGAATCATGTCGAAAAAATCGGCAAATATCGTTCAGGATGCCGACGAGGAGACGGTGGCCCTGAAAATAAGATCGGAAACGAAAATGTTTCGCAATTAAAAAAACATTTCGATGAAATAGCCCCGGCCACCCGCGATCATTCGCAAATACGTGGAAATGTGAGAAGTATCCTCGCCGATGGAGCCCGCGTCGCGAATATAAACGAACGTCCGCTGGTCCGTGGAAAAATGTCCAAATAAATTCCCTGAATACAAAGTAAACCGTTCGACGATTTATGGTGTGACAGCTGGATTCCTCGATCGCGCGTGCCCCTCGGCGGTTTTTACGTTTTTAGACGCCGAGCGGCTCCGGTCCTTTTCATTTTCATCGGATGGACCGATGGCTATTTTCAGTTATAGCGTTAGTTACACGGTCTCGCCCACCGGAAAACCGGAATGGATCGCGCCACTCGTGCATAATTCCCGACCATAAGCTGTAATTACCTTCGGCCAGCAACAGGTTTCGCCGCGAATGTGTCTGTCGATTGATATCTGCAATAGCTCGGCATTCAGCTAATTAAATTAATCATTTTCCATTTGCTTCGAGCATAGATTACGGTAATGATTAATTAGAGAAATATGGTATATTTGATTTAGAATAATCGTTGCAGATTTGTCTAAGCGAATTAGAACATTTGTTGTAGTTTGCATGTTTTAGCAGAGTCTGTACTCGACGTCCATTTCAACCGCAAAGTTTCCTTCGAAAAAGCGTCGAATCTGGGAACTAGGACTCGAACGAGGCACCTCGAGAACACTGCCACCAAAAAACTTTTACAAACGCGACACATTATCGGAAGAACAATAGATACTCGCATAAATAGGCTGCACGTTTGTGCCTCTTGCTATTTTCTAGTATTTCCTGTGCGGATGCATCCGGAACTTCCGGTGACCAAACGGAAATATAACTTAGCGGCTGTCCGATGGTTGAGAATTTTTCTATTAAAGCACTTGAAGATTTAATCAAAGCTTGTTTAACTAGACAAGTGTTTCAAATTATTTTACACTCGTCAGTTGAATTCTACTAACTTTTTTATTGTTTCTTGGCACATCAGAGCTGCAGATTTTCCTGACTGTAATATTGAAAGCTTACTTTACCTTTTACAAGACCATGTTCCTTTATAAACAAATTCTTTTGAGTTCTATCACGTTTCGGTACCCAAGAATCAATAAGTGAAAAGAATATAATTAAGTAAATAAACACTTTCTAATGATATTTTTCAGACAAAGGGTATGAATAATGATATTTTCAACGTAAACGATCTTATTTGTCCTGTATCAACGAGTTTCGATTTGACTTTTGCATAAAAATTAACATTACTGCACCGTACTTGAAAAGATTCTGAAGTGACGCCTCGCGTGACCGTAGTTTCGTACACAGTCGATAAGACAGATATCTAATTTATTACACAGTCGACAAGATAGCAAACTAATTTATCACACGGTCAACAAGATAGTAACCTACTTTATCACACAGTCGACAAGATAGCAACCTGATTTATCACACAGTCGACAAGATAGCAAACTAATTTATCACACAGTCGACAAGATAGCAACCTAATGTATCACAGTCGATAAAATAAACAACTGATTTGTCGATCAAAATAACCCCATATGGTGATTGGTCTACTCCTATTCCCCGTCTATGCTAAAACCCCGGACGTGAGCACTCTCATTTCCTCTCTCAAGTAAAACACGTTTACGCTTTATTTTTTATTATGATGATTATTATCGAGAATCAATTCATTGTGCAAGAATCGAACGCTATTGGACGGCAAAAAGATCGACTCTTTTCAGACCGATTCTTCGGCAAAGAATCGATTCTCCCAATAGATCGAGGTGTAAAGAATCGATTCAAAGAGTCGAAACGGAATCGAATACGTTTAGTTTACGCATGTTGTCCAATTTTGTATACATCAGATCATATATTAGACTCTCACTGTGTCTCACGTAAGTAATTGAAGATGGATGAGGTTTCGAAGCTCGAACACTTGTCATTAGTGTCAAAGATCTGCACGGAATTGGAAAATCATTTGGGACTGAATGACAAGGATTTAGGTGAGCAATAAAATCACATTATTATTCAACAAGGTGTCGGAGTCCTAATTTCACGATGTTTCGTCCGTGTTACAGCCGAGTTCATTATTCATTTGGCAGAGAAGAACAGCACCTTCGACAAATTCAAAAAAGTCCTGCTAGAAAATGGAGCAGAATTTTCAGTGAGTGATTCATATACTCAATATTTCCCTCATTTTTATATACTCTAATACATCATTGCCTCTTCAGGAATCGTTCATGGCCAATCTCTTGAGAATAATACAGCACATGAAGCCGACTAGACCAACACAGGACAAGCCTGCACCGTCCACGGCCAAACAAGACGAATTAGCACAAAAGTTCCCTGGCTTGGCTTTACCGAACGAAGAGCCAAAGGCACCAGACCCTAAGGAGCTCAAAGATGACGATATAGTCAGCAACGCAATGGCAAGCTTGGAAGAGCTGGCTCCGTCGCATAAGAAGTCTAGCGGTGAAACTAAAAAAGAGATCCAACCGGAAAAACCAATAGACAATGACAAAAAGGTCAAGCACTCGAGAAGGAGTAGATCTAGAGACAGAAAAAGACAGAGATCGCGTTCATCAAACCGCAAAGAGAAAAGACATAGATCTAGATCGCATTCCAGATCACGAGGCCGCTCGAAATCTAGAGACAGGAAGCGTCACAGGTCGAAGGATCGCAGAAGATCCAGATCACGAGATAGGAAATCTCGGGATTACAAAGACAGACACTCTGGGAGGCACTCTGCCTTTAGGAATGGATCAGATCGATCGAGATCAAGATCCGTGGAGGAGATGTCCATGGATCCTGAAGTTGGGAAGATCTACTCTGGCAAGGTAGCCAATATTGTTCCTTTTGGCTGCTTTGTGCAGCTGGAAGGCTTGAAACGCAGATGGGAGGGACTCGTTCACATTTCTCAACTGCGTAGAGAAGGAAGAGTTGCTAGTGCTAGTGATGTGGTGTCCAGGGGCCAGAAGGTTCTTGTGAAAGTCCTCAATATTGGTGGTCAGAAGGTAGTACATTATTATTGCAATAACTAGACTTATACAAAATACAAATTTTCCAACTGAAATCAATTTTTCCTTTTTCTTGAAAAAATTTTTTGTAAAATGTAATATTTTCAGGTATCCTTGAGCATGAAGGACGTGGACCAGGAAACTGGCAGAGACTTGAATCCTGTAGTAGCTGTCGCTAAAACCGAAGAAGACGAAAAGCATCTGCGCAATCCGGACAGACCAACATCATTATTGGAACTTCAGGGTAACTGGGATGAAGATGAGACTTGTTCCAGAAAGCGAGTGCAGAGACTATCGTCCCCAGAGAAGTGGGAGATAAAGCAGATGCTGGCAGCATCCTGCATCGACAGGAGCGAGTTGCCGGAGTTCGACATGGAGACCGGAATTCTCCCACGCGAGGATGACGAAGAAGAAGACGTAGAAATCGAGCTTGTCGAAGAAGAGCCACCATTCTTGCACGGCCACGGCCGAGCACTTGGGGATCTAAGTCCTGTGCGCATTGTCAAAAATCCTGACGGATCTCTGGCGCAAGCTGCGATGATGCAAAGTGCTCTAGCGAAGGAGAGGAGAGAGCAAAAGATGCTACAAAGAGAACAGGAGATGGACTCCGTGCCTACTGGGCTCAACAAGAACTGGATCGATCCTCTGCCAGAAGCAGAAAGCAGAACTCTGGTAGCAAACATGCGAGGCATTGGTTTGCAGACTCAGGACCTTCCTGAATGGAAGAAGCATGTTATAGGCGGCAAGAAATCATCCTTCGGAAAGAAAACGAACCTAACTCTGCTAGAGCAGCGTCAGAGCTTGCCAATATACAAGCTACGGGACGATCTAGTAAAGGCCGTAACTGATAATCAAATTCTGATAGTAATTGGAGAAACTGGATCAGGAAAAACCACTCAGATCACGCAGTATTTAGCCGAGGCTGGGTTCACAGCTCGTGGGAAAATCGGCTGCACTCAGCCCAGAAGAGTGGCAGCCATGTCGGTCGCCAAAAGAGTGGCTGAAGAGTTCGGTTGTCGATTAGGTCAAGAAGTAGGCTACACGATCCGTTTCGAAGACTGCACCGGCCCGGAGACCAATATCAAGTACATGACGGACGGTATGTTGCTCCGAGAATGTCTCATGGATCTTGATCTGAAGACCTATTCGGTTATAATGTTGGACGAGGCGCACGAGCGCACGATTCACACTGATGTTCTCTTTGGCTTACTGAAGCAGGCGGTTGGGAGGAGACCGGACCTGAAACTCATCGTCACGAGCGCCACTTTGGACGCCGTCAAGTTCTCACAGTATTTCTTTGAGGCTCCGATTTTTACTATACCTGGCAGAACGTTCGAAGTAGAGGTGATGTACACGAAGGAGCCGGAGACGGATTATTTGGACGCCGCATTGATTACAGTGATGCAAATTCATTTGAGAGAGCCACCAGGAGATATACTGCTCTTCTTGACTGGTCAGGAGGAGATCGACACAGCCTGCGAGATTTTATACGAGAGGATGAAGTCCCTGGGCCCAGATGTCCCGGAACTGATCATTCTGCCAGTGTACTCTGCGCTGCCTTCTGAGATGCAGACCAGGATATTCGAACCAGCTCCCCCAGGTTCTAGGAAGGTGGTGATAGCTACGAACATTGCTGAGACGAGCTTGACCATCGACGGAATTTACTATGTTGTGGACCCGGGATTCGTTAAACAGAAGGTGTACAATTCGAAGACTGGCATGGACAGTCTCATTGTGACTCCGATCAGTCAGGCTGCTGCGAAACAAAGGGCTGGGAGAGCTGGCAGAACTGGTCCAGGGAAATGTTACAGACTTTATACTGAGAGAGCTTATAGAGATGAGATGCTGCCCACTCCAGTTCCAGAGATCCAACGAACCAATTTAGCCACCACCGTGTTGCAGCTGAAGACTATGGGCATCAATGATCTGTTACACTTCGATTTCATGGACGCGCCGCCTGTGGAGTCGCTCATCATGGCCTTGGAATCCTTGCACAGCCTCAGTGCGTTGGATAACGAGGGACTACTGACAAGATTGGGTAGAAGAATGGCAGAGTTCCCATTGGAGCCTAATTTGTCGAAGATGCTGATCATGAGCGTTCACCTACAGTGTTCTGACGAAATACTGACCATTGTCAGTATGTTGTCTGTGCAGAATGTGTTCTACAGACCGAAGGATAAGCAGGCTCTAGCGGATCAGAAGAAGGCAAAGTTCAATCAGCCTGAAGGCGACCACTTGACTTTGTTAGCGGTGTACAATTCCTGGAGGAATAATAAATTCAGTAATGCATGGTGCTATGAGAATTTCGTGCAAATTAGGACACTGAAACGTGCGCAGGATGTGCGCAAACAGTTGCTCGGAATCATGGATAGGTGAGTTATTTTATTAGGTTGCTGCGTATGAGATGTCTGATTTTTTATGGAAACATTAAACAAACAACTTATATTCCGTTAACAGGCATAAACTGGACGTTGTGTCCGCCGGGAAAAACACCGTCAGGATTCAGAAGGCTGTGTGCTCTGGATTCTTCAGGAACGCTGCCAAAAAGGATCCTCAAGAAGGATACAGAACGCTGGTGGACAGCCAGGTGGTTTACATTCATCCGAGCAGTGCGCTGTTCAACAGGCAACCTGAATGGGTAAGTGAATCGAAAATGAAGCTTTGCGACAAGAAATATATATAATAAGAATATAAACAAAAATATATAATCTATAATCTATATAATCTGTAATATATAGAATATGTATATAATTTTTTTTTTTTGTGCCACAGGTCATCTACCACGAACTGGTGCAGACCACCAAAGAATACATGAGAGAAGTGACCACCATCGATCCAAAATGGCTGGTGGAGTTTGCTCCGGCATTCTTCAAGTTCAGCGACCCGACCAAACTCAGCAAATTCAAGAAGAATCAACGACTGGAGCCGCTCTACAATAAATACGAGGAACCGAACGCTTGGCGAATATCCAGAGTCCGTAGAAGACGTAATTAAGATATTTATTATACAATCTGTAAATAATTTTTGTACAGAGTTTCATATCACATGCAAATATGAACGAGTGTAATTAACGTTTAAGTCCATCATTAAGAGAAACGTAAAATCGCAAACGTAGTCATTTTTCTTTCTTCTTCGTTTACTACGCACGATATACAAAATTGAATGGATTATACTATAACGCTAAAACGAAATCAGGAAATACATTGAACACGTTGAACATTATTCCATATTTACATCGATTCTTTTTAGTAACACTATTTTGTTCCTTATACAATAAAGTAAAGTATATAACGAGTTATATAGAATAATTTATGCTTCGTATAAGTGTATCGTAATTGTATATTAAATTAGAGAATTGATAAAATTTCTAAAAATATATGAGACGAACTGCGTTCTACACTATAACGCATCCCATTTTAACAAATGCGGTACCGATACTCGTTCGAAAGAATAGCAAAAGTATCCGTGTGCTTTGGCATCGTAATATTATACGTACTATTTCTCGTTAAGTTCGGAAGGTGAAACGTATAGATTTAATCAGACGAACAACTACTGATTCGAAGTCAGTCTCACAGAACAGGAGAGTGTTCAATCATTGTGTCTTATCAGTCTTTTCCTCTTAATTAATTATTAAATTTATTAAATAAATACATTCTCCAGAAACATTTAATAATAGAATCATGTTTAAGAGCAATATTCCTCTTCACGTATAAAGTTTCGTCACTCTTAATGCAATTATATATTTTCATTTTCTGTATAAGGGAATCCTTAAGAAATCTGTAATTTATCCATATGAAACGCTATCTCAGTTTCACGAGATATAAATTGAATACCATTTCTGGACTTGATTGTATGGACTACACACTTTTGTCAAAGGAACATCTTGTACATGGCAGGCTACTGAGTTTGTTGCTTCTTCTTCACTAACTCCACCAATTGCCTATACCTCACTTGGCACTCATCCTTTAACAAGAAATAAAACGGAAAATAGCAAGAAATTCTATTTGAAAATTCATTTCAATTCAATTATTTTTTGTTTTTTTGTTCGGTCAATTATTTCGTATGAAAATATAACATTAAATCGGATACGAACTTTTGGAATGACCCAATATTATTTTAATGGATGCTGTACCTTTGTTTTCCCTTCGACGCAGTTCGCTATCTTTTCCCATCTATCTACAGACGTGCCCTTAGGATATTTAATGAGCGCCGCTTCGAACGCTTTCTGTTGCTCTTGACTCCAATCGCCGATGTTGTCCACGTTCTCGACGCGAGTTTTTACCTTTTTTGGACGTTCTTCCACCACAGGCTCCTCCGTTAGGGTGCTAGGCTTCAAGCCTTCATCTTTGACCTAGTGAAAATATATTTCTTAAATGAATTAAGGGTGTATCCTGGTCTTTCATTTTAGCTCATGTAATTTTGAATATTATTACTTGACAAAAATCACACACGTACTCCAAATATCAATAAATACGTGTGTAAAATCCGAACGCGAAAGTTTCAGTAGTTTTCCTGATAAAAATTCTTAAAAATTCGTGCAAAAGCAGCCCCGAAAACTAGAGTATACCCATAAGCAATTAAGACAGGCACCTTCTTCGCCATGTACGTTACATCCGCAACCGTGCGATTCATGGCGTCCGCAATCTTATCCCATCGCTCTGGTGTCCCGCTGGGGTACTTCTTCACGAGCTTTATTAACTCCAAAATATCATCGTCGACCCACAATCCTCCGCCAGACGGAGCAGGCTTTTGATAGTGATTAGTCTGCTCGCTAGACCTCTTCGTAACTTCTTTGTAATTGTTACTGCTTCTTTCTTGCGGAGTGAAACCGGGTCTCCTTCTTCTAGTGCGAGGCACTGGCTCTGGTTCTTGTTGCTCGTTCTCTTGTGCTCTGAAATAGCAGGAAAATTGTTAGAACAAAAGGACAACACATGTTGATGTGTATTCAGGCATTGTTTGCTCACAGTGCCTCCTCTTCTTCCTTTTTCCTACGTTTTCGCTCTTCTAACATATTATACATTGCACGCACGATACTAGGTATGGACAACGTGAAATTTACAATCCACTTCGGAAACTGGAATGGAAGAGTATTCCAAATGCTCGGTGTGGGAATCTTCTCCAAAATATCGGCTAAATCTGGTACATCCATTTTACCCTTTTTGTTCTTTTTCTGCATCTTTTGGAGCTTACTGCCTAATACTTGCTCCTATAACATAATTGTTAATTTATTATCGATTGAGAAGGATTGTCTATGGTTTTAGAAATGCTTTACGTACATATGTATATCTCTTCTCAAAATATGCACCCCAGGCTACCAGATATTGTCCAACCGTAAACACTAAGAATAAAATTACACTTAATTCTAAGAGCCCCATCTTCCGCACATGGCGGTAATAATATACAGCTGACCGCCAATTCGGCAGGCCATTGACCAGCACGTTGTCATAGCGTTGCCTCTTTCCTGAGTCCTTGAGTACATCATACACGGCAACTAACTGCAAAAAAAAGAATTCAAAAATTTGCTACAAGATTTTGCTGATTTCTTGACTCTCACCTTTCTGAACTGCTGCTCTGCATCCTCGGCTGGATTCTTGTCGGGATGCAGCTGCAGGGACAGCCGCCTGAATGCCTTTTTAATCTCCGACGCATTTGCAGTCTGCAAAATATGTTAACACATTCATTACAACGCTCTGCTTGACCAATATGCTTCCAGAGCTTGCACATTTTTTAGCGTGTCAAAAAAACCTAGTATAATGCATACAAGCACTTTTCCTTTTTTTATCATAAATTACGCGCGTATGAAAAAGCATTAACCTGTAAACCCCTCAACGTTCAGTATACTATACACGAGATATCTCGTGACCCACATGCAATGTGTTAAATGATAACAGAAAATAATTGAATCGACAGGAAAAGCTCGCATGGGAGACAACAATCTTTGACCAGGTTTAATAAATTCATTTTTTAATTAAATTTTACAAAGATCCCGCGAGTACAAAGAAAACTTTTATCCTAAATAAAGATTTACAGGCTGGTAATCACTATGCTGAATTTTTTCTTTCATGAACTAAATTTAGAATTAAAAAATGTATGTAACAGACCTGCGGGACGCCGAGGACCTCGTAAAAGTTTTGATTGACTTCTTCGACGACATCGAACACCTCGAGCTCGTCATTATCCCAGGCATTCGTGAATTTGTACAGGTCGAGGAAAGAGAAAACACCGAGAAACAGTAATGACAATCTCATCTTTTTGTGTTCTCCGCTACATATGTACAATCATATCCGTAGGCAACGTCCACGTTCGACGATCTCTAATATTTCTCGACGACGGTCGCTCACGCCACGACCATTGCTTTTGTCCCGACGAATCCGTCGACCAACCAGCAAGGTAGAAATATGTTAAAACGGAAGGTGCCACATCGCAAGCACTCAAAGAGGTTACGTTGTTCAGGAAACGTAGGCCGTCTGTGTCGTGGTGGAGGACTATCGATGTTAATATCGATAATTATCGATGATCATTGCTATCGATAGTTCATTCACATTATCGATAATTATTGTTAATTATTTCAAATTGTAATGGTAAAAAATTGTCAAAAGAACACACCAAAATAAATGAATAACAGTTCAAATAATAGAACAAGCAATGCGTATACTACGCGATTTTCTCTCTTTTATTTTTACATTTCCAGTGTCGGATCGTGAGTATTTGCAAATTGCAACGCACTCATCTTAAAGTGCGTTCTTCCAGCTTTAATTTGAGCCCGCAAACGTTAAAGAATTTTAATTAGGAGCGTCGAAATATCATTATTAATTGGAGCAAATTATTTTTGCCGGTTTTGCCGTAAGACTTCGTGTATAATCCGGCAAGAATCATTTCTTTCGTAAAAATGTTCGTACAGCGCCAATTGACGTAGTGGCAAAACGCTCAAACAGGTAGTCAAATTTACCGACGGTCGGTATAGGTCGATAATTACAGAGCTGCTGTTGGTAACAGCAATCTCTTTTGTAATATTAATTAGTTGTAAATTTCGTAAAATAGTTTCAATTGCTTTGTTAACATTCATTCGTTTGGTTCCCTACCAACCACGCGTTAATTTATTTGAAAAAGTTCTCCGCACATAACCTCAACTCTATCGGTAAGTAGTTTGGCTAATAGTTTCAGCTGTTTGTCACTACATCAATTGGCGCTGTACGGACCTTTGAAAGAAACAGATAATTCTTGCCGGAATTTACATTGTGTCTTGTAGGAAATACGGCAAAAATCATTAAATTCAAATAAAAAATAATATTTGAATGACTTCCCGATGAAATTTTTTAATCTTTTGATACTTAAATGAAAGCTTGAAAATTATGCAATCTAGTCTATAAAATCAATTTTTTAACACAGCTCCTACCTTTCCTTATATTCTACACTCTACACATTATCCAGGTGCACCCTCATACATTATTAAACGTGGGGGTTGCTTGCCCCCCATATGTTTCACGATCGTCACCCTATAGTTGCCCAGGCGACCATGAAACCGGCAATAAAATAAATAAACCTTCAAAAGTCTCTCGTCTTATAATGACGAAGGAAATGATAAATATCTGCCACCCAATGATCCATGGCAAACCTCCCGCAAAGAGATCCTTTGCAGCGAAAGATGTCCGCGTGGACCAAAAGGACATCCCCCACAAGAAAGAGTCAAAAAGGATAGAAACGCAAAAAGCGGATCACAATCAGAATGTCATCGAGTCATCCAATGTCTCCTTCGATCAGCTATGTGACATGATCACCGTGATCGAGAAGAACATCACCGGTGATGCACCAGAAGTCGAAGGACCTCAGGTTTGAGATACACATCCTTTGATCTGTACTTCGAAGAAAACTTACCTGTGTCTTACCTTTAGCTGGAGCCCGAGAAGGATGACACCAGGGAGAAAGGATCCAGCAGGACCACCTACGAGGACATCATGTCCTTTTTGGCAAAGCTTGAAGAGGGTAGCTGAGCAGTATAGTAATTTAATACAATAATTCAAATATTCGTCGAATCGTTTCACGTTGGACTGATTTATTCAACACCGTAGGTTCTCTGGACGAAACGAAGGCTAATGTACCGGAAGTAGACCCTGAAATGTTGCAGGAAATCTTCGTGAAATCGCAGACTTTCAATTATAGCAATTGCAATGGGTAGGAGTAGACAATCTCAATTGAGTCCTTAAAAAATAATTCAATTTAATTATCTTTCTTTAAGAGTGGTTCCTATGGGAATTGTTAATCCTGTTTTCGAAGAGGACTTGGCCACAGCTCGACTGCAATTAGAGGAAAAAGATGCTACGATAAAATTGCTAAAGGAGCAGCTGAGGTCTGAGAGGAAGTTAGTCTGCGAGAAGCTCGAGTCCCAGCGGAAAAGCACCGCTTCCAAGCTGCATGGTCAAGAGGACAAGTATAAGGCTATTGTCAAGCGGCACCAGAAGTTCATTGAACAGTTGATTGCTGAGAAGACTGAGCTGACTGAGAAATGCACCTCCTTGGCGCAGAGAGTGAAGGACATTGAAGTCAAGATGCAAAGGGATCTGAAAACTGCAGCTGAGAGACACTCCGTGGAGCTACAGAGAGCCAAGGAGCACTTTGCTGCTGCTGAGAAGATCAAGAGGGAGAGGTGGATAGAGGCTAGGACCACCAAGATCAAGGTATCCATTACGATTCTCTTCAATCCTAATCTTGAATGCTCTTCAGAATAGTTTGAACAGCTGATGACACTTTAAGGAGATGACAGTGAAGGGACTGGAGCCGGAGTTGAGGAGCATGACGGAGCAACACGCTGAGGAAATCCAGGGGCTGAGGAATGCACACATGAAGGAGCTGCAGGATGTAGAATTGCGTGTGATTCGCAGATCCAATCAGCAATTAGAACAGCTGCGGTTAGAGTTGACTGCCAGCCACGAGAGGATGGTAACAAACGAGAAGGATATCCTGTGGAGCAGGTACAGAAATGCAAATACTGTAACTTTAACACCGCTTTTCTCTGGCGAAGAAAATCATATTAATTTTGTGCATGTCGTTACTTATAATTCTAACGCAGAGTTGCATGAACGTGTTGCATGCAATTCGGTGCATTGTCCTGCTCCTTCAGGTACAAGGTCAAGATAGAAGAGCAAGAGAGCCAGTTCAAGGACCAGCAGGTGAAGCTGATGGAAGAGCTGCAAGCAGAGAGGGAGAAGTTCAACAAGGATTTAGCTAAACAGAACGCTGATTGGGAGGTCAAGTTGCAGAGGATACATCAGCAGTACCAGGTGTGCAATTGCAGTTCAATATTTTCTCCGGTTTGAATCTCGAAATAACATTTGGATCGTGGCGTTTCTTCAGGGAGAGTTGCAGGCTCAGAAACAACTGCATCTGAACGAGAAGAAGGCTCTTCAAGAGTCTTTGAAATCGGAGTGGGAGGCTTGGCTTGCTGACTATAAAAAGCAGCAGACATTGAAGCTCCAGAAGGCTGAGAATAGCATAAGAGACGAGTGCATCAGAGAAAGGGATCGACAAATCGAGCTGGCCATTGAACGTCTTGAGAAGAATTCCCGGGAGACGAAAGTGACTCTCCAGCAACAGTTCGACTGCAAGCTCGGGTAAAATGAGAGCGAAAATGACTGGAGAATCATGCGACAATTTTGACGATTGATTCTAGGTCTTTGAAGGAGAAATTCGACGTGGATTTGCAAGCTGCTGTTGACAACGAGCTGTTGCATAAAGCGCAACTGATGCAGGCCCAGGATAAGCTAGAGAGAACCGAGGTTCTGTTGCAGAAGACTGAGAGGAAGCTGCAGGAGTGTATGAACGAGCTGAAGAGAGCGAATGAGGTAGCCATGCAAATATTAATTTCTGAAAAAATATCAGAATTGTAGAGCAGTCTAGTAACAAATAATCAATCATTTTTAGAGAACGAAAAGATTAAGCTCGGAGAGAGACGACGCAAAGAAATTGGTCAGACAGGAGATCGAGGGCGAGAAAAGAGATCTAGAAGATAAGATCGCGTCGCTTTACCAAGAGATTGCTGTGATCAACGCGAACCGCGATGTTTCACTTGCTCAATTACACAGCAGGTATACCTCTACAATATTTAAACTAAAATAATATTTCTTGCTACATGAAACTATTTTATATTTTTTAGAATTAAGCTGATAATGACTCAGAAGGTCCTGACGATAAAAAATCTCACCAGAGAACTCGGAGATGTTAAATCAAAGTGCGAGCACTTGGAAAAGTTGCTGGATCAACAACGAAAAGAATACATTTTAAAAAGTTTATGAACGATCACTGTTAGATAATTATGCGTTTTATATTTTTTTTTTTGTTTTGTTTTTGTGCGCTCAGGAGCATTTCACATATGATACAGTGTTCTTCAAACAGTTAACGCGAATTGCGAGTAATTTTATTTTATAGAAAACTAGTTTCTTAATTATTCGTATTGTAACTTTTAAATATATTTATAGTGAAAAAATTTGTATGTATATAATATATATTGGCGCACCTCGTTCTGCGTTACAAGAAATCGTATGGCTTTGATAATCTTGGTTATATACTGTGAAATCTCTGTAAATGTTCAATTTATACTTTCTTCACGATTTGGACGACGTCCTCGTCGCACAGCACGTGATCCTTTCCCACTTTTTGAGGCTGATGCTTCACGGACGAACCCCAGACAAGGGCGCTAAAAAGAACATTAACGAATTAGAAAAACGATTCAACATTGCTTTGAAGTTCGAGACGATTCTACAAATATTAGGTCACTGTAAAAGTTCGTCCTCGATTCCTTTTTGCACTGATCCAATATGTACATACTATTTGAATTCTTTTGCAATGGATCTGTGAAGCTTATTGCAAAAATCTTCAACCGCTCTCTTCTCTCTGTTTAGAACTACGGGAGAACTGTAATCCGGAAGTTGTCCTTTGGGTTTGGTGTAGCTGTAACCAAATAAAATGGTGCAAATAAATTTATTCTTTACAGTTCGTAAAGGAAATAAACTGACGATTGCAAGGGCTCACATTCTAACTAGCTGCAGGTAATCCCACATTTTCTCGAGCAAATCATCAAAGTTCCATTTGTGGTGAGCAGAAATCGGCACGCAATGAGGTATTTTGTAAATGATATCTAACTCTTCGATACTGATTTGATCTGGAAGCAAGAATACGTTGCGTTAATTTATTTATTTGTTTGGTGAATAGTGTTAGACCATTACCTATTTTATTGAGCAAATAAATGCACGGAACGTAGACCCGATTTCCCTCAATCACGTCGATCAAATCATCCGAAGTGGCATCGTATCGCAGCGTGATGTCTCCATTGTGTATTTTGTACTCTGAAAGAATGCTTTTCACCGTCTCTAAGTCTAGTTCAGACTGCGTGCACTATAAAAGAAAGAACAACTAAAAGAACTGCATAGCTTTCCCCGTTCTTCTGGTATTAATTCAATTACCGTGGTCTGGAAATTGATGCCACCTTTGTCTTTCTTCCTGAAGGTAATGTTCGGTGGTTGCTTGTTCAATCTCAATCCAAAACCTTCCAGCTCGTGTTCGATCAACCTCTTGTGTCCAAGAGGTTTCAGTACATCCAGGACAATGAATATTAAGCTGCAGGTTCTGGCAACTGCTATGACCTGTCTTCCACGTCCTTTGCCGTCTTTTGCACCCTCGATGATACCGGGCAGATCCAGCAACTAAAAGCAGCAAGAAAATTGATCGGTAATATTTTCTAGCTATCTTCAGATTCTAGGCAGAATTGAAAGCACAACACATCTGATAATATGACCTTTTGTAAGGTTTATTCCTGATTTGATTACCTGTATCTTTGCTCCTTTGTATTTTATACAGCCTGGGACAGTAGTGAGAGTAGTGAATTCGTAAGCAGCAACTTCTGAGTACACGCCAGCCAGAGTGCTGAGCAATGTAGATTTTCCAACCGATGGAAATCCTAAGAGAATGAACCAGTTATTTTGCGGAATCGCAGATTGTCGCCATTGCTATCACTAATCATCCTCTGACGTACGGACAGTGTATAGAATTTACATACGAACCGACAAAGCCTATTCTAGCATCTCCGGTCTTGGCCACTTCGAAACCCTGTTCGCCACCACCGCCACCACCTTTAGGAGTGATTAGCTCTCTCCTTAGCTTGGCAAGCTTTGCCTTTAGTAAACCTAAGTGACCGGACGTCGCTTTGTTTTTTTGAGTCCGGGCCATCTATCAAAAAAGCAATTTTATGAGATCATCTATGGTACAATGGACAGCTGGAAAAGATTTGATGATGAAAATAGAGGTTACCTCGGCCTCGATCGAGGCGATTTTCTCCAGTATCGTGCTCATTTTGAATAGAGTTTAATACGCTCTTTTTAATTGGTATTTAAGATACACTTCCCGTTTCGTATCTCTCAAGTTCTTCCATCACAAACCTCAGTGAGTGCACTGCTGTTCTCTCAGCCTCACACGTGCTGACAAGTTACACGTTACAACACGTTACGTCCACTGTGTTGCACACAGTGGAAAATGGCCTAAACACACGTGCGGAAATCGCAGAGTTGAAGAGACATTGAATTATGATGCTGACTGTATTAAATGGAGAGGAGTATCAAACTAGAAAGTATTCAATTCATCCTAAAGAACAATTACGGGATCTAAACCTGCGAGAAACATCGGTGCATAGAGATTTTTTAATAGATTTTCATATGCGTACGCGCGGATAATTTCCTGCCGCACTTACCGTTTACCGTGCATTCCAGTGTAAATTGCGGCGGTTTCATTGTTTTGTCGTTAGATGGAACCACTATCGGTACTAGGAGATTATAACTCCATCAAATCATTTGAGGCTATTTTAGAACAAGAGTTAGAATAATTGTGAATAACTGCTTAATTAGAAACAAAATCTGACCAAAAAATATATGTGAAAGTAGCTGAAGGTCCATTCATAATAAGTGCGTTATTAATAAATTTTCAGTTGTGTGCATATCATTTGGAAGCTCTGATACCAAATTGTTTATCGTGTTTGATCGTGTTCGATTAATACTTACCAGGGGATTCGAAGTCCTGCTAAAAAGTAGGTGGCACGAGTGAGACCATAACGAGACGTTGTCTGTCCTTGTCTTAACCAGCCACCGAGATGGCGCCACTGTCAGCGCTGAATGCGACGGCTTTATTTGATTCCCATTCAAATATTTAAAAAACACTTTATAAATTCGTTTGCAAATACCAATGATCTATATGTACATCATTTTTTCGATATACTTTTAATTGAAATTTAAAAATCTTGCAAAGACACCTGTGTTTTAACACTTTCCAAGGATTTTCTGTCCTACACACACACAATCTTAAAATATTCTGGTATGAACATTCTTCTAGCCACAGCGAATTTGCGTTCTATTTTATAATAACGCAACAAGGACTAATACCATTACAAACAACGAGTTAAATTAAATACATCTCATTAGGTGTATAAAATACAATACAATACATTGTAAAAGGTTGCTCTAGTTAACGCTGTACACATCCGCTATACTTAAAACATTGAATTTCTGCTTGCTGAATCTTAATTTTAATATAAAAAATTGATCCAAGCAAGCAGCAGAGAGACAAGGGGAAGGGAGACAATACTGAGATCAAAGAAATTGGCAGAGACCTAACGTGAGGATCAAGATGCTACTTATAGTTAGTAAAAGACAAAGGTATCGACCTGTAACCGGCACTCTAAACAGTCTGGCACACATTTTCAGCGATGATGTGTACAGAAGTATAGTATCTAGATCCTCACCGGGCGTGCACTGATAAACAAATGGTCGAATGCGCACTTCGTGTCCAATGTTTTGGATTATCGAGCAGGCAGTAGTCAAACGTGCCGCCTAGAACAAAGTACACCAATTAATTAATCAGTAATTATTTTTTAAATACATTATTTATTCATACCTGAATAAACGGAGCCAGCGATATCAAAATCCACAAGACAACATTCAGTATACCGACCCAGGTGACGGGACTTTGTTGAGCGTCGCTGTTATCGTATTGGAACAACCACATTGTTCCTGCCGCAGCCCACGACAAGTTTACAACTGTGTAAATGCACACGGCTGGGCCCAGTTCGTCGTTGAAGTACTTCAACAGTTTCTTGAACTCGCAGATTTCCTGCACGAAAACTTAACTTAGATCTTGATGCTTTACTACGAACGGGGGTTTACTGGTTCATTAAGAAAACGGCTAACCCGCATCCAATCGATGGCGGGTAAAGTATGATGAAGCAGCTTCCCGCGAAGAAAGTACAGATGGGCCAGTAGAAGTTGTCCTTGCAAACAATAGCTAGTTATGATTGTTCCCTGGACCATATCGTGCCACAGCGTGCACACGATTAAAAGTACCTTCAGCGTTATCTTCACTTGATGCGGGCTGCGAAGAAAATGAAAGAAGAATGAAAGAATTCAGTAATTTCAGTAAAAATGAAGAATTACCTATGATCCAGCCACTGGAACACAATGTTTCCCTGCGCCATTAAAACGTTTACCGTGACCAGTGCGGTAATTATCCACACGACGCTCAATGCTATGAACAACCATAGTATTCGAACGAGCCTCCTCTGGTTCCCGCGGTTCGCGGGATTCGAGGAGAGGAGGAACGCTCTCTCCATCAAATTTTGGAGCTGCTCGTTCTCCCGGATTCGAAACAGATACACCGTGTACAGGTACGCCATCAAATGCAGTATACTGGGGACGAAGTAGCTGAAGAGAACGTTGCCGAAACAGTGAATGTCTTGTACTTGATTCTCGTTCGGGTCCGATGGCATTTCGAATTCTAACAACGCTGTCTTGTAACAAAATCCCCGGTCTCTTCTGCAAGTACAAACACGTTCGAATCAGGACCAAAAGTATATTTTATGCAAAACAACGCACGATTCGACACGTTACCTGAAGCATGCCATGTACTGTAAAATGTATCCAATGCACATGAATATCGTGACCTGGATGGTGTGCAGACTCACGAGGATACAGTGACGCGAGCAACGATTCGAATCGTCGGTGCTCATCGGCCTCAGTCCCATCACTCCCAATAATCTCAGATACGGTCTCAGTATTTTGTGCTTGCAATAATGAAGCACCGCGGATGTACTCAGCATCTCGAAATCCGGCATCTCGGTGATCTCTCCCATCTACGACTCATTCAAAATTAGTCCCAATCACTTCACAGCGATAATACATACCGAACACATGTGTACACGATTGAAACGGTAGGGGACATTATGTAAAATCTCCGATAACGAAATAAAAATGCGACACGCGAATTTAAAACTAGGTTTACGAAGCACTAAAATTTTTAGCCATTTTTTAATAATGTATACCCAAAGAAAAAAATTTAAAATCTGAATAATGGTAAATTAAAAATATTAGAACGCGTCCCGTAAATATCCCCTAATTGTTTCTCGCATTGTACACTATAAACTGTAGAATGAAAGTACGTCTCCTTACTTCTGTGCTTTGCATCTGCAAGTCTGATAATCCCGATGGTGTAGATGCCTGTGTTATCTCTTCGTGATTCTGTTGAGGTGGATCCTTCCCATTTTGCGGCTCGTTGTTCGAACTCTACGGAAAACAACAGGATCTCTTAGCAAGCGGTTTTCCTCCGTTGCCACGGAGCTTTTCCCCATTTCCCACGAACGGAATTTCCCGGTTCACTCGTGAAAACCAGACGAGAGCGAGCCGTCGCGAGAACACCGAATTTTCGGGCCGATTCCAATAACACCGATGGACCTTCGGAATCAAAATAAACAGTTACGGTTACGGATCGAAATTATCAGCTTTAAAACTCGGCTCGCGTGCACGCGTGGAACGATACAGGCCCAGGCAAATAAAAATTCGGAGCCGCGCAATCTCTTCCACGTAGGTGGAAAAAAGGGTTCGACGAACGGCGAGGAATGAAATAATCGTTGGACTCACCAATGTCATTTTTCCCGTCAGCCGAGCACAATGCTTTTGAACTTGAAAAGAAAACACTTGTATCGGCATCTTGTATGTGATTCACCCTAACGTATGAATTTAAATTATATCTGCCTTTTGAGATGACACTTCACCTCTGTCAAGATATTATACACACGTACACATACTCTCGAAAACGAATTATTTTATTTACGGTTTACGCGCGGCTTCTAACACGGGACAACATCGGTCGGGATAGTAGAGGAGACGGCTGGGCTGCTACGTTTCTTTTCCTATGCTGGGAAGTGGCAGAACAAAATAAAAATCGTTTGGAAAAATAACATTGTTTACTGCTTTCAGAGTGGGAGAGATAAAAAAAAACAAACTGTTGATACAACAATAAATATTAGCGTTTCTTTTTCCTGTTCAGGTTCCCAGCCGGTCTCAAAAGGTGCTTGTACTCTTTCTCGTGCCTTTTCACTTGCAGTCTCGCGCGGCCAGTTGGTTTTTTCTGTGGGGAAAAACACACATTCGTACAGAGAAAATCAAAAAATCGCGACAAAGATCTAGAATTAACCAGAAAGATACCTTCTCTATACGGAAAGTCATTTCTCTGTTACCGCGAGACCCAGAAACTTTAACGTCGTGGAAATCTTCGCTCCTCAGTCTCTCTCCGAGGGTGGCCCTGCAAAAATACGTGCATGACAGATGCATGATCTGCTGTAACTCTATATTAATCCTCGTGCGGTCTTTTGGTCATTTCTGATCGATTAAAATTTTTTTTTTCTCGTTGTGCAATTCTTTTTATTAGATCCGAGTGATCGAAAATGAAGACCGTACGAGGTTTAATTGGCAACACGTACTTGATCCGCTTCTTCGCGATCGGTCTCGCGTCTTTGAACTGTACGTGATCCTTAATTTCGTAAAGCCGGGTCCGATTCTCGGCGCTTTGCTCGTCGTCTTTCGCGTTTTCCTCCTCTTCCTCGTTCTGTCTCTCGTTTCTGCGTATCAACCGATAGTTCCTCTTCACTTCCTTCGCCCACGGTTTCTCGTCGTCCGAGCTGCTGTCGTCGTGGATGAAGCTCTCGTCCGAACTGTGCTTTTCATCGTTGTCCGCTTCACTTTCCATTTTCTGACGAGCCTCCTCCGCGGCCAATTGAGCCTTCAATTTCTTCTCTCTGCTCTTATCGAGGCGAGAGATAACAGGGTTCAACAGAGAATACTCTTCCGAGTTCGTATCCACTTGGAAGTCGGGATTGCTGAACAGTGCTTTGAAACGATCGTCCTTCAGAATGTTGCCAGAGCTCTTCTTCTTCTTCTTCGCGTTCGACTCATCGTCCATTAATTTCAGAGCGAGCTCCTTGTTCACGCTCGGCATCTTTTGTATCTGTAAATAAATGAATAATTAATAATCGCGGGATACAATGAAATGGTAAAACAGTGCAGTACCTGCACTCTGCTGCCGCAAGTCTCCTGTATCTTCTGCTGAATCCTCTTCTTCTTGTATTCCTCGAACTCGAAGGGTCTCATCACGTCTCTGGCTTTCTTGTACAGTCGAATGTCGACGAAGTAGCCGTGCATGTAGGCCCGGAGCAGATTGGTGCCCTTCAAGTGCAACAGTCCCAGCTCGTCGAGCTCCTTCTCTGTGACGAATTTGTAGTCGTCGTAGATAGTCTCGTAATTCAATTCCTCCAACTCTTCCGTCAGATTATCCAAGAAGCTGCACCAGTAAGGAGCTGGTCCGAGAGACGGGATATAATACGTCTGCATCTTCGTGTTTTCATTAGCCAGTAAAAGCATTCCGGTATTCGGCATCACGCACATGTCATTAAAGTCGTGCTGCGCCTCGATCGATGTATACAATTTACCCTAATTACACAGAAATTAATATCTTTCTACTTCTATCTAGTTCATCGTTAAACTCGATCTACTCACGTTATTTTTCTCCCATATTTTCACGATCGAACTGTCCATAGAATAGACCAAATCCATCGTCCGATGGAATTCTATGTTCTTGATCGGTAATCCATACATGTGATCCTTCGTTAAAAACGGCCTACTCGAGCGGACATCGTATAACAATACCTGCCCAGTCGAAGTACCTACACCTAACGTCAAGCCACCTTGGAATTTTAAGCTAGTAACTGCGGGAACCGAGTCCAGTCTACAAAACGACAGAAAAATATTCTACATGCAAATGCCTGTGTAAATGAAATTTGCTGGTTAATAATAAATTGGCCTACTTATTGTCCTGCCCGACACAGTGCAAAGCACAATCCAAGGTGCCCACTTTGCTTTTCGTTCTTGGATCCCATGCCTCGACTTTTCCATCCTGAGTTCCAACAACAATAAGTTGATGCACCGGATTGATTTCACATTTGTTTATCGACGATGCGTCTGTGAGGAAGGGTTGCAGGAATTGTCCTCTCTCCAAATTTATTCGGTAAATTTCATTGCTGCAATACAGAACGTATATTAGTATGAGGAATATTTAGAGAATAGTAATAAAAGGACAAACCTGTCTCCAACCACAAACAAATCGCACAGAGGATAATGGTACTTGATGTCTCTGCCGAACCTTGGTACCCTTAGCCTGAAATACCTACCATGGGCCACGTGAAATTCTATAGTTCGATCGCAGTGCAGAAACACCAACTGAAATACACAAATTTAGGGTTGCAAGAGTTGAGATTGAGTTGAGGGTTGACTATAAAAGTGAAAATACATAGAATAAATGTAAATACCTTGCTGTAATCGTCCGAGAGTATATCGAAAGTGACCACCTCCGAGTCGAAACATCTTTCGAATTTTAAAGATAGATTTTGAACGTCGAAACACTTTACGCGCGGCTTGTATATTCCTGTTGCTAAAATGTATTGTCCGTCTTTCGTAACGTTGATGGACGTGCTAACTCCAGGCATATCAAAATCCTGGATAAGCTCAATCCTTCGTCGTATATCTGTTGAAACATCAATATTACAAAATCAGTTCGTACACCGCGTAAACGAATTGTCACACGAGTTTACTCACCGACATTTTTCTTTAACAAACTCCGCCTTTTCCGTTCTGACAACCACTGTCAAGATAACAAGAACAACAAGAATTAGAAAAAGATTAGAAAAATAGGAGAGATAATAGTAGAGAAAAATCATAGATAATGCGTTACCTCTGGCAGTGACTTTCCGGCGCTCAGATTGTAAATCTTCACATTGTTCGGACAAGAGACCTGCATCGTGGCGAAGCTCTTAAAAAATATTAAAAACGAATAAAACTTCGCATTGCTCCAAAGTGAACTGTTAATGACTGTTAGCGACAAAGCACGTGGAACGTTATCATAATAAGAAACAATTGACACGTATCGCACGTGTGTGCGTGCAAGTACATGTAGACAATTTTCGTCCCTAGGGAAAGATGTCGCCCGGATCGCCACAAATTCACAAACACGAAAATCGCTAGACGAAATGTTGAAAGAATAATTCAATAAAAATTCTGAAGCTTTTCGTTATTTCGTGGCTATGCGTTGGAAATACAATCAATTACAAATGAAATACAATTCGTTTATCAAGCAGAAATATGCGTACACGAGTACCGCAGTTCATGTTGGAGAATGATCCCGCATTCTTAAAGTTAAATGAATGGGAAAATAGACAATGCTAGGGTAGAAATAATAAAGGAAAAAGATGAAATAAGAATTTAACGAAAGAAATCGAAGTATTGCATAGTACTCCATGCGATTGCAGAAGAAGATTCTTATAGAGTGAAAACTCTGTTAATTTTTTGAGATTCAGTTTCCAATGCGACAGCAGCGCCATCTTGAATATTTCCCTAGAACTCCGTACATCGTGAACATAGCTTCGCAATTGTTTCCATGAACTGCAGGTCCTTCAAACTTTTTTAATATCTTCGCGAAATGGATAGAAAGTTCATCTTGAATGTACCAAGTGTTGAACAACAATATTGTTACACATAAATTTTAGATACGAAAGAAATAATCTTGTATGTTTCTTGGATATACGTTTTTCAACTGTACCGCGTTTCAAATATTCCCGCACGTTCCAATCCCTCGCGTGCAGTAGTTTCGTCCTATTTCACCTAGATGGCTAATATAAAAGACAAATACACGCAAGGGGGTGATAGCATTGTATTTAGAAAAGAATTTCTGCTGATATCTGCTTACACAAACGATAAGATTGTCTGTAAGTGGATTGAAAATTTCAGAGAAATCTCATCGTGAATTTTCGTTGAAAGGGGAGCGCATCGGGGTGTCCGATAGGAGTTTCGCGTCTAGTTTATGGTCCGTGGCGAGCGTAAGTTGCAGGCTGGGAAGAACACGTCGCAAGTGTTGGCAGCACTGCTCGGCAGTCAATTACTGGAAGGTGGGAGGGACGCGTTCGCCGGATACCGGGGTTTTCGGGGGGGCAGGGAGAACGAAACTCTGTGGTGAAGGGGGGCAAGGGGGGTCGGCGAATAACCACGAAGGGACAAGGAGGGGTGAAAGAGAAGTGTGACCGGCGTTGAACGCATATAGGTAGTCGTGAGAGGAGTCAGTTGGTGACGGGTTGTGTCTCTAGTGCTGTAGTGAACAGTTGAGTCGAATCGCTTGTGTTCAAAAATGAGCTGGCAGGATTACGTTGACAAGCAGCTGCTCGCGTCGAGGTGTGTTACCCAAGCTGCGATCGCGGGACACGATGGCAATCTTTGGGCGAAGTCCGAAGGTTTCGAAGTGAGTAAACCGCTCTCTCTGGACCCGCTAACGCTTCGGAGGCTCCCGTTTGCGGCCTATCGCGATATATTATTGCTATAACCGTCTCCGTCGTGATCGTCGGTCGCCGTCATCGTCGTCATCGGTAGATTGTGGTGGTGGTGATGGTGGATGGTGGTGGTCGTCGGTCGCAGTCGTCGTCGTTATCGCCGTATGCAGAGGAACAAAAGGAAACCCACTGTAGAGGCCGAATAATCGTCCAGGAAAAGCCTGAACGCATCCCCGTGTGCCTCTAGTCTTTCGAGTATATGTCGCCTCCTCTCCGGCTCGTCTTGGTTCTTTGTTGTTCGGTGTGGCCGGCGAGAACGAACGTTTCGTTTTCTCGGCGGATATCTACATGTGCATTTCTACGTGTATAACCGTACACGGATATACATACATATATACCTCCATATACGCGAGCGCGCGCGCTTATGTGTGTGTGTGTGTGTGCGCGCGTGGAAAAGAGAGATACGCACACCCAAAAATATCGGTTGATATTTCGAATCTTGTCGGAAAGCGAAGTCGGCCGTAATCGGAACGCGTGGAACGAATATATGATGCGGTTGCGACCTTAGCACCGGGATCGACAGCGGCGGCGGTGGCGGCTCTCGAAATGTTTTTTCACGAGGCCCGTGTGCCCCGAGTTTTAATCATGAAAAATCCTGCCACGTAGCCATTATTCGCGCGTCCCGGCTTTCCCGAAAGGCCCGGGGGATAAACCAAGAAACCTTGGAAAGTTTCCGCGTGCCGAACCCGAACCCGAACCGGCGCACACACGATTCCGCCTCGTGCCGTGCCTAAGCCGGCTAGACGCAAATGCGAGAGAGGCAGGCAGGCATCGGAAAGGCTAAACGGGCAGATATATTTTTGACTCGACACCGGCCGGCCGAGAGCCGACTCTCTGTTCTCTCCCGATCGAAAATTCTCTCTCTCCCAGATACGGAGAGACAGAGAGAAAGAAGGAGAGAGCAGCAGGCACACAGAGGCCAGACCGGACTGGACCGGACCAGACCAGTAAATTCTGCTAGTTCGATCGACAAAAGCTTGGTTCTGGGAGAGACCGGACGTGGCCTCGTCCCTCGAAAATCCTCGGAAACCGAGCGATTTCGCCGCGAGCCGAGACGAAATTGTCCGGGGGCGAAATTGGGTGTGGCAATTGCTCGGTCGCAGAAAATTTTCGTCTAGTTCGAGGTTGAACGGTTTTCGACAAAGTTGAACATGGCTGCCTGCCGGGCACGTTGTCGCCTCGCACACTGCCGCCGTCGTCTCGCCCGCCAGGAAATGGTGGGCTCTGTTTTAGTCTTGGTCTTTTCTGTCCCGTTTCCACGATTCTCGCCGTCGTTTCGTTTTTTCCGAGGGGTGTGCTTCTCTGGCACGCACGCACACGCCCGGATACACGGATCGTTCGGAATATATCCGTTTGCCATTTGTATTGGCGATTTCGCCCGAGGACGATGACTCATTTCTTCGGCACCGTTTTCCGTTATCGAAAGGGACGCGCGAAGACGCCTACGTATTTACGTGTGCGTGCATAGCCAACGCAGCCTTTCTTTTTTTCGATCTGTCGGGTGAAATTCTCTTTTAGAAAACTCTCCGGTGGTACGGCACGTACGCACGAGGGGAAAAAATACTTGCTTCGCGACAACGCGGCGGGGCACAAAACCGAAGGCGGGTCGTTAGGTCCGGGACTTTTTGATCGAGCTATATACCAATCGACTTTTTCTTTCGTCACTTGGTTTTCGCCGATCGGCGTGTACGGCGATCTCGTTCAAAATTGCAAAACCGACACTTCCAGAAAGGTTCGACGTGATCCAAGCGCCATCCGTGTTCGACGCCGGAAGTTCTCGCAGAACGGGTCCTGTCGCGTCGGTAAATACCTTGGGGTCGGTAAAACTGGCGAAATACGATTATTTCGTTTACCGATCACGGGAACGATCCGATCGAAGGATCTTCGTCGAATGGCCGACTCGATACCTGTCGCTACCAAAAATTCCCCTCCATCTTCTTTGTTAGAAACCAAGGACCCGTGTCAGAAAAATCCTGTCGGAACCTCCTATTTTGAAGAAACGCGATTTAATCGAGTTCGGTCCCCGAACGAAGGAAGGGAATGTCGAAAGGGCACGGTGTGGAAAGTTCGTGGGGATTCGCGAGAGCTCTCCATGTCGTGCGACTGGTTTCCGTTGGCGAATGCCAAAATGGCGAAGCCGGCCGGCCGTGTCCCTCCCATCTGTTTTTCGCGACAATGCCGGCCGGCAGGCCTCGTGTGCGAAATCGGGAGACGGGTTAGGCGTGTTAACGCGGTTCGTTTAGGCTCGCTCGGCCCGTGGTTGATACGCGTGCACCGTGTGCGAAATCGTCGAAGAGGGGCTGCTCCTCTCTCGCTCGCAAACGATTAGCTCTCTCGCGTCAGGCTGATTCATCGTCGTTCGTCGTTGCTCGTCGTTGCTCGCGTCCGTTCTGGCTAGTCAGGGCCGTTTTCGAAGCGGACTTCTCTCTATCGCTCTCGTACTTGAAATTAGTGAGTCAGGGCTTCCGATGGCGGCCTTCGCCGGACCGAACTTGGCGTTTGCAGTTTATTCGTTCTTGGTTTTTCGCGATTCCGACCGTTGGAAACCGCGGCGAGGTGTCGCGCTCGCTGTACAAAATTGGTCGGAATTCCGATCGCGAGGCAACAGTCTTTTTTTGTTTGTCCTTGGTTCAACCGGCGTCCCGCAACCCGCCTTACACCGTTGCAAAAGGGGGTCGCCGTTCGAGTTGTCTCCTAGGCGCGACTTATGCCTCAAAAATGCCGGATTATGGATCGAATCGTACGGCTTGCATAAACCGAACTGTTTCACCAGATTGTAGAGAGCGCTACTCGGTATTTTATATACCGGGTGTACTCGTACGGAATAAAACCACGAAGCAATTCGAGTGACTCGGCAGTTATTCTTTTATGAAACTGAGCCATTGTTTTCGTACGTTCCTCGGAGCGAAAATTCACCGACTTGCTTTTATGTGACACTGTTTTTCGATACATACATACATTCGTAGGATTTTTTATTTGGCCATTTCTGAGGATACTACAGACGTTGAATCTGATAGAAACTGTTCAGCTTGTCAAACAGATCGATATATGCACAGTACATTTTCGATGACCTTGAACAATCGACCCTTTGCGGACGAGTGTCGCCATATTGACTACCATGGCTAATAGGAACGAAACTTGCTAAATAATAAACGGCAATTAACATTTTTATTTCTGGAGATGACAGGACTACGTTTATTCATACTTTGCAATACGATTTTGATAATTTTAATAATTCAGGCGGTATGCAATATCAAAAATATCCTGGTGTACCTTTATACTTCTTTAAACGTAGATTATGCACTAGGAGGGTTTCACAAAAAATCTCACCCCCTGCAGTCTGGATTTTTTATATTATATTATATTATTCTTAGGCAAATTTTGATGAAATTAGCTTGCGAGACAAGTTTCACGATGCCACCGTTCACATTGTACGGATGAAAATATTTCTCGAAGGTGGGGGTGGGAACATCCCTGAAACTTTTGAGGCTCGAAAATACGTTTTCCAAGATATCTCAGGAACTAGACGGGCTGGAATAGTAATTTTTTTTTAAATCGCTTCTTTTCAAATGGGGAATCCAGGGGCGTACAAAAAATTCAGAGAAAGTAATTCGTTTATCCAATCGTTGAACTAATCTAAGAACCCTCACGAGCGGCAGCGTAACAGTGGAAAAAACCACATTGTCGAAGTGTTGGTCAGTGAATTCGGTCGAACACACTGTCTAGAATTTGTAATGCGAGATTGTGTAAGGTGTCATTGTTAAACGGTGGGATGGTTGTCTGTGTGTTTAGGTGAGTAAAGAGGAGCTGGCGAAATTGGTCCAGGGATTCGACGAGCAGGACATTCTGACGTCGTCGGGCGTTACCTTGGCCGGCAACAGGTACATTTATCTGTCGGGCACGGATCGGGTGATAAGGGCAAAACTCGGCAAGGTCGGCGTCCACTGCATGAAGACGACGCAAGCCGTGGTCGTCTCCCTCTACGAAGACCCCATACAGCCACAGCAAGCCGCGTCGGTCGTCGAAAAGCTTGGCGACTACCTCTTGGGCTGCGGCTATTAGGTTGGTATAATACTCTGTGTACACGGTACCAACGATAACGCTCGCGATACTGAGCAGTCTGCTTCTATCTCTATCTCTACCTCTACCTCTACCCCCCTCCCTCTGTCTATCTGTCTTTTTCTTCCTTTGTATAGCGTTAGAGTTTTGCACGGATCGAAATTGGGGGCGCATCGCGTACTCCTTATCGCGAGAGTGATTCACTCGCGCTTGTAATATCGTTTGCTTGCTCGGAACTCGGTGTATCGGCTCACCGCGCGGTGACTAATCTCAAGTAATACGGCAGCGATCCCTCGGTTACACTGCCACAAACTACAGCGCAATGTGGAGAGCGTTGGGGAACTCCTCCTGACTCCGGACAAGTAGGTTCCTCTGCAACCTTCTACGGTCCTGAGCAGTCTTCTTCCACGTCAGGACTTTTACTATTCTGCAGGCTCTCCGTTTTACTGTTTGGAACAGTTGTGTTCTAGAATTTTTCGTAGCACGGAATTGTGGTGGTATCTAGGAATAAAATGCGAATCAATAAAGTTAGGAACTCGTGGTGCGAGAGACAGTGCAGATCCACGTAGAGGGATAGGGTAATTATTCCAGTAGTCAGCAATTTAAGGCCACCGTTTCCTAAGCGCTTCATATGGGAACATCAAGCTAGACATTGGAAGCGAGAAATAGGGCACATTCACTAGCTAAGGATTTTTTAATTTAATTTGATTTCTTTGAAGGACAAGATTTTTAAGCTTCTCTCTATCGAGTAAATTCTTTTGATCTCGAATGTGCCATTCGTTGCAGGTGCATCTGATTACTCTAACAACGACACCAATCTCCGTCGTTGCTCTGCAAGCAAATGCACACGCAGCTGTTCCAGGA
This sequence comes from Halictus rubicundus, assembly GCF_050948215.1. Taxonomy (NCBI): domain Eukaryota; kingdom Metazoa; phylum Arthropoda; class Insecta; order Hymenoptera; family Halictidae; genus Halictus; species Halictus rubicundus. The sequence continues at coordinate 15,787,824 of NC_135159.1, forward strand.
CTCTGCTCGTTCAATCGTGCTCATTTTCATTCAGTCTTCTGACTGGCAAAGTCTATTTGCATATTCGCATCGCTAGACGAAAGTGACCGGCTTCGGGCGAGTTCCCCCAAGATCCGAATCGGTAACGGGAATACGTTTCGAGTCGCAGTTTCGTTCTCCACATTTTCAAACTTTGGCACCGAAATGTCGTTTGAATGACATTCGAAAATATCGTGTTATCTTTGGAGAGGATTCGCGCGCAACTTGGCACGGCTAACCCGGCCTCTTTGGGATTTTTCTGTTTCAGTAACCTCTGGGACCCAACACACAAAATATCTAATATTAATACTAAACGATACGATCGATTATTTTACTGAACAGCGAATGGAATGCGTCATGCCGCACGAGTCGCGCCGGAACTGCCGCAAGCTTGCCGCGCAACACTCTGTGAGAAGCAACAACAACAACAAACAACAACCACCATCATCACCCTCGACAACTGCAGAACAGCAATAACAGTAAAAAAAAAAAAAGAAAAGAAAAGAAAGAAAAAAAATAACAGCAACTATATCATACTTGAGTCGTCGTTCTCTCCTTTCCGATTCGACGCGCGATACTCAGGAAGCAAAAATCACGAAAAACGCGTGCGCGATCGCTAGATTCGGATCTCGAGGCCGTGCGACACGCGTTCATGCGAGATCGACGAGCGCGATTCGGATCGGCTTCGTTCGCGCGATCGTCGCCGATTGATCATTGTCATCGATCGTCGCGTCTCGTCGTCCAATAATCATTTCCCCTCTGTTCCCGTTCGAGATCGACGGTTTTCGGCGAAAGTGTCGGAACAAGAAGAAAAACGAAAGAGGGAGGGTTTGATAGGAGAAAGAAGGAGAGAGGTGGGGGGAAGAGCGAGAGATGGAGAAAGAAAACGGGATCGTCGATAACGGGAACAGAGTAAACCGAGTCGCGCGCCCGCACAAATCCACGCGACCAACAAACACACACGCATACGACGTCAAACAGGTATACACACAGCTACAGGTAGATACATAGGTACACACTGACCCCACGCACGCACACGCACACACGCGCAAAAGGCGAGAAAGAATTAAAAAAAAGGCTGTACGCGGTGTAACGAGGCAGAGAGAAAACGGTTTAGCGTCGCTGTTTTTCTATGTTCTTTTTCTTGTCTTTTTACACGGGCGAACGTCGCGTTTGGGCTCGCCGAATACAGAACAGAGAACAGAACGAAGATCAAGCAAGCATGCATTAAACGTAAGACATAACAATAATAAGTAATAAACTATTGCGTTAGGTTTACAGTTTTTCTTTTTTTGTAGCGAACGGATGAGAGAGAGAGAGAGAGAGCGAGAGTTTGACAGAATTTGAGAGTGTTTGAGCAAAGTTTGGAAGGGTTTGAACGTGTTTGAGAGAGTTTGATATAGAAAGAGAGTCAGGGTTTGAGAAAACGGGCGCGAACGGGTGAGAGACTGTGTATGCTCGAGAATGGGGGAGGCAACGAGAGAAGATTGAGCGCCGAAAATGCGTCTGGAGAACAGAGAACGGAATGATAGAGAGGGAGAGAATGAGAGAGAGAGAGAAAAACGGCGGTGATGTTTGTAGAAGTGTGCGAGAGTGCGCGGTAGAGAGATGCAACGCCGACGACTACGAGGCACGACGATTAACAAGGCAGGCGAGCGTGCGGCAGCGGGTGAAACGGCACGGATTGGCCGCAGTCCTGGCCGCCTCCCCCCACCCCCCACCCCCAAAATCGATACGGTCCTTTTAGCTATTTACTGTCTTTATTACTGCTATATGTAAGAGGAATAAAAAAAACGGCGAACAATGTGTCATAATTGCTGAGACTTTTATCGATAATAGCGAAGAAGAGGAAGAAAGAAAGAAGAAGAAGATGATGAAGGTGAAGGCGTAGACGATGAAGAGGTAGGCGGAGAAGGAGTTGAAGAAAGCGGGAAGGGCGTGATAATAGAGAGAAAGAACGAGCGTGAGAGAGAGAGAGAGAGAGAGAGAGAGAGAGAGAGAGAGAGAGAGAGAGACGTACACAAGGAATGCTATGCGTATACGCGATTATACCTGTGCATTCGCGTATACTCGAATGCGCGTGTATTCGGACGCGCGTGGTTGCGTGTGTTTGCAGGCCTGTGTGTGTGCGTGCGCGCGTGTATATGGGTGTGTGCGTGTGTGTGTACGCGTTGGGAAAGAGATTTGAAACGCGTGCACGCGACCGCCGAAAATTCAACGCCGCGAAGGCGTTTTTTGTCGATGCTTTTCTTAGCTTTTGTTTTCTCAAGCTTGTTCGTCGGCGTTTGAACAAGTTAGAATTTTGGTTTGGGGACAAAATTGATGGAAACAGCAGATTCGAAAAATAACGTGGACGGTTTCCCGTTCGACTCGTGTAGCTTCGATCATCTTGTACACATCGAGAGGACACACGTTTCATATATGGTTGCAAACACACACGTACCACGCGACAGACACACACACTCACACACGCATACACGCATGCAGAGACAAAAACGCGTAGACGAACGCGTATATACATGCATATATATATATATATATACACACACACAACATACATATACAGACACGACACAATGATACGAACACGAATACGAACACCACAGGAACAGACATAGAGACACGCGAGACACACGACACGATGCCGCTACCACTTATTATTACTGTAATACTACTGCTGTAATACTATTACTATAACTGGTTGCCCGGGCGGTTCGTCTGACGCCGGGCAGCAACCTAAACTACTATGTAACGATTTTTATGGATAAAAGAAAGGAATAAACATTGAAATAATAATTGTAATCGAAGGTGACCTAATCACGCGTCATCCAAATACTCTCTGCATTCATCATTCTCGCTTTTTAGGTGTCTACTTACTTACTCCGCGTCACGGAGACCGTGCGTCAGACCGTTTCCCGTTCGTTGTTGCGTGTTTGCTTCGAAACAACGATGTCCCGCCGCGCTGTTGCGCTAACACGCCTGCGAGAACGAAAGTCGACGTCGTTTCGTCCGATCGAAATTTATTTCAACCATTTCGGCCACCTCTCGAAATTCTATTCTTTTTTTTTTTCTTTTGAGATTATCACGGAAAATTTGGGTGCTCGCGGTTTTGATAATAGTCAAAACCCGCGCGCGGTCGACTTTCTTTTCGCACGCCGATTCTCGTTCCCAGCCCAGAAAACAGGAAAACGAACAAAAGGACGAGGAAAACCAGCGGACCGAGATCGATAACTATCGGCAGCTGGGCTTGGGAATTGGAAAACTATCGATCCTCTTATCCCTTGGACAGCCTGGGTCCGTGGAGACCCAATTACTAGAAATCGTTGCTCGACCACCGTTGACGATCTATTCGAATCGGTTGCTTTCGGCAGAATCAACCCTTAATCTCCAAAGTGTACTATAATAATCTGTTATTCACAGTTTCGCACGCGTCACGGAATTCAATACTCGAAATATATTAAACTTTTGATTTAGTCGGTATCGTCGCATAAAAAATCTGGTTTAAAGATGCATGGGACCGTTTAAGGGTTGAAAAATCGATGATTAGTTTATTGTCCAAGGGTTAACGGCAGCGGTGGGAAAAGATAGGGCGAGTGTATGCGACAGAACGCGTAAATGGCAGTGAGAGTGACAGCAAAGATGCGGCCGGGGGTAGGGGGTGGAACAGCATTTGTGTCGGTTGAAAATATTCGATGTAATATTGTAAGTGATCGTAAAAGATGAACGGAACGAGAAAACACGTTTCTTTGAAGCTACTCTTTTGCATACGTCGACAGAAGTTTCGATAATCGTACGAGCAGTAATGTTTAAGAGAATAATAAATTTGTATAAAGCGGTGCAACAACGACTTTTGCTTTCGTCCGTGATCCCCGATGAAATTATTATTCTTTGCTTCGATAACAGGATGTCGTGGTCTCAGCTTCCCGATAAGGCCAGCCTCTCTTCCGTTCCGCGCGATTAACCCTGCTTTCATGTTCGATAAACACCCAGAAGTCACCATTCCTTATACTAATTCCTCAATACTCCATCCTCTTGCATTTTACGGATCAGCATATTTGCGATTATTTTCTGCCACGGTGGTGTTCAGAATTAATTCAAACAAAGGCAGTTTTCAAAAGATTTATTGTCTTCCAGTTGCTTGAACATTAAAAATCCGTTTAATCGAAGGCAAGATAAATTTTAGTAAATAAAAAATTAAAAATTCTAACAATAAAAATGTTGAATCGAGTTGAATCGAAAACCTACTAAGCAGGTTTGAACGCAGAAGAGTATTCTTGGTGGAAGAAAGAAAAACGGAGAGACAATATCGAACAACCTTCTGAAACACAGCTCATCGGAAAGGTAAGCGATCGATTCGAAATTCCAAAGCGTTTCCCACTTACCTTGATCGTTCTCGATCTCGATCGATCGATGGAGAACGGTGCCGGCTTCGGTGTCGTACGCAATGTAAATTCTCATTTCGTTTATTGTTAGATTAAAAGGTGAAATAAAATTCTTTACAAAATTATCGAGAAGATTTACATAAAAATCGGCGTGTCTCGCTTACTCGCGCTGAGCTCGCTCTAAGAAACGTTATATCTCTAAGGTTACCGAATGAAATTCTCCTCCTGCCTCTCCGCGGAGAGTGAAGTTCAGAAAATGATCGACGGGACGGTGTGTCGGGGTGCGTTTACGTTCAAGCTGCCGAGAAAGTATTCAAAGACTATACAACGAAGAATGTCATCTCTAGAATTATTAGGAATATCGGAAAGAATATTCACAAGAAATATGTGAAAAAAAGATTGATCGATAAATTACTTGATAGTCGTGAAAACGTTCGGTACCGATACAAACGTAACCCCGTTCTTGATTGACCATTTCGAGAAACAAAAATAATATCAGGTTTCCCGGTTGTAGTTGCAGCTGTATACTGCAACCTAAACGCTTCTGTTGTAATTGTAAGCAGAATTATAATTTTGGGATTTTTTGAGAGCAGCAGCAGCGTAAACGCACAGTTCGACACACGATCGGCTCGTCTCCGATCCGAGCACAGTCGATTTCATAGCGAAAGTCTCGGGTTTCTGTGCTCTCGGTCGCAGGTCGAGGAGAAACCTCGATCGCTGTGCGTCGAGAGCCCCCGATCCGATCCGATCCGATCCGATCCGATTTGTCGCGAACCACTTCCGGACGAGATATCGCGTACACCGTGTGTCTTCACCCTCGCCGGGGTCCGACCTTTTACCGTTCGTTCACTCGTTTCTCAGTCTCTCTCCTCCTCTTCCTCTTTTTCTTCTTCTTCATCATCATCGTTAGCGTGTCTCCCTCTTCTTCGTCGTTTAAAGTGTCCGTAAAGCTATCGATTTTGTACTAGAACCTCTCCGCCGGGCCGGGAGTTGTTCGCGTTAAGTCGTTAAGTGTGATTATTACATATTCTTGTCCTCTACCCGTTAAATCGTACAACTATACACTAATCGTGCGAGGCTACGAGCATCAGACGTCCCACCGCGACGAGAACCGCTGTCGTCAGCGTACCGCTGCCGATTCATGCCAAACGATCCAGCGGAAATACAATCACTTCTCTATGTATGTCGCCAAGGCCTGGACGATAAACGTCGCGGAGTTATCCCCACTACCGCGGGGTATACCCCGTGAGGGGCCGCGAAGCTCGGGAGAGCGTAAACATAACTCGAGACGCTGACAATCTATCTGACGCTGACAAGACCCGTCCTGTTGACACGTATCGAGAATTCCCAGTAAACTCTTTCCGAGTTCTCGAATTTCTGCACTGTTCAAATTTTCGACGCTTCGTTCAGAAGATATTTGCTCCTTTGCGACTTCAATGAAAGGGAAACGCGTTACTTTTATTCCCAAGATCTTTTCTTCTTTAGGCAAATATAGAAGCCCCGAGCTTTCGCGTGTTCCTAATCGCTAGCAAATCTCTTTCTCTCTCTCTCTGGAGATTTCAAAGTAAAAATTCGAAAGTTGATTCCAACTATCGAGGGAGAGACTCTGAAACCTTCGATTTCCAGCTCGAATTCGAACATGCTTCGTTTCTCGCCGCCGCGCGACGTCTAATTGGAACGTGGCCTAAAGCAATGTCCACATTTGTTACCGCGCCGCGTCCTGTTAGCTCGACATGTTGCCTAGACAATAAGAAATCCAGACAGTGACATATTACGCACCGCAAATCATTACAAAGTTTCCTGTCCCGATGCTAGAAGACTAATAAAACTCAAGTTACAGTCGTTGGCAGCAGGCAATGAAGTTTCATTCAAAGACAATCCTCGTCTCAATAAATTCAGCTCCGTACAGTAATATTGCTCTATTCGAAAATGATGTGCCATCTTTTCTTACTTTCGGTATCGTCGTTCTCCCAGGAGAAAGTACGGTTTGAACAACTTTCGATCATCGACCAGGCGCGTTAACAAACCCGAACACAATTAAGGGATTCTTGTCGCACGCTGTTCTTCGCGTCGCTGTCTCCCGTTTGATTTTCGCTCGCGTCGCACTGTTTCCGGAACAGAACACGCTTCGATACCGGTCCCACGATACATCAGAGCTTAGGCCAACGGCGCGAGCGATCGGTACAAGCTGGCTCCGCAAGTATGCCCGCGGATCGCAGCTTTCGACCGTCGCGAATAAAAAAATATGGGTTCTGTGACGAGAGCGTGCGTATCGCAGACGCTCCCAAGAATTGCGCGCAGAAAAATTCGCGTGGCACGCAATCGTGTAGGAAAATGCGCACGAAAACAATTCCACGTCCAGACAAATGTTTGCAAAGCTGATTGCTCAATTAGAACTTTGCGGAGACGGAAAATCGCAAAGATAGAAAATTGCAAAGACAGAAAATTGTCCACACAGAAAATTGCAAAGATAGAACATTTCAAAGACGGAAAATTGCCCACACAGAAAATTGCAAAGATAGAATATTGCCCACGCAGAAAATCGCAAATACAGAAAGTTGCCCTCCCCAAAGTTGGCAATAGATCCTTTGCAAGTTTCCGTGCGCGTGCATTTCGGTGCGCATTATTTCTCAGCGAATCTGAGATTGGCTGCGCGCGCTTCTGTGCGCAATGAGGAAGGTTTTGACACGCGTGCTCCGTCTGCGATCGCCAAAAATCTGGTGCACGGGAGAACGTTCGGTCAGACACAGCGCGCTTCGTTTCGGTCGATTCTCGAGCCGTGCGATTCACCGTTGATTGTCGACGATATTCCCTTGAAAAAAAAGAACGGCACGGTTGAAACGATTCTTCTCTTTCTCAAAAGGCATCCTCTCCGCTCCTACTTACGCGATAAAGACAGGCGAAGCCGACGAGATAAGCTCGTGGCGACGATTCGATTTTTTCCTCCCCTCGAACGTTCGATAAGGCATACGGTTTTGCAAACTTTCCGATTCGACTTGCAAGCTCTCTCTCTCTCTCTCTCTCTCTCTCTCTCTCTCTCTCTTTCTCTGTATCGGTGTTGGATCCATGTACTGCGGATCTCGCGAGAAACTGTAGCCGAATCATTGTAATAAGCCGAGACAGTTCGCACTGTCCAACATTTCTCGCAGTTAATAATTAAGATGCACGAGATCCGCAGTCCACCAACCGGCGGTGACGATCGTCGAACGATCAACGATCGAGAAGGACCGCGATCGTTCGATTCACCGTCGCACAGTGCTCTCCTGCGCCTCTCGCTTCTTTTTCCTGAAAATTTAAACAAACGACTCGGATCGACTTGAGACGTTGATGAACCTCTTTCGTCACGGTAATGCCTCGATACATGTTCGTGAAAATTTCAGGACCGAACAGTCACTCGTGCAGGGACGCTGTTTCTTTGTCTCTTACCTCCTAGCGTCGACCGTGGAAAATACTATTTCATACGGATTTTTTTGTTGACAAAATGGGAGAAGCAGCAGAGAGAAAGCCCACTGCGCGTCGATTCGACGAGTCGCCCCGGCTCGCAGCTAGTTATTCTACGAAGGTGGTGCATTCAACTGGCATTGAGATTCAGTAGCATTAACCTTTATTGAACTACCTTTCACCTTTCACCTTTCACCTTTCACCTTCCACCGGGTTCGGTGTACCTTGTCAGGTCGGTGTGAGTGTGTTGTGTGTGCTTGCTTGTGTGTGTGTTACACGGACGACGAAAACGACAACGGTCGATCGTGTTCTGCGATCTTTCGTAGCCTAATCTCTCGCCCCACAAAAAATGCCCATTCGAGTCGTCCTTAGAATCATCAGACACGCGAGAAACACGCGTCTCTCCAACCCGTTATCTACCCTTTTTAGTTTTTTATTTGTTCGTTTTACGTATACGTTCACGTTTACGTTTTCACACCCCTCCCTCTCTCTCTCACTCTCTCTCTCCCTCTCTCTCTCTGTCTCGTTCACTATACCTATCGTTGCAAATTCGTTATTTACAGTTCTCGCACACGGTACAGCGATAGAAAAGTGCCCCATGTGTCTTCTTCTTCTTCTGTTTCTTGCCTCTACGAAATCGTGGTTGAGAATAATTGTTGCGTTGCGCACGACGTGTATATCAAAATCTATGTATTTTTGCTTTTTTTTCTTTCTTTCCTTCTTTCTTTCTTTTGTTTAATAATTCGCGGTCGTGTGGTCGTTATTTCAAAGTTCTCGCTTCGTTTCCGAGTCCTGTCGACGCCGCGATCCTTCGAACTCGAAGGACTGGGGACAGGAGAACTGTGGTTTCTTCTGTCTCTCGCTCGACGATGCTTCGCAGAATTGCAAGTTCGCCCCGGATTATTTATTGCTCGTTTCCAGAAAGCGGGTGCCGACGCAAGGCTTCAAGAAAAGTACCGATCAAATATACAGCGATTTCTCTATATATGTCGCCGAGGCCTCGATGATAAACGTCGCGGAATTATCCCCACTACGAGAGCAGTGGGCAAGACCCGTGTTCTTGATATATATATATATCGAGAATTCGCTGCACTTTCTTTTCCATTCTTACCGGATAGCTGAAAAAATTCAGTTTGCGATGCGAAGAACAGTTCGGACAGCGATTTGAGCTTGCAATTTTGTTCGGCATTGTGTGACGCATCGTTTTTGTGTTGCGTTTTGTCGGTGTTTCCTGCGAAAAAGTGAAGGAACAGCTCGGTCTCGGTGTTTTGTCGTGCGATTCGCGAGAAGATCGAGAATAAACGATCCGACGAAATCGATTATTGTACTCCCCCCGTGTACAGCGAATCACCACTGTATACTGTATACTGTATACTGTATATTGTATACGGTATACGGTATACGGTATCACACTGTATACTGAACTGAACACACCTCGAGGCGGTCTTTGGCATTCAAGCGACTCTCCGTACGATCGACTTTCGTTTCGAGTATCCCGAGAAAAACCGTACTTCTATTATACGTAAATCGTATCGTGTTGTCGCGGTATCGGATTCCGAATAATCGACGTGAAATTATTCTAAATATAACCGTTTGTAGTTTAGCGCCATCGTTCGTTACACATTACCAGCTATATAATCTCAATCATCTATATGTATGTATACTGTATTATTATACGTATTATTAATAATAATAATACCGATTATCAATAATAGTAAGTAATTCGTTAGTTAAATCGTAATAATAATTGTTACCATTTTCTCGTAATAATGTTTTCCTCTCTTCCCTCTTTGTTCTTTTTCTTCTTCTTCTTCTTCTTCTTCTTCTTCTTCTTCCACCCTTCCTCCTCATACATTTTTCTTCCTCCCCCCCACTCTTTTCTTTTTCCTCTGTTTTGTGCGCATACACTCGTACAAACGCATACGTACACAAGTACACAAGCACACGCTCGCACACGGAACGCGTGTTTATTGTATTCTCTTTCGTTTGTTCTTTCGATATCGCGTGTGTGCGAATTTTTTTCGTGTAGCGTGGTGCGTGTTTTTCTTTTGTTCTCGAGAATTGCCGAATCGAATAAAGAAATCATAATAACTGTTAACAACGCTAACGATAACAACAACATCAACGACGACGACGACGACGTCGACGATGACAACAACAACAACAACATTGTAATAATAAATAATAATCCGAAATAATAATAATAATAATAAATAAATCGCAACAAACAACGACGATCACACGCCGATCGTATGTACAGAAAAATTAATCTCGCTGGTCGCGCACCAGTTTCATCGTAATAAGAATAATATAGATAAACTCGAAAAGAGTACAATAGAAGAGACAAAAGGAAATGATATTAATAATAATAATAATAATAATAATAATAATAATAATAATAATAATAATAATACTCGATTATCGTGCACACGGAAAAAACAAAAGAGCCAGAGAGACGTCCGACAGTTTCCAAGAAACGACAATCGTATCGACGATAACGAGACGCACGCGCGCGCGTCGCGTCTCCTCTCGTCTCGTCTTGTCGCGCATACTCGAGAGCATACTCATGCTTCGGATGCAAGACGATTAATACTTCGGTGCTCGCTATCGCGAACCTATGTTCGCGCGGCGAGCCTCGAACGCGAAAGGAAGAGCAATGGAACATGGTGCGGCTGTGGATGCGTCGGGAAAACAGGGGGAAACAAATCGATGCTAATTAACAAACCGACCGAATCTTCGAGCAATCGTTCCCTCGAACGATCCGCGTTCGATTTTTCAGATCGTTCGACTTTTCTTTCCCGCGAGAAGAGACTCCAGAATGCTCTGAAAGAAATTAATTAAGGATATTCTTAGAATGTTAAATATTTTCGGTAGTTGTACCGTAACAGGAAGAAAGCTGAGAAATTCTTAGGTGAATTGAAATTGTTATTGTTGCTGTAAATTCGTGGGCGTTTAAAAATTTCGATGACACACTGAAATACTGGAATAAATATATTATTCGATAAATAATTATTGTACGCGCTAGAGTCTCTTCACTGCGGAATCGAGAACACCATTTTCTGGCTCGTTTACCGAACAGAAATTACAGAAAATCGTCTAGCCAGTAGAAAAGAACTTGAAACGAGAAAAGTGTTACATGCTTTGTCGGAGAAACGTAAGAAAGCTGGGAAAGGTCGAATCGAGCACCGATTATAATCGATTTCTGTGGAGAACGAAAGGAAACGAGCGAATCGACGAGCAAGGTAGAGGAAATTGAGAGGATCGCTTCGAAGAAGACATCGATTCGAGGGTCTGGGCTTTTTTTTGGAGAGGCTTGGGTGTCATTATTAGTCATTACGGTCGCGATTTGCGCGTCGGGGTCCGAGTGTCGAGTCGAGTCGAAGTCACAGTGGAAACAAAAGGTCGAATTTTCGTTTTTGTCCGTTTTGTTTGTTTTTTCTGGTTCATTTTGGAGATGGTAGTGATCGGGATGGAAAACGCTGTTTTCTCCCGACGCTGTGGAGAGAATATGCGAACGTTCTCGTGTTTTTGCTGACGAGACCGCGAGACGATGTACATTGTCGAAAGCTATTGGACGACGCAGCAGCAAGGACCGTTCGCCAGATTGGTGGTAGCGACGCGTTGCTGCCGATAAGAGTGCTGTTGTCTGGACGCGTGTCTGTGCCGTTGTTGGCACCTGGGCTATTGGTTCTCCAGCGAGTAGTGACGCGACCTCTTCCAGAAACCCTTGAAGAATCCTTTCTTCTTAGGCGCGTCCCCGCACTCGGCCGCTGAAACGCAAAAGGTCACAAGCACATTCTCCTACCTAACCTCCCCACCCCTCCCATCCCATCCCGCGACTCGTCCCACTTTCGGCACCGAACAATGTTCCCTCGAACCCGATCCTCGGAACGATCCTACACCCAACCACCCAACTCTTCCACGCAATCTTCGCTGGAATCGCACTTCTAGCCTCAACATTCGAAAATCGGTCGATCCGGATCGGGCTCGAATTTTCCGCGTAGTCTCGTTTTCCATTAAAAACCTGTTTCCCGAAAGGATTTTTGGCGACTCGAAAAAATTATCATTTCATCGTCATTTTCTACCTTACCAACGCCTTACTTTGGCCCGGTTTTATCGCGGCACAGTCGAGCAGATTAAACTTGATTACGATAAATTTTCATCGATTACACATTCTTTCGATTACATTTCAAGGAATTATAAAAATTCTCGATACCCTAACGGGCATAGCGACGTATGACTCCGTGTAGCGACATATATGCACAGGTCCAACCGAAGCCTGCTCTCCAACGTCCGGAGGACTCCTCTGGTCATCTAATCCGATGCCCGATCTAGTACCGGTCGGAGGAGCGATCGTTTCCAGAAGCATCCTACGCGAGTTAGGGGAAACTGTCCGAGTAGCCGACGCGTCGCGCCACGTAGCCCGTGTCACGTATTTCAGCCACGTTTTTACTCTCGCTATATGTTAATGGGGAAGCGTTAGCAATTGTCTGCCAGCTGCATGACAATCGACCGTCTTTCCGGCTTCGCTCGATTATTCGTCGGACTTTAAACGCGGCGAGAGTCTCCTTGCGATTCGTCGCGGCGCACGCTGGTCCAAAACGTTCTTTCGGCCGGCTCGACAGTCTCGTTTGTCCACGGGAGAACAAACCTTATTAACAAACAATATTCTACTGTTCTACCCTGAACATCGACCGCATCGACTGCAGCACACGGTAGCAATTTAGGAGAATAATCTTAGAAAATTGAAAACGGTACTCATTTTCTATGTGCACGGGGCATTGAAAATGTTCACGTTACTTTATAAAAATAGCCAGAATTTATCTATCCAAGCCATATTCCTAATATTTCCCGAAGAAATTGTTGAACAATCGGCCCGTTACTGTTGAAAAGCCGTAAATCAGCCGACAAACGGGTCTAACAGTAGGAATTGATTTCCCGGTGACCAGCGTGCGTCGCCGCGAGATCGTACCATCCCTCACGGGTCCGGAGGGATCCATATCGATCCCGATCGCGTTTCCTGCCCCGTTCTGATCGATTCGAGGTCTAGAGGCAGGGCGTAGAAGCGAGCGAAGAAGAGAGATGCGTGCGGATCGATAACGCCGATAGCAAGCTAGACGGTTGGGCGTGTCCGATCCGCAGCATCGCGACCGACGAACCGCTCTAAACCGCGATCGACGATTCCAAAGACTCCTAGCAACACGCTCTCGCCTCTTCTTCCTCTTCTTTCGTAAGCGGTAGTTGCCCGAAAATAGCCGGGCAATATTAATAGAGTTAGGCGGGAAACGCGAGTAAACACCCTCCGGAGAGGGACTCGGGCTTATTTTTGAACTATCCTAATCCGTGGACACGCTGGCGACTATCTCTGCGACGTGTTCTCGGTTTACGCGAGCGATCACGGATCTCCGATCGCCGGGGATCGAATACATTGCGAATAGCGTTCAGGAGCAAGGTCGAAAACGAAGCTTTTTCGCGGTCTCCCGAGGATCTCCTCGTTTATTTTGGTCCTGGCTCGACGAGATTTCGACGGAGCGTTCGTTAAAGACGCGCCCAAGCGGTCCGCCCGTCGTTATAAATAGCCGCGGACGGCCGAGCTACCTCCTGGAACAGAGTCCTTGGAACACGACCGGTCTCTGTTCTCTCTCGTTCCGGCAACCCTCTCGATACTGCCGGTCGCTATAACGGTTCCGTGTTCCATGCTGATCGGTAGAAAATTTTGCAGGGTTCGCACGGTAACCGGACCGGAGCGCGCCAGAGAATTCTGGGATCGCGTCGAAAGGGTTGTAATATCGAAATGTGAAACTCACCGGCGTAAGGTCCTCCGCAGGGAGCCGCGGCGTCCTTCCCGCTCTTGCCGTCCTTGCTTCCGTTCCCTGAAACAGTCGAAGCAAAGGTCTCCTCTCGTGATCGAACGTCCGGTGGTCTGGGTTTTCGGTGTATCAGCGCAGCGGAAACGAGCCATCAAGCCGAGACAGTATATCGAGAAATCGTTCGAGCACGAGTCAACGACAAACGCGGAAACGATAAGGCGGCCTTGGAGAACAAGCGAGAGCGAACGCTGTAGCATGATTGTGGTGGCCCGACGCCGCCGAGGAAGACCCGTTTGTTTTCCCATCGGCTTCTCGACGCTGCGCCGCGCCGCGATCCGCCGCCGGTTTCCAACGCGGTCGCATAGCCCGTGGAATTATCCGAACCGGAGAGCGCGTTTCATCTTCGCGACTCTATTTCTAGAAAGATAATAATAAACCCCAACGCGCCGACCGACAGAGAGAGAGTTCGTGCTCCCGTCGCGCGGTGCTCCCGAATCAGGATTCACTCGCTATCGATGAAACTCCAAACTTTCGAACAACTGCCTAACAGCGTCCTCCGACGTTCGATCGTCCCTCGATAACGTCCCCAGTTGAATGCGCGTTTTAATAGCAATTTTTCTCGAAATTCTTTCAAGTTCAATTCGGGAAATATCGGCGCGAGCAAATTGAGCAAACAACTTTCGCGCGTTTCCTTTCGAAAGGAGCGAAGCAGGGACGTTACAGGGGGGGACCGGAAATGTCATCGATCGCCGATATCGACGACATCGCGAGCTTCCGGGGGGCGGGGAGAGGCATTGCACTCGCGGAGGACGCTTCTGTTGCTCGGAGATACAAACCGCGGCGAGCAGAAACGGCCGAGAACAATGACGCTCAGTGTTTCGACGCTCGTCGTCGGGGGTGGTGATCGTGTGCTAGCCGCCACCCCCCGCCCCCCTCCCCCAGATAAATCAATAACCCTCGTTCTTTCCGAAGCGAGCGGAAAATCGCAGAATTTCGCAAATACTAGCCGGGAAAAGTCACTGTGCCGCTGTAAAATCGAATTCGTTATCACCGGGTCACCGGGGGCCTATCCTGAGCATCTGGCGTATTCGTCGAACAAATTGAATTGCAAAAAAGTCCATGTCAAAGTACGGCAAGTTTACAGTAATCGACGCGGTTAGACAAAGGAACTATAGTAAAAATGAATAAACGATTTCCTAGATGTACCCCGCAATCATCGAACCTAATTCAAGCCTTCTACCGACCGCAACGAGCGAAGAGGGAATTTCACAAGCGGAAATTTCTTCTCGGTTTCCCGATAGGAAATCGTTTTCCCCGAAGTGAGGGGCGTGCGTGTCCCCGGGGGATCGTTATCGGGAAACGTCGAAATCTCGCGCAACCATCCAGGCAGACCGGAAGTCCCAAGCTTCTGGAAGTTTCGGTTATCGTAAGCAACCGAACGCGTGCACGGAGCGGCTAGCGGAGCGCGCGAGGCGGAGCAAACAACATATTGAAACCAGCTGACGTTTTAGGTCGTCCAAATGTTCACGGTCTCTTGTTGCCCGGTCGGTGTGTCTCGTGTCGCTTCTGCTCCTCCCCTCCCCCCCCTCTCCTCCCTGTCCCAGGATGCGTCTAGGCTTTCCATTTCCATGTTTCTCGTCGCGGATCGAGCCTAGACCTCTCCCGGTCGTGACCGTGAAGAAGAACGGCCGACCAGGACTGTACAGACGGTACCGGCGATCGATACCTCGGCGTACATTCTCTCCTGGTTCGAGGTTCGAGATAAACGCGTGCAACTATGCTCGGGCTCTCGTCGGACACCCGCCGTAAACCGGTTGACAAAATCGATTTGCCTGCCGGCGAATCGGACGATGACATTCGATCGAGTTTCTAGTCGGTTCCCCGGTGAATGCACGCCGATTTCCGGCGTCCCTTCGAAACGAACGTTTTTTTTTTTTTTTGACTACTCGCGACTAGGTTCGAACGAAAAATTTGACTTTTCTGCGTCGAACAAGCACGACCAATCCTACCAGAGCGCTGCGTTTGCGCGAACATCTGGCGATACGGGGCGAATTTTCGCATAACAAAAATGTAGCACACCTTGAGAGACACGTAGTAACGTGCTCTTAAAGTTTCAAAAGCGCATCTCGGAAAGTTTCTGCGGAAAAAAATTGCTAAACCCAGTCCTGTTCTCAGAGTGTTACACGAGGTCTGAACATCTCGAAACGAGACGAGATGCAACGGGACTGCAACGAAGCGTAACGCTAGGAGGATAAAGCACAGGGTGGTGTAGCTTTACAGGCGTTCGCTCGAATGAAAGCGAATCTCCGTCGAAAACGAAACGAAACGAAACGAAACGAAATGCGGTCGATCGAGCGCGTAGGTTTGTTCGGGGGAGTATATTTAGAAGTACCTTGCCGGAGGATGTCGCGGTTTCTGCCGAAACGGAAAACCGAGGGACACGTGCCACGCAAAATTTCGATTCGCGAACACGAGGACCGTCCGTGCCGCCTCTGGATTCCGTTGGTATTATTAAACTACAGAAATCTCTGAAAGAGCGAGCGCTAACAAAAAGAGAGATTAGTACCGCTGAGCTGAGAAGAATTCCAGGACTGAATTTATTTAAACGACGTGTAAATTACGGAATTCGTTCTATTTATACATTTTCCTGTAAAATTAGCCTGCATTTGACTGGCGCTGATAGGTTTAGCATCAATGTTGCAACCACGACGACCGTTGCCAGAAACGAACTCTAGCAGAAATTCTATTAATTTCCTCTGAAACTGAAAGGAGACACCGACTGCGGATCTTCAAGTAAAATAAAAATGGTCCGAGTCTCTCTTTTGATAATTTTAAGAAATCTACTGTACAGTTTTCCATTTGACCGAAAAAAGGGGGTGAAATCATAGGACGATATTGCAGCGACGAAAATCGAGAACAGCCCTTGGCAATGATCAGTTTCTCCTAGAGCATAAGAAGTCTTCGCTTACGATCAAAGTTCAGCAAGACATAGGCATCGATATCGGTGAATTTACCGAAGTTAGGGTATCTCGCGTGGAAAGGGGTTTCGCGGAGGGAGGGTGGAAAGAACGGCAGAAAGTTTCTCGGATCAGGGGAACACTTGTCGTCGTAGCGTCGCGGGTCGAAATACTCTGGCGGTGAACGATCGACCGTGATGCGACCGGCTTTGGCTTTGGTATGGCGGTTGGAGGGTCGCTAGTTTGCTAGACGGACTAGCAGACGGGAGTAACGATTGCCAACGTGCGCGCCACCCCCTCTTGCGTCTCGCGACGAGGAGCGACGCTACCGCTGAACCACCCCTTCCTTCCGTGCCCTTTACGAGCCTCCTACTCTTCTGCATCCTCTCTCGCTCCGCTACGGAATCGAATCGAACCCGAGCCCAAGTCGAATCGGTTACCAACCGAATGCGAAAACATCCCCCGATTCATCCTCCGAAGCGAACAATGCCATACACTAGAGCCTGCTGAAATATTCTAGCATGCGCTGGAATATGCTAGAATAAACTATAATTAGCCTGCGGGTTTCATACATTTCTTAAAAAAAAAAACTGTAAAGATTCAATTTCTTTCTTTTCTATACTTATTTTTCCCCTTTAAACATTTCTTGTGCCAATGTGAATTTGTCGCAACGGGGACTTTTGATAGTCGTTCCAGAATTTTTTCAGATTTTTTCAAAGCCTGGTTAAACAGTTTAAAAATGCCAAGAAATAAATGTCTACCGTGTATCTAGAATAAGCTGGAATGTACTATAGAATCTAGAGTGTAGCAGAGTTCCCTTGGAATACCGATTCTAGCGAAAAAGAATGCGAAGTCGTGGTCGAATCATTTTGGGAACGCGGAAAGAGAGCGCGATTTTCCCCGAGCTAAAAATAACGAGGACGCGATAAGACACGGCTGGCGGACGTGTTCACGCGTCGTTCTCGAGCACGAGTGTTGTCCGAATCGGTTCGAATCGGTCGGAGGTTGAAGGAACGCAAGGGAACAGAGCACAGACGGTCTGTACCTGTCCGCGCGGACGAGTATTGATCCGCGCGAACCGCCCTTCGTCCTCGCCGGCGAACAACACCGAATTCCCCGGCTCGGGTCCGAAACTGTTTTCCCCGTTTGCCGTTTGCCGTCCGCCACCGAGAAACCGTCGCTTTCTCATCCGATACCGGTTCCAGGACCGGCTCCGATCGGCGCGACAAGTCCGCGGGAGAACAGCCGCTCTGTTATGGCATTTTCAAGTTTCAAGGTCGTCTCTCTCGGTCCGAGAACGATACACGTACCGTGTACGTGTACGTGTACATGTGCGTGCGCCTACATCGCTCGCGGATTTTCGACAGGTGGAGACACCGCTCGGACTGGTTGGGGTTTCGTGGATGATCGAGGAAATTTTGAAAGCGTGTACAAAGTCCCGTGATGGCCGGTTCCGAAGCTTTTCGAGCGTCCCGCTCTTCGATTAGGACTCGACGCGCCATCTCTGCGGACTCGCGCGAACCTTCTCGCGAGTTTCTCCGGCACCGTCGGTATTCGAGCGAATTTTCTCTGCAGATTTCTACAAGCTTGCGGAAAGCGCTGTGTGCACTCGACCCGTTAATTACTGGGAGCTTGTTAGAACAATTCTCGACTACTGCCGGCTATGCAAGACAAAACTTGAACCCTTAATCGGATTGATTGCGGAATGTTTGCAAAGTAAAAATTGATTCCCAGACCCAGGGCCTAAAGAGATATTTATCGATGCTCTTTCCACTGTTTGAAATTGCAATATTTTTGCTAGCAAATCCGCAAGTCGACCGATCATGTCTGTAGGACTGTTTTAATGGCCGCCAGCAAGTAACGCGTCGAGCACCGATTGCGCAAAGATAATCAATTTGCTACTAGACGAACAGCGAGAGATAGTAGCACTGCGATTTTGCGATTGCATGGCGAAAGCTGCGAATTTTGTGGCTTGCTCAGAGCGATATCGATTGAAACTGGAATCGTAAAGCGTCGATTACTTTGGCTACCGGAAGTCCTCGGCGCTGAACCTACCGCTGCCGGTCGAATAACAAGCTTCGAATTTAATATTTGAAACTGGTTGATGTTACCAAGTCTTTCTGGTTGCACAGTGCACAAATAAATTCAATCTTGTCATTTTTACAACGCCACACATAAATACCAGTTGCTTTTAATTCTCGGCAGGTTCAGCGTTGAAGATATCTAGGAAACACTCGATCAATTGTTGATTAGGTCATTATTTTCAAGAAACCATTGCATTTCACTCAACACAATAACAAACTGATAAGATTCGTTAAAAAATATCCAGGTGAGTAATCGACGCTTTCGCAAAGATCTACGGAAAACAAATAACAATACCAATGCCAATATCAATACCAAGAAAAGGAAACATACGACGTTGCGAGCACGTGCGAGCACGACCATAACGAGCTCGACCGCAACGAACAAACCGGAAAACAGTTTCTTCGTTGCGACCGTTGGCGATTTAAACATCGAGGAAGCTAACAGAAACCTTGTATATGAAGATACAGATATATATATAGAGAAAGAAAAATTGACACAGCTCCACTATTGGAAGAATAGAACAGCTAAAAAGAGTAATATTGGTGGCGCTCAAGTGCCACGAAAGGTCACGCAGGAGACAAAGTTCGTCGCGCGATCAAGGTTTCGGAAAGAAAGGTAGACACTGTCCGTGGAAAACTCGATGCGGAGGATCGTCCGCGGCCATTCCGCACGAAACAGCGCAGAATTCCACTCGGAATCGCCAATTTCTCGCAAACTATCTTTTCCTCAGATTTCCGAATTTATTCTGTCTCTTAAAAATATATTCACTTCGTTAGGGAGCTTCTCAAAGTCAATGATATCTTTTTCAATTGGATCTGTGATTACAAATTGGATCTGTGATTACAAATTGGATCTGTGATTACAAATTGCCCCAGATTAAAATTGAAACATTTATAAATACTTCAGCTGTAGAAAAGCTTAAGAAGCATAAAAACAAAAGTTGGCTTCCTAATTCCTTAAATTGAACCTTATATTTAATTTATCTTTAAAGATCCTTCTCGTTTAATACTTCACAATTGTAAACAAAGTATACCAAAGTATATACCAAACTATTACCAACAGGTATCGTCAAAGGAATAGCGTGTTCTAGGCACGAGTAACAAATAGTCTGAGTTTGTGAAAAATCGGCGACTCCTTTGGCGAATTCCGTGCGATTCGACGGGCGTATCAGTAGGGTCAGCGAACGACTGCGATTTGCGTGTTGCGGTTTTGCGGGCTCTCTCTCTTTCTCTCGCTCTCTCTCCCTGTTTTGTAATAGCGCAAATTCCAGCGCTTACCTTTCTTGATGAGCAAGCTAGTGACCCTCCGTAGCGCCTCGCGAGTGCTGGAGGCGGAGCTGTGCTTACTTTGGCCGAAGTATTTGTTCGGTGTGATGTTGGTCGGCAGAGTGAGCGGTTTCCGTTGGTCTCCGGGCCCGGTCAATCTAGCGTCGAACGCGTTGTTCAGCCTCTCCAGGTGCTCGATCGACGCGGGTCGAGGTTGATTCGCCTTCCTCGTCGGGTACCAGCCGCGATTAGGTCCTCCGGCAAGCCGGAGCAGCTCCGTGCCGATTATCGCCTGCTCCAGACCCGGGTTGTTCCTTCGGTACCTGGAAAAATATCCATCGGTCGCTCTTCATCTCTGTTTCTTTACATTTGTCCAATGGTACGTCTGGATTTGTCCCCTTACCCGGTGGTGGCAGTGGTTGGAGCGTACCAACCAGGCTGTCGACGCGTCTGCGTAGGGTTGCCAGCGTGCTGAGGTGTCCTGGGAACATCGCTGCCTCTGGCAAACACCGGGGTCTCGGGCAGCGAGCAGGACGTCTGCATCCCAGAGCCTGCTGAGACGTTGCCAGCCATGGGACCGGTGTTACCAATCGTGCTTCCGATCCCGTTGGCCGCACCGCTGACGATTCCGTTCCCGTTTCCGTTGCTGCCGCTGCCCGAGGAGCTGGAGCACGGCTCCGTCGACGGAGAGTGTCGCTTCGTTATCGGACGTCGCCGAGACGGTCCTGGAAGGTCCGTTGGAAGGGTTCGTCGCTCTGCGGGTATCTGCTGCTGAAGGAAATTGTCAAGATCTACATTGTTTTGTCACACCGTGAAGAACTTTGAGTAAATGCTGTAAGGACGCTGAAACTCGCCTCGCGTCTGGAGGTGTTGGTGGTTCCAGGCGTGCGTCTGCCCCTGGAGAACCCAGCGTCCATGGACCTGGTGTTCAAAGACGACTGGTGTTCCTTGGAGTCGGAAGAGAGGCAGACCGTAGGTCCTCGATGAGGAGGCACCCTCGGTCTGTACTCCATCGTCCGGTTGCTGCTGTGAGCCTTCGGCCTTGGGGTCACAGCTCCACTCTGACCCACGTCAGAGTTCTCTTCGTCCGCCTCCTCCACGGGAGAAGGTGGCAACGGAGGGAATTCGAGGACTTCGACGCTCACCTGTGGATTTGGTAGGTCTTTTACAAAAATGTTCACACATGGAGGAGCTTCGCTATCCGAATCCAGCGGTTAAAAGTGGATAAAAGCGGTACCTGAAATTCGGGGTTCTTCGAGTCCTCGAGTATAGCGTCTATCACGTTCTCGATCTGCTTCTGGTCGTTCTTATGGCTCTCCACGACCCCGTTCTGTCTGGATCTCCTCTCGGACCCGTAAACCACGTCCGTCCCGTTGGTTCTGTTCCCATCGAAGTCGATCTCGGCGGTCTTCGAGTTCTCAGCCTCCATCTCCGAGTCGTGTCGTCTCCTTGGCCGAGCTTCGGGTTGACCCTCCAGAGCCTTTCTCTCACCGGGTTCGATCTCGAGAGAATTTCTCTTGACGTTGCTCGTGGAGGACCTGGTGTCTCCGATAGTCTTCCAGCGCTTGTTCTCCGAGTACGACTCGCTGTTCTTCACGCTTTCGATCTCCTTGATGGCGTCGCTGACCTTTTCCAGCTGCCTCCGGTTCTCCTTCAGGGCTTTCTTCACGATCTGCTCCTCGATCAGCAGGTTCACCGGGATCTTCGAGGCTGGTCTGTGTTCCGTGCGGCTGCTGCTAGGCGATCTCCTCGCGTGAGAGGCTTCCTCCATCTTCGGGGCTGCTCGCTCGTTGTTCCCGCCCCAGCTGTTGTTCGAGCAGCTTCTCGACGCGGAGATGGAGACTCTGTTAGGCTCCTCTTCGAGCTTGGATCGCCTTGGATGGGCTTCGATGGAAGGCGACAGCCGGCCGGCGAGCTGCGCTCTGTCTCGAGCCTTGTCCTTGTCGGAGACGTCCGACGTCTCCTCTTCCTCCACAGTGACCTCCAGCTGTCCCCGAGGTCCGATCTCGTCGTTGATCGCGGGTAGAGACACCACTCTGACCAGATCCGGGGGAACCACCGTTGGGAAATCGACGGAGGCGCCGTTCGCTGGTTGAGGATCGGTTTTCCCATCTCTCAAGAGGCTACGGATGTTGTCGAAGGTGCTCGAGTAACGTTTCGCGTCCGACAACCGGGTTTCCTCGCCGTTCTCGAAGGACAGACTCCTGGTTTTAGTCGGAGCTCTCGGCAGACCTTTCCGTTCCCTTTTCCGGCCACGACGGATCACGTAGGTGCCGTTCTTGGTCAGGTCTCGGGGACGTATCTGATCCAGCTCGTTCGTCGACGAGTCCGAGTACGGCGAGATCAGGTCGTCGTCCGTCGTCGACAGACGCTGGTCCGGCCAGTCGTCGAAGTCCCGCAGCTTCGACACCGAGCCCGCACCTGGAACACATTTTTATAAATGCATAAAAATCCACAGTCTAATCATAATAATAATATGTTCTAGGCAAAGGAAGCTTTCGCGAGAGGTTCGACGGACTTACTGGACATGTCGCTGCTCTTGCGTCGTCTCCTGCCGATGACTTTGGTGCTCCCAGGTGCATAGAGGGGATCGTCCTCCAGCGAGACCTCCCACGCGATCGAATGCCTCTTGCCAATGGGCAGAGGAGGCGGTGGCGGTGGCGGAGGTAGCAGCTCCTCCAGCGAATCGTCCGAGAACCGTTCCTCTTCGGACTGCGTTCGAAAGTCCGTCGAGTTCCTCGTGGAAAAGTCGGAGTTCCTGGTGGAGAACATGTCGGAGTATCGTTCCTCGGAGCACCTGTCCGATGTGGGCGCGGAGAACCGTTCGCTGGAGTCCGCTCTATTAGGCAGGGAAAACGAGACGAAGTCGAGGTTGCGGATGGAGAACGGGTCGGAGGTGGGCACGGAGACTCGGTCGTTGGATCCGGCGCTGGCCACGGCTATCGAGAAGTCCGAGTGGAACCTCTCGTTCGAGTTCGAGGTGGAGTTCGCGCGAGAAAAGTCGCTGGAGTCGCATATCGCCCGCATGGAGAACCTCTCGACGCTGACGGAGCTGGATCTGGGGATCGAGGATCTCTCGGACTCCGAGTTCCTCGAGAATCTGCCCTCGCTCGAATCGGAATCCGTTCTTCTTCTGTCGCGTTGCGGGTCTCCTCGGCGATCGTGGTTCATCAGCAATCGATCCTCCACGCTGCTCGACTTCATCATCTCGTGTTGACGCTGCTTCCGCAGCAGCGACGGTCGATCCTTCTCGGCGTCGTTCCGATGATTCCTAGCCTCCGGCCTCTCGAACTGCTCCTCCTCTTCTTCGTCTTCTTCTTCCTCCTCGACCTCTTCTTCGTCCTCCTCGTCGTCGTCTTCCTCTTCTTCTTCTTCTTCTTCTTCGTCGTCCTCTTCGGAGGAGCGACGACGCACCTCGCGATGCCTCTCGGTCACCATTGGGTTCGTCCGAGGAGGAATCCAGCCGAAAGACAGCTTCCCGTCGAATGGCAGACTAGCAAACTTGCTCGGAGGAGGACTCTGGCCGAAGCTGGTTAGCTTGAACGATTCCGTCGTACCGTTCTTCCAACCGTACGGTCTCTGGTGTCGCGTCTTCGGCTGTGGGGAACCATTGCTATTAGATCAGTTCGCTGGAGCCTCCACTTGGCTAGCCCGAATCATCGTTGCGGTCGAAAGTGCGATTCTAGCTCAGCAGGACGAACTCTTCGAGTTATTTGTCTACATTCATAAACGAATTTTCGCGGTAATCCATCGAGCGTAGTACGTTTAGGCTGCTGAAATTAGAATCGCACTCTCAACCATCCTGGACGATACAGAAGGATGACCGGGAGATCCCCGACACTCACAAGCGTAGTTTGCGTGGTGACCGCGCTTCCGTTTCCGTCTCTGTCTTCCATGGCGATCATCCACTGTTGTCTTCCGGTGCGACGGTCTGAGGAGGACCGTCCGCTTCTCTTCGAGGAGTTTCCGGGCGATACCCTGGCGAAAGGAAACGTATGCTATAATTGATGATGCTTTTATCTTAGAAACGGAAGAGGAACGGTACAGAATGGATACTCACATCGGTAACAAGGTAGAAATGATCCTCTCGGCCTCTTCCGGCGGCGGAGGAAACTCTTGCGCGGGCAACCCTGCCGTGGGATCCTGCGGCTCTGGACAATCGGGAACCGGACGCAGTGCTACCAGGGCCATTTTCGCTTTCCGGCCATTCATGCTCATGTAGCCGTCGTCCTCCGATTGGTGTCCTGTCGACGGAACAACGTGGATCACCTGACCACTCATTCTTTGCCTCTCCTTAAGAGAAACGCGGCAGAAACGCGACAGAAACGAGAAGAGAATCTTTAACCTCTTGCCCTATAATATCATGCGAGACCGGCGACGAAAATTTCGAGCAGAATCTACTAAATATGTTATCGATTTAAACCGAAATAAAATTCTACTTCGTTGCTGTCGACAAAATATAAACTTTC
This sequence comes from Halictus rubicundus, assembly GCF_050948215.1. NCBI lineage: Eukaryota > Metazoa > Arthropoda > Insecta > Hymenoptera > Halictidae > Halictus > Halictus rubicundus. The sequence continues at coordinate 15,812,251 of NC_135159.1, forward strand.
CTCTTCTAAAAATAACTAGGTAAAATTCTAAATTGTAAAGACGTTGAAAGAATTTGGAAACGTTATTACATTCTCTTCAATCGATTAAAATTATTCAAACTAGAAATACATTTTTATTCAATCGACTTCTGTCTCTTTCTGATCCGCTGTCTGTCAATTGCTGTGACCGGTAAAATAAATCGTAGTGCAAGAGGTTAACGCGTCCATTAGACAAGTCACTACCGCGAAGAGTTTCCACAAATCATTTTCAATTTATCGGGATCATCGGAGACGGTAAGAATCCTCCGTACGGCTACCGGTTCGGTAACTCGGCACCGTGTTGATGCTCGGAGAAATAGAGAAAGTCCGCTGTCTATGGATTCTAGGTGACTAACTAGGCGGTTAATAGGTAGACAGCGGATCTTTATGCAAAATGTTCTGTTACAACAAACACGTGTTCAGTGAACGCTTTTTTCTTGTTTCAACCATTTTAACATCTCTGCTCTATTTCTACTATAAGGAACTTTCCGATCGATAAATTGAACTTTGCGTAAGAATCGTTCGAATAAGAAAAAAAAAATAGGGGATAGGCGAAGGAAAGAGCCATGGGACTCCTATTATCCGAACTGTTCGGATAAGCAGAGTTCCCAGCGCGTAAGGATGCGACGAAGATTTACTTGTTACATTGTTTCTTTGTTATTAGCCGTTACGTGTCCCGCGCGTCTCGATTTTCTGGCATCGGTGAGTCTCCAGGCCGATCTCAAAGGGTTGCAAGGGAACGACGGAGGAGAGGGAGCCGAACCGGAGATGAAGAGGTCATTGAGGAGGACACGGAGGAGACGCAGGACGAAAAAATACCTAAGGACGGACTCTCGTCGTCGGGTGTGAGACCAATACTCGGTTCGGTGCTGCTTCCACAATCCCCGACGTCTCCGACGCCCCTGACTCCTCCTCCCCCGTCGTCTCCGTCGTTTCCTCCTCCTCCTCCGACGACGACGCCACCTCCTCCTCCTCCTCCACCACCACCACCGACTTGGTCGACACCGTCTCCACCTCCGGCGTCTTCACCCTCTGGCTCGTGCTCGTCGTACTCGGAGAGCACTTTGTCCAGCAGCTCGATCGATCGTTGCACATCGTCACCTCTGGAACAAACGGATCGGTCGATTCTATAGAGATTAGGAGTCAGATCCCGGTTCGATCCACCGTGACCCCTCGCCGAGCCGCCGCTAAGCGTCTACGCAACCTTCCGTCAACACACCGCGCTCCAAACAGTCCATGCTACAACATCTTTCGTTTCATTCGTTCAATCGACCTGGCCTCCGATCTAGACCAACATTTCTCATTTGTACTTGTTGCAAGGATTATAATCTCCAGCGCCCTCAACCTTATTCGATCCGTTTCGTTTGCTTCACCGCAGCGTGTAAATAGTAATAATACCACCACCACTATAATTCTAGTTATAGTAAATGTTTATGCAGGCCCTGTATCTGGCAGTTAACATTCAAGAATCGTGCAGCTAGATTTAATCCAGCAGTCGCGCCGAACATTCTCTAGCATGGCTAGACCGACGCGATTCATCGATTCGCAGTGCAATGTAGGAGAATGGTGGCTCCATTCTCGAAAACAGTAACGAGGGGGTTAATTAGTCGGGGTCTCGGCGGATAGCGATCGGGCAGCACACGCAAGAGACGGAGCGTCGCGACGCCTTGTCGTCGTCGTCGTCTGGAACGTATCCTCGACGAGCGAAGAAAGGATTCGCGAACGAGAAGGGAATATACAGACGTAACAGAGACAGAGAGAGAGAGAGAGAGAGAGAGAGAGAGGGGGGGTTGGAACCGGCAACGAGTGGCAGGAGAGACGAAAGGGGCAAAGAACCGAGAACTCGCAAAGGTCAGGGGAAACGCGAAGGGGTGGTTCGGCTGGATAGGCGAAGATGGAAGCGAGAGAAACGGGGTTTTGCCAAGGGGTGGTTGGAAACGATGGTGGCGACGGAACACCAGGGTGGAAGAGGATAGGAGGGGGCGAATGGGGAGAGAGTGTGCGTCGGCGAAGCAAAGCTCCGCGAGGAAAAGCTCTGCTCGCAGAGCCGCGAGCATAGCCTGCGAGCCGGCAAACCACCCCTGCGCGTGCTGGCGCAATGCGGTCTTTGCCGAAGCGAGACACGTAATCGGGTATGTTAATTCCCAAGAAAACGGGAAAACGGGAAAACGGGAAACGACGCGACACAGGACCGTGTCGCGGACCTTCAGCTGTCCTCTCTCCGGTTCATCCACCCCTCCTTTCTCAACATCCGCGGACGTTGCCACGAGACGCGGCCTGCAGTCGTCGCTGCCGATGCGGGTTTCCGGTGCGAAACTTCCTCATTACCAGAAATCAAAATTTTTTAATTATTAAAAGAATATAAGGGCATCGACGCCGTCAAAACTATCGAAAGCAAGTTTTTATTTGCGAGACGATATTTTGCGAGTCTACGTTCTTAACCATTGTTGGGTCCGATGAGCAGTTCGGACATCGTAAAACGCACCGACCGTAACCGCAGCCCGAACACATCAAAGCTGCAGTTTGTTACGTTTGCGACCGACTCGTGAACGCACCAGCACAAAAGGATCATGCTACTCAGCGTTGTGTCTCGCAACGTCTGGACATACTACACAGAGTAGTCGTCTGTCCGCGTCCTTTTATTTTCCACGTCGGGCGATCGTCGTCAGGAGCGTTCGTCGACGCCAGGTCGATTTCAAAGCAAACGAGATCGCTCTAACGAGAGGCCAGAAACAGAAAGAGAGAAAGCGAGAGAGAGAGAGAGAGAGAGAGAGAGAGAGAGAGAGAGAAATATCCTAACGACCCGACTCGCCAATCAGCGAATCGCCGAGAGCTCGACAGAGGAAAACAGAGGGAACCGGACCGTTAAACTCTTGGATCGACGAATCGCGGATGATTAGCTTCGGAAGAATCCTAAGTTACGATTCCGTCTGGCTGCGTCATACCTAATTGAACGCACGCTGTGACCAAATCTCGTTGACGGCAGGCAATTACAGCGTCGCACGCGACGACGATTTCCAGAATCGATAGACTGCTGGTCCTCTGCGTTTATGGCAAAACTGGACGAGTGGAAAATAAAACTGGAAATATCAGAAGAATGTTATCACCACGCTGCGGATCTTTATGGAAAATGATTTTATAGAGTCGAAAACAATACAGCAGTATTAGGAGAGCCCTCGATCGGACGAATGAAACGATGGCATCATCGCACGGAAATACCAAAACTGACGAATATGACTAACGTATGTATATAGGATCGAAAGCGGGGGACGATCCCTCGATTGTCTCGAAGCAATCAAAGCGATCGTGTTGTTCAATCAACTGGACAAGAGACAAACAACATTCTACAGTCCAAATTAACATGTTCGCGACCATCCTTTCGATGCTCCTCTTCGTCGTTAAAACGTTTGGTTAGCTGCAACGCACCTGCTGCAGGAAGTATTAAAACAATTCAGCAGGGGAATGATTGTAGATAGTCGTGGCGCACATAAAATTAATTGAACTGGTTTTATTTAACTTTTGTACCCGCTTTCAATTTCTCTTCAAAACTTCTTCATTTTATTTCTTTTTATTTTTCGAGAAAATTATTGCAGATTTTTCTGTTCTTGGGTGGTCATAGATCAATTCACATTTCAGGCGCAGATGTATGCCGCCTAGGCAATTTTGGTTATTGATACGAGAGATAAACTACAAGTTATTCGAAGATAGCCTAATTAATTTTCCGTGACCAGGTACTTCAATATTTCGTGAAGAAGGTGCGCTGTATAGAATTAAAAAGACATTTGTTGTAACAGTGAAGGTAGGCAGCGATGAAACGATGGTGTCGAACCGTGTCGCAATATCACAGCTTCGAGTAGTGTCGCTGTAGGAGGGTCAATTAGGAAAGACAGGGGCTCGGGGAGCGACACGAGCCGCGCGAGATAAATTGGATCGGTTTGGCTCCGCAAGCTGTGGGAGAGCAGCGGGGGCAGACCTTGAGCTTTCGAAGGTGAATCGATCGGTGGACCACGTCGAAGCGATCGCCTTTGGCAAAGAAACCGCCTCGGAAAGAGCGTGTGCAGAGTGTATGGGAGGCACAGGTTGGGTACAATAGCCGTGTCGAGGCAGGCGTGTTGTATCGCCTAATTCAGCGAATCGGCCGGTATCGAACGGCGCAGTCGTTTCCGTATGTGGGTCAGTGGTCGATACGCGTGTCCGATGTGTCCGGCGTGCAGCATCAAGCGCGACGCAGCCTGGCTCTCTCGTCGACGGTCGACGGACGGCGTGGCGAAACGAGACGAGGTGAGGCGAGGCGAGGTGAGGCGAGGCGAGGCGAGGCGTGCCATGGCGTGGCGCGCCCTGCTCCTCGACTCCTGCGAGAATCGCGTACGCCGCGTGATTCATCGCGCCGATTCGCGATTGCCAATTCCCCGCTGCGACATGCATCGTCGTGCGACGCCGTGCCGTACGTCGTCGTGTATTGTCACGCATCGCTGTTACAATCGGATGTCGCGATAGCTCGATACCGATTCCGGCGAACGCTCCTTAAAAGGAAGCTGCCTTCTTGCGAAACGTCTCTTGCTCTGAAACCCCGTTGTCTCGCATCGCTGTTACCGTCGGCCGTCGCGATACCTCGATACCGATTCCGACCGACGCTCCTTGACCCATTTTCCTACCGAATTTTTATTTTTCAATTTTTCTTTAGCATTTATATATTCGAGACGATTTCTCCTAAAAATCAACGAAATATCCCCGTTTGGAGAAGGAGGCGCTCGGAATGTATTTAGTTCTTTTTACGGTACTCGTTAGCGCGATCCATGCGCATGATCCTAAACGGGGAGCACGGTGCGTAATGGGTTAAAAGGAAGCTGCTTCTTGCAAAACGTCTTCGCTCTGAAATCTTCCCCGAGACCGTACAGTCGTTTCTTCGACGCCGGTTGAATCGGGGAACGTGCACGGTATGTATAAACAATCTTTGTTTGTTTTTTATCATTTCTTCGCGAAACCTTTACCGATGCGTTCCTGGCATTTCTCCGATTAAAACGAGCCCAAACACGACGCTATTCCGATCAAATTTACTCGCTTAATCCAGAATACAGGGGATATCCGAAGTAAGGACGCATGGATGTTTGGATATCAGCGGTCAAGCCATATGGTGGGTGGAGGGAGTAAACATGATCCGTACGGTGCCGTGTTTGGGCTCGTTTTAATCGGAAAAATGTCAAGAACACAATTACAATCAAGTTATGATTCTACACCCCTAAAAAATTCTGTCCTCTTCAAGATATCACGAATTTCGACCAACTTCCGCCGATTCCAGCTCGTGGTGCGTGTAGTATAGTCCCGGAAACGAGGTTCGACGACTATGGGGGTTTCCGAGTCTGGCATGTTTCAGGGTACATGGAAGCAGGTTCGGCCGGTTAATCCTCGGTTGTAATAAGGTCGCAGCCCTTCCGGCGACCGGGGCAAATCGCGTTAGAACGTCGGCTGACGACCTAATCATATCCAGAGAGACCCGAGCGGCAGTCCCTCGTAACTCTTTATCGAATTATCCGTCGGCTAGACTACGGCAGACACGGACAAACCTTCGAACGGACGTGTTCTCGCACGCAAACTCTCGTGAGAACCGATACGATCTCGTCGAACGAGAACGAGCGACCGCAGGCTGGCCTGAATCGTGAAAATCCGAGCCGACGATCAACTTTTGCGTTTTCGCGCCGACTAACCCAGAGCTTCGTGTCCTGCTGCCTCTCTCTCTCTCTCTCTCTCTCTCTCTCTCTGTCTCTCTGCGAAAAAGAGATGGCAGGGTGGCTCGATGGAATTCTCTCTGAAATCGCGCGCGCTTCGTTAACGTAATATCAACGACGAGGCTCTGTCTATCTCTCTCCATCTGTGTTACTCCCTCTCCCGAGAGTTAATGCAATTTCTAGCGTCTGTCGGGATTTTCAACGCTGTCAATTATCGAACGGAGTGACATCGACTTTAGCGGAGGCAAGTAGAGCGAACCCGTAGCCTCTTCCTCTCTCCTCTCTCTCTCGCTTCATAGGGTCGTTCAACTTGTTCGGAGGTGGAAGGGCGCACAGTGCTATATTGCCATATTGCTCGAAATTTCGACGTATCGGAACGATACGGACCATTCACCTCGATGATCGACCGAGGGAACAACCTCTTGAAACCGTATCGTGCGTGATCCGAACGATTCCCAGTCTCCTTTTTGCCCCGAATTGCGTCCTCGGTCGAACGAAACGAGCTTTGCCACGGTTCTGTGCATACATTTTTTCTACTTTCCTCGAAGGATTATCCACCGGGGATTGTTCTATCATTTTTTAAAGTCTGTCGAGTCACGAGTCGATTTTTGAGCTCGAGCGACTCCTCCGAGGCACCGTTAAAAATTGCTATAATTGAAAGCAATTCCTGCGTTGGAGCGTCAAGGGTTAAGCCTCCGCGAAGATCTTTAGGGGTAAATAGTCCCGTTCAGAGCCTCGCCGTTACTTCTTTTTCCATTTTCTCCGCTCGGGAACATTTTCCGCGAGCTCCTCGACGCAAAGGATGCCTCCCACGGTGGATAAGGGAGTAGCAAGCAGGATAAGGGCGAGAGAGGGGTTAGCGGACAACAGAGCCGGTGAAAAGGATCCGAGAAGCGGAAGCGAACGCGAGCCTACCCATCTCGGTCGTAGGTACTACGCAACGCAGCATCCTCGAATGGTACGCAGCCAGAAAGACAGAGAGAGAGAGAGAGAGAGAGAGAGAGAGAGAGAGAGAGAGAGATAAAGGGGGGAAGAGAAAGAGCGCCGGCTAGAAAAGTTATTCACCCCGAATCGATCCGTCCGATTGTCGAGCCGATGAAAGCCGTCCTAAGTAGTTAATTGGTCTGCTGCCCGATACCGGCGCGTTACCCTCCCCCCTCCCCCCTCTTATCCATATATATATATATATCCTCTCGTATACCCATATCCATACCCGGAACGCCGACCGTACACCTGTGCGCGCCCCGCGACCTATACCCAAGCTCTGCCATTCTCATTTCCATTCCCATTCTCGTTTTCTCGATCCGAGGAGACCGACAACTGATAATTAATCCGTATCGCCGCCCGGCCGGATCAAGGATCGCGATTCGCAGATCGCGACAGCCGCCTTTCTTTGCGATTCGATCGCGGAACGTATCGGGTTTCGCTTTCGACCGGCTGCGCGCAACGCTCGGTGCACCGCGCGACCCGCAGAAACGTCAACTGAAATTCTAGGGGCTGTTTCGAGGCCGTTTTTATATGAACATTTAGCAATTTTTTTCAGAAAAACCAGCGCACCCTCCGCATTGGGATTTTACACGCGTTCTCGTTGATGCTCGAAGTACGCGTGTGATTTATTTCCAGGAAAAATTATCAAAATCACGGGAGTTGTATGTTTTTTTGTACGGGCCGAACTTTACAATTGCCCCAGCAAGCAATTTTAGGAATTTTTTTTCGGAACTGGTTCAATTTACGCGATCATTCCTGTAGGGTACGCATTCGTTTGCGAGCACTTTTCTGGGATACACGGTATCAAACAAAGTTTTGGTACGTTCGCGGATTGCTGTCGATGCGAATAGTTGGCAGAACCTTTTTTCGAGAGCTTCGGAAACAGTGGGAATATCTGGTTTGCGGAGCGACCGTGTTTTCCGTTGAAATTGCTGCTCTGTGTTTTTACAGTGGTTCCGGTTATCTCTGCGGGGTCTAAATAAATTCAGTGTTATCGATTTCATAAACTGCTCGCTAGGCTTTCTATTAAACATTCCAACTCTAACCGAGAATAGCCAAGAAACAGGAGCCGAATAAAATTGTCATTGTTTCTTTGCTGGCTTCAACAGAATGAAAATAATACATCGAGGTTCTTAAAGTCTTTCGATCCTGTTACTATTTCAAATTTGGTACATACTCCGTTCAGAAATCCGCGCAACGGTACGATCAGAGTTTACGATTTTAGGTTGACCCGCGACGACAAAGCGTCGTCTGGGGGCGCCGATGCGATCATGCTTACCCGGCAGATTCCCCGAGAAACGCAGATTGCTGCTCGATTATTCATAATCAGAATATTCCGACCAATCGGTGGAGCATCCAATCGAGACCGTCTTTGATCGAAGATGCTGCCTGCCGCCCGAGGAAACCGAGAGGAGTTCTTGGCCTCTGATCGATCTAGAGGTGCTCAGACCCCATCCCCCGCCCTCACTCTCCCCCTTCGACATATTCGCAATCTGCGAACCGGCAACCCCGCCTCCAGATTTTTCCGGGCCGTGGAACACGGCTCGCGAATCGGATAGAATCGGATCGGATCGAATGCCGGATCCGTGGGCTAACCGCAACGTATCTTGTGCGCCAAGAGACACGCCAAAAGAACAGAAAACGAAGCCAGAACGCGCCTTGTTTTCCGGGTAATTGACTCGGGCCACCGAATACCAACACACATTTCCAGGTTTTATTGCTGTATCAGCATATCATCGCGATATAATCGAAAACCGTTTGGATATCCGTGTATTCTACGTACGAACGGACCATCGATGTTTAACGATAACAGAACTTTGTTGTTCTTCGTTATTTTTCTATGGAACTTTCACCGTTGCATTCCTGGCATTTTTCCGATTACAATGAGCCCAAGCACGATACTATTCGGACCATGTTTACTCGCTTAATCCACAACACAGTGGAACCCTCTGTTATCCGAATCAGGAGCGCGCGGACGTTCGGATATCCGACGTCCTGCCGTATCGCGGATTGAACGAGTAAACGTGATGCGAACGGTATCGTGTTTGGACTCGTTTCAATCAGAAAAATGCCAGCAACACGATGGCAAGAGTTTCGTAATTGTTTATCCAGCACAGCACAAAACTGATTCCTATCGAGTTCATTTTGAGATCACAGCGCGCTAAATCAGAAAGGTTGGACATTGTGGATCATAGTTTCTGTTCCGTTTATACCTCCCACTGTGCGAGACGCGCGTAGAAGACGAAAAAGCAACCCGAATAAACCGAAGCAGGAGAAATAACTCGGTACTGGTCGAGACCGATCGCAAACAGGCAGAGAAGCAGTTGGTCGAAGCAAGTTTGACCAAACACCAACTAGAATAAGCTGCGATTAGGGCGGAATCGAGTTAGACAGGCCACGCAGAAGCGCAGAGGGTTAAAACAAACACGATGTTAGCGTCGGGACCACGAAGCACAATCGGGACTCGGTGGCCAAGCTCGCAACAGCGCAGCGGTTCGATCTCTGAATCTACTTACTCTGGAGCAGGGTTTCTCCAGCGTTGCGTTCCAAACCACGCCATCAGGCATCGACCGCCCCTGGCCTGAAACATGCGAAGTGCTCTATGAGTCTTGCTTGGATCTCTCGGTGCACGGAGGAGGGCCGTGCGAATTTTTCGCGAGCGATAAACAAGCTGTAAATCGAGAGCGCAACCTGCCGGTCGGTGATACCGTGCAAAGTCGGAAAAAGAAGGAATAACAATTTTCTCGTTCGCCTCGTTCGTTTTCGAGTAAATCGAGTTTGAAAATCGTCCGACGCGATCCCGAAGGATCCCTGAACCCGATTTTCTCGGAAAACGAAGCGTCAAATCGAAAACCGTTACACTCTCTTTTCGAGTGATTTTTGCATGATCGTACACCAGGATTCTGGGGCGCAGAGCCTGTACACAAAGCAAAGTCGCACGACGATCGCGAACGTCCGCCGGATTCGATCTTCGTCCCGGAGTCGTCCTGTCTCTCTCTTTCTCTCGAGACCGACGTTTACACTTATTATGTAAGCAGCGTTCTATAGTACCCGCTAACTTCGGCTAGATCGTGCATATTTCAGCAAAGTGCTGCCACTCGAGACTCGCTCGCGTTTTTTCCCAGCAGAATCCCTTCAACTACGCTTACCCGATGCTCGAGAGGAACCCGACAGCTCCCTCATCCCCCGTTTCCCGCTACTTTCGCCTCTCTGCAGGGCGTTCAGCCTCTCTTTCTCTCTATTCCTCTGTCCCCGCGTTCCCTCCTCCCAATCCTCGCGTCCCTGTATCCCTGTCCCTATCCTCGCGCCGACTTGCTCAGCAGAAAACCGTAGTCGCCTTCTATGTACTTTTCATTTGTCGCCCGCCCGCTCGCGCCAAAGTTTTTCTCCGCGTTCCGCGCCGCGACGCGCCGCGCCGGTCGAACACAGATCATCGAGATATCTCGCGACCCGGCCTCGGAAATCGCCGCGGAGATCGGTTATCGTTCGCAGAGATCCGCGAAAATGTACGCGAGCCAGACAGCGTTGCGCTTCGTTCGAACAAACTCGGAAAAACGCGACAGATATTTATAAACAATGATAGAACTGTGTTGTTAATCATTTTCATACGGAAATCTCTACCGTCGCGTTCCTGGCATTTTTCCGATTAGAACGAGTCCAAATACGACACCATTCGGATCATATTCGTGTCGGGACGTGGGTGTTCGGATAACGGAGGTTCCGCTGTATCGCGGATTAAACGAGCAAATGCAATCCGAACGGTGTCGTGTTTGGTATCGTTTTACTCGGAAAAATGTCGCGAACACGCCAGCGAAAGTTTCGTAGAGAAATGATTAAAAATGAGAAAGTTCTGACACCGGATATGTGTCCGTGTCGAGACGCCGCTGTCCCCGGCGAGACTGAGAAAGCTTTTCCAGTGGAAATGGTTTCGCGCCAGATGTTTGGGTCCGATCACGAACCAATCACAGCGAGTGGCGAGCCGCGAGGAGACAGGTAGTTATGAAAATTTTTCGCGAACGCAGCACGGGTATGTTGCTGATCGAAACGGCGCAAAGGGCACCGCTTTCTCCTTTTCCTTTTTGTAGTTTCCGGAGCTGGCCCTCTCTTTCTCTTTTCAGTCGCGTTCTCCCCCCCCACCGCCGGCATCACCGCTATCCGACACGCTATCCGTCCATGTTCGCGCTTCTGCTTCTGTTTCTGCTTCTGCTCGAAACGTCGCTCTATCATCCTTCGCTCGGCATTCTTTCCAACTCTCACCCCCGTTTCTCTTTCTCGTTTTTCCGTCTCTGTTCGTGCTATCTCCCTTTCTGTTTCCCTGATGCCAGAACCTCTTCCTTCTCCAACCTCGCATCCCCGCTTCTGACCTTTTCTATTCAAGGGGCCGTGATTGCAGCCTGCATATTTCACGAGACCAACCTCGAACCACGCGCCCTCTCGCTCTCCTCTTTCTCTCTCTCTCTCTCTCTCTCTCTCTCTCTATCCATCCATCCATCCATCCATCCATCCATCCATCCATCCACGATAGATTCGTCTGTCCGTCGACGACGCAACCTAACCTTGCACTTCTCGAACGATCCGATCCGTTTTCAACGTTTCTTCGACGCGAGCCGCTTAAAGAGACGCTCAAACCACTCGCCGCTTCGATTGTCACCCGTCCCCTCCGCACCCCCTCTGTCCCTGATAGTTTGCGAAACCATGAATAACGTTTGTGCGCCTCCCTGTGATTCTGCATTCGCTATCTTGTTTACGATTTTCGAGATCAAACAAATTCCCTGTTTCCTTCAGACTTCCTTTCCGACTTGAAACAACTGAACAGTGTTAAACAGACAAGAAATTGACTTACATCGCTTTTGCATTGTTCAATTATATCTTCGCGAAACTCTCGTCAACACGTTCGTCAGATTTTTCTGATTAAAACGAGCCCAAACACGGTACAGTTCGGATCATGTTTGCTCGTTTGATCCGCGATACAGTGGAATCTCCGTTATCCGAACGCGCGTGTCCTGAAACGAATATGATCCGAACGGTGTCGCGTTTCGGCTCGTTTTAATCGGAAAAATGTCAGGAATATTTTGGTAAAAGTTCCGTCGAGAAACGATGAATGATGATAAAGTTTTGTCGCTATTACAATTATTTAACCATCCGACGATTGAACCTTTGAGACGTGGCGTTGGAACAGACAGATATTGACTTTTTGCCAGCTTTTGCACAGACATTTAATAAAAACGTTATGGAAAACTGTTATCGAGGCGTACACTTTGGCTGGAAATTTGGCGAGACAGGCGGCGAAAGAGCTCGTGGGAGCAAAGAGAGCTGCGAGCGGAGCAACCGCTGACCTTTGCGGACTGGTCCGAAACGGTCCGAGGAATTACATCGATCGGATAACAACGAAAGGGATGAATGGACGGATGGACGCGCGGTCGGAGAAAAAGGCTTGCAGAGAGGCGTGTCGAGCTCTCTCGGCCCCGATGCAGCGGTGCAACGATGCAACGATGCAACGGCTAACGACAGCTAACGGAGGCGTGCAAACGAATAAATTCCCTCATCGTCCTATATCCGGCCGCGATCCAGTAAAATTTCGTTGAATACCAGTTTCGCTGAAGATTAAATTCCGCTCTATACGGCAGATTAAATCCTGCATTTGGCTGGTGACAGGTCGTGTTCGCGTTCGCGTTTACCGCGGCTACTGCAATTAATGAAGTTTTCATTCGCCGGCCATTGGATGATTCTCGCGATAAGAGTCGGATAATTTAATCGAATTATCGATATCGCGATGGGATCTCCGCGTTACGTGCAAATTTCTCTATTAGAGAGGCCGTTTGTTTCGTACTCGCGCATTGCTGTTTTAGATTTCTCTTCCAGATTTGATAGTTTCCCTCTTTAAACCGGCAAAATCAAGCTATTTGAACGCATTAGAAGAATTTTAAAATACTTTTCCATTTCACTACATTTTGGTGCAATTCAGGTGGAACTACATTCTTATTCTGCATAAAGATCCGCAGGCTAATGATCAACGAGTTCATCAATATTATCTCATTGGAGACTTCTAAAAGTTTAAGCCCCGAGCATTCGTGCAGCAGAGAACAGGGATCCATTTTAATGATTTCCCAAGAGGTGAATGATCTGTTCTGATCGATTGATGGCGACGAGAACCAGCGGACCAGCTACGGTTCGAATTTTCGCGACTCCTTCGAGGTAATCGAATCCGCGGAGAAACGAAAACCAGACACGTTTCCAGCCGAGCCGACGACGGTTTCTTGTTAACCGTCGACGAATTTCCGCCCTAGATACCCGCGGATCCGAGATACGCGATGCATACCGTATACATACACACAACTAGCATGCTCGGCTCTCTCACCGAGGAAACCGTCGAGCCGTGACGTTATGTAAGAACAGAACCGAGCCGGAGAAAGTACGAGGAACGAAAACGAAGCTGCTCGATACGACGCGACCGTGGAAATCGGGATGAATCTCTGTCCGAGGACTCTAATCGCCGGCAAAAGCGCATCCCGTGATGCATGCCGCACACTGCGCGCCCACGCAGGTCGTTGCACATAGATAACATTGCCTGCTCGTCGAATCAAATTAATGATAGCTCTACCGTACCGCTAAAAGCGACCGTTTTACATTACCGTGTAAAATTAACGTGAATGTACCAACCCCATCTAGCAATCCCAGTAATTGTAATTAAAAATATTGACGCGCCCCGTAAACCCAGCGTTAATGAAACTGGAATTCAGTGATTTTTTAAGCCTAAATTAGATTTGGGGGATTTTGAATTATTACAGTCCCTAAAATGTGGTACTTCCTCGAAAGGATCGATTCCCGAGGTCATTTCAAGCAACTTTTTCCTTTGCGAAAATGTTCTCCGCGGCTTCGCTAAGGAGTTATTAAGGAAAAACGCGGGCCAATCAGAGCGCGGCTACGACGGGCCCCGCTGAGCGTGGCGCTGGCATTGGCCGAGCCGGAGTCCGTCCACCGTAACCGCGCTCCGATTGGTCCGTGTTTTTCGTTAATAACTTCCTAACGGAGCCTCGGAGAACATTTTCGCAAAGGAAAAAGTTGCTTGAAACGACCTCGGGAATCGCCCCTTTCGAGGAAGTGCAACGAACACTCGATCGCTGCAGTCGACGTTCGAGGATCGAACCGATTGTCTCGGCAAACGAACGACGCTGAAAATTTCCCTCGGTTCTGCATAAATGTGGCGTAACAGCTCGTTACACGAATTCAATGAATCGTCGACACGTTCCAGCGGTTCTTTCACAAATTACGAAGCGTTGCATCGGCGCGTTACATAGGTGCGAATTCCATCCCGATACGTTCTCCTCATAAATAAATCACGGTATTATATATTAACCCTTCGAAAACGACGTCGGTGCACTGTACCGTTTTAAAATTCATTCCACGAGGTTTTGCACTATCAGCCGCGGCTGTACTTTCATCGATTGTTCGCAGTCTGCAATCATTCGCTTTCTAGAAAGATAGCTGCGGAAGAACTGTTCGGAAAGTTTAACAAATTACCGTGGACACGGATAAATGGTATGAAACTATTTTTCGACCTCAATCTTCGCGATAACCGAGACAAGGAACGAGTTGTCTCAAAGGACTATTCACCGGCGATATTATAGATAATATTAATACTAAAATAATATAGTTACGCAGCACATTCCACGTGAAATTCCTCAATATTTCCAGGTCCGACTTTCCCACGCTTCTGCTCCGAGAATTTCTAGATTAAAAAATAGAATAAAATCGATATCTAATATATTTGCTGGCCTCTCCTCGATCCCGAGGAAAACGGGAGAAAAAGCCGCAGGTGGAAAGTTTTCGCGCGCGCAACGGGAAAGGTTGTTCGAATCGAATCGAATCGAAACGAATCGACGGGAAGACGGACTATATCGAAACGACCGCGGGTATAATAATCGACGAGAATACAGGGCACGGCGTTCCCACATCGCATCGTTCGTTCCAGCGAACGAACAAGAGCGAGATCAAACGCGAGAGCAAGAGCAAGACCGTGCAACATCCGCGTTTCGCAATCCCGTTTCGCCTCCCCTTCGCCCCTTCCTCACCCGGCGTGGCATCGCGAATTTGTCGGGACCGTTCGCGGGAAAATTCGGTCCATGCAATTTCTCCGAATTTGTCCGAATTTCTCGCCGGATGCGATCGCTGCCGCGCTATAGACCCCGCTGCTTCGAAATTGGACACGCCAAGACAATGCGAATTTTTGCATTACGCTCTGTTTCGCCGAAGAAGCCTCGCCCCGACAGACAGAGAATAGCTTTCTTGTCAACTCGCAGTTCCCGTCGGTCGCGTGCTACGAAACTGGAGCTATTATAACGGACTCTTGGCTCTCTTTTTTCGAAACACGGGACGAAAAAAAATTGCTTCCCCACTGATCAGTAGCAGTATTTTCATTGGAACTGCAAGGATTCTCAACTCTAAATTAATATTGTCGCGGCCGAAATACACCCAAGCGCCACTGTGAAAGGACGCGGCCGAGTTGAGAGTTTCAGTGGTACAAGTATAACGGCCATAACAGCTACAACAGATATCTCGTGCGCGATAGCCAAGGGGTTAACGATTCTGAAACCGAGGGGGAAGAAGCTCGCGGATAACGAAAATAAAAGCGATAAGGGGAGCCGAGAGATAGAGACGGGCTCCGACAAAAGGTGGATTCCCTCGAAAATTAACCGATATGCCGTCAGCCGAAAACGTTTCCCGTCCTCCGGGGGCCCCGAGGAGCCTCCTCGAGCCGACCCGGTGACCTAATCGCTTCGAACTACGCGATTCGCTCGGGTTTCGCGCGTCCACTGCGGCTGTGTTGCCGTGCGTTCTACGCAGTGCGTGCGCCCACGCGCAATCGTTCCTTACCTTAACTGATCCACAAGGCTCTGCTCGTAGGATCCATCGCGGCCTCGAAAGCTTTCCTCTGGAATCAAACGAAATCCCACGGATTAACCCTCGAGGACACCAATCGTCCAATCATTCCGTCGATCAGATGCGATTCTTAGATCTTAGATCTCTATTTGAGCTACCAACGAATTGGAACGCTCGCGATACTGGGTCAGAACGGACCCAAGCACCCCTGTCTTCGCCATCTACGATTTATACTACAGTCGCACTTGAAACCACTGGGTAATATTTATCGCATGCCTGTTTATAACTTGGAGAAATTTCAGTGGTCGGACGGGCTGAGTTAGAGAGCTGTATTTATTAATTCTAGGTGTTAATGTTCGGAATTTATTAATTTAATCGTGTTCGAGCGTTCTTTTTATGCAGTAACTAGGATTTTATGCAATTATGACAAAATTGTGAAAGTGGGTGGAATCTCGAAATACTTATTATTTTTAACGAATTGATTCTATCAAGGATGGAGATCAAATTCTGTTTAACTCCTGTTTGCGGCAATTAGCGGAGAAAACGTTTATATCTCGCGTAGAGATCTGCTGTTGTTGCCGCGATGTTTGCAAAATAACTGGATCGATAATTCATTTTGTTCTGTTCACGAGACAGCAGTACACCCCAACTGTTTTCACAGTTTGGTGCTTCGACCGCTGATTCTTGCCTGCGGTGCATCAATCTGCCTCGAATTTGCAGCCTGGTGCGTTTTTCCGCGCGGCTTCGAGACGCACGAGAAAACATTAACCACCGGCAGTTCTATTATACTCATATTAAAAACGGCGGTTTACGCTCTGAAGAAAATTCTGTGATAAAACCGTCCACGAAAATGCCAAAAACAGCTCAATATTTACCAAACTTGTTTGATAGCTGCAAACATGCTACAGCATTCTCGGCGAGATAAGAGCTGACGGTTTGTCCAAGTTCTTCAAAATGAGCGTACACATAGTATCCCCAATAAACTCGACAAATATGACTAGCAATTCCAACAAGGAAAACTAGATAAAATTTTAAAAATCAATTTTCTCTCTCTCTCTCTCTCTCTCTCTTTTGACCACCTTATCCAACCCTTTAAAAATTAAACGTATAAATCTCTATAAAAAGATCGACGTTGTTCTCGAAGAGAAGGGGTTGGAAAACATTAAAACAAGAAGACACACAGAGGTCTACGTGAAAGAACTGTGAGCGGATCAAACCGCGAGGTATCGTGAGAAGCATCCGCATCTTGCAAGGGTTAAATCATCCGAGATCGAGACGAGTGGGGGCTAAAAGGCAGACCGCGAGCCAAGGAGAAAGTCGCGTCGCTTCTAGACAAAAGAGAGAATTCGTTCCGAGCGACGAGAATCCATGAAAATGAAGCTCCCGGTGGCTTCAGACCGAGCCGCGGAGGCCCTTCGATGGAGGATCGACTCGATTCGAGACTTGGTAAAGGGCCAGTTGCGAAACACCGCGACCGAGGGGATGCGAGGGAAGAAAGAGGAAAGAGGAAAGAGGAAAGAGGAAAGAGGAAAGAGGAAAGAGGAAAGAGGAAAGAGGAAAGAAGAGAGAGAGGAAAGAACGAGCGACTGCACCCGATACACCCGAGAATAGCTCGCCAGAGAGTAAAACGGGTCACGTTCAATGCCGACGCGATATTTTTCACCCGGACTTTGGTTTCGTTCGAGAACGCAGCCATTCCCTCTCTCTTTCTCTCTTTCTCGCGGACGATTCGGATTTATTCAAAGTGTCCGCGCGCGTATTATTAGTCGTGCTCCGGTTCCTGTGGCGGGAAAACCGAATTCGGAAAACGGGGACACACCGGTCGACCAATCTGGATCACCGACCAAAATAACGCGATTTTTTCCCCCAAGCTCGAATTTCTACAATTGCCGAGCTTTTAATACGCGACCGAATTTTTCCAATTCGGGCTTTCCAACGGGTTTCGCTCGAGAGCTTATCTGGAGCCGCTCGAGTATCCGAAATCGAATCCGAGGATGCACTCTCGGGTACCCAGAATTAAATGTGGGCGTTCGAGTATACTCAAAATATAGTGAGAAAGTGGAAAAATCCTGAGAGGAGAGTCTCGAGTGGCGTTTAAAAATTTGCCAATGCAACCAAACAATTACGAGCCTTCCGCGCCTGGAAACTCGAGGCTCGCGCTCCTAGCGTATTTGCGTGTTTTTGTTGTTATTTCAGTCGAGTCGACGTTCTCTCGTATCATAATTGCATAATACGATTAAACACTTTAGCTACCGGAAGCCTTTCAGCGGCCGTGCCAGATTCAAAAGAAGCTTAATCGCCTTCTTTTGAACCATAATCTCAAAAGGGATTATTGGATTACACGACTTAAGATAGCTTACACCGGTGCACTGGAAATTCCTGCACCGTGTATCTTTGATTTACGAAAGAGTATTAAGTAACAACCGGTAGTTCCACTGTTGATTATTACTTTCCACGGTGCAACGACGCCTACGACTTCGCTTTGATGCATTAATAAAGAGCCACCCCGTATACATCTGTGCAAATATTTGTCTTTCCTCGCGTTGTTACGCCGGTGATAAAAATAGAGCCATAAAACGTTCAACGTCTCCGTTCATTGTGCCGTTTACAATGTTCAAACATTTTTGTCGAGTCCCGGCTCGAGGATATTTTTAATCCTTAAGCGAACCGTTCGGATCCAACCTGACCCCGTGAAAACGTATTCGAACAATTATTTTGCACAGTCAACGACCGCGGAAAATAAATAAAATGGCATTCGATGGTCTCGAGAGCCTAATCATTAGGGAAATTTATTTTAAACGGAGAAAGCGTCAGCCGATTAGGCCACCGATCGGCTCATCTGGCGATTATCGATTTAACCGTTCAAAGACTCGAACTCGCTTTTAAACGACCAAAGGAATTACTAATAAAGCCGATATAAAAGTGAAATATGATTTCATTTTTTTCTTTTCATGCTCAGAGCATTAGTACATTAGTCCTTATAATGTTGTAATAAAAAAAGAATGTATTACATCTTTCTTTACTTCCAGGCCGATAAAAATGTTCCGCCACTCTTCGTCTGCCATTGTGGCGATTATAAAGATAAATCCATTAGACTCGGGTAGACATTCACGGGTCGCAGAAATGTCTGAAAGCCCGAATAAACAAGGTCTCGTCGTTCTCAGAAGACAATAAGAACGAGCCACTTTCAGCGCTCGGCAGTTGCAGTACGAATACAATATTCAAGTTGTTGCAACGCTGGAGCCCACTCAAGGATTAAAATTTGACGACATTCGTCCGAGTAGGTTGACGAGGCTCTCTCACCGGCGGGGCGTTTAAATTTATAAATACAGTTCCAAACTCATTTCGCGAAACCCGACTAAAACACCGCCGCCGCCGCCGCCGCCGCCAACCCCTTCCCCAGTCATTTCCAAAAGCCAGTGGATAAGAACGAGCCACTTTCGTCGAATACATAATTCGAGTTGTTGCGGGTGAGGCCCACGCTGAAAGCCCACTTAAGGATTAAAATTTGATGATATTCGGCCGAGCAGTTTCGCTGTGACAGGGCTCTTTCCGCTTTTAAAAGCAAAATGCACCGCTGCGAGGCGTGAGCCAGCCGCGTGTGTTCCTCCTCTGCTCCCCTCTGGCCTCCGTGCGTCTGCTGGCATCGCGACCGCTCGTAAAAACGGTCGACTTTGCGAGGTTCGTTGGCGTCGCCCCGCCGAGACTTTGCGGGCCGCGATCGATCGGGAAAACACGGGAACCGGAAGCGAATTCGTCGGAAGGGACCCGCTCGCGCGCGATCGAACCGACCAGAAAATTACCAGCGAAACATGTCGGCTGCGTCCTCGAGAAAAAAAACCCCCCGAGCGCGAAACGGGAATCGACGCGACCGGAACGGTCGCACGCGAATCGCGCCGCGCCGCGACCCGACGCCAAGCAACGCTATCGCGCGACGCACCGATCCGTCTCGCGATCACGCGAACCGCTTGTTCCGCCGTTCGCCCGCGACAGCCATTTCGCGACGCGGAATCCGCCACGGAACGCTCCGCTGTGGACCCTCTGCTCTCTTTGCGTGCTTTCGAACGCGTTATCGGATCGAATCGAACGCGAGGCCGAATCGCGGCGTCGCGTTCCCAGCATCGATCGGCCCGAACGAACTCGGATTTCCGAACGAGTTTTCACGATCGCGAACGCGACAGCACGGAACGTACAACAACGAGAGAAAGAGAGAGAGAGGGAGAGAGAGAGAGAGAGAGAGAGGGGAGAGAAGGAGAGAGAGACGTTCGATGTTATGCGACACGTACCTTTTCAATGCGAAACTCGCGCTCCCGTAGCCCTCGAGGCACGATGAGATAATCCAATATGGCAGAACACACACATGTCAAAACAAATCACTGAACGAAACCGACGCGACGCCACCACGCAGCTTCGCACTGACACGCGTCCTCGTTGATTCTCCCGAGTCGCAGCGGATCGAGGGTCGAGGAATCGCCGATCCGTTCAGAGGATTCGCGCGTGTTCACCTCGATGTTCGCCGCGATCGTATGGTGTTCTTTGCGATATGGCCAAGGTCGCGTTACGATTCGACTCGCTCGAGAACGATGCTCGCGCGACGATGCCTCGTCGGTAACTGACGCGAGAGCGCGTCGCGCGCCACTCTTCGGCTACTCGCCGCCGCGAACGTAGCCGAAAGAGACCGAGGGCGCACGAACGCGGCGCTGTATCCGACGCGCCTGCCAAACGCAACCCGCTCGACACGGTCTGTTGTGCCGGTTGCATTCAAAAGGCGCCGTGAATACTATCCGCAGCTGAGAGACGACCGAAATGCATGTAACAATGTATTTCAACGATGCAAACGGCGTTCTTAAAAGGCTAATTTGTTCGCGTTTGTTCATCTTATCGTTGACACTGAATAAAAGACAAATTTGTACGTTTCGTGGTAGCTCTTCGGTTAGAAAATTGTGGCAGGTAATCGGAAAAATCGATGGAATTAATACACCATGTAGAACAAGGTCCATACGAAGGGTGTCTGGAAAAAATTCAGTGACTTTCGGAGCGTGTACGATAAGATAGAGTCGAGCGAAAATTGGGAGACGACAGAGGATATTTGGCTCGAGTTCCGGGTGCACACGACCGTCTGGGAGCGTGTTCGACCGTCTGCGACCCTTGTCTATCCTCCGTTCTCGACTCCTTTCTCCTCTCGAGGAGCGCTCGCGTGTCCTCGAGGACTCGTACGTGACTCTAATTACGATGCGTCGACAGAATTTACCCTGCCCGAATCTCTCCGATTCCGGGAGCGAACGTGTATCTCTATCACGACGCCCGATTCCGAAAATCGATGTCGCACGTTCCTGTCGATCGTCCCGCGATTTAAAACACCTCGGGGACGGCTTTGACGGCTCGCTGCGCCTCTCGGCCCGGCAGAGAGTCGTAAATGAAAACTCTCTAAGAACCGGACGTGGATCGATACCGCTTCTTTTCAGTGGCCGTGATTCCGACGATGGGACAGCGCATATATTAAAAACGCTTCGGCAGTTTGCGTGTGTCACCCTTGCGTTCATTTTTCTCTGCACCAATTTTCCGACTATGAGACTAAAACCTAAAATTTGAGCATGCATCGGCTGGATTCGCGAGTAGGTTCTTCCGTTCCCGAAGTGCGAAAACGTAGTTTCTGAAACGTGAACAGCAGGAGGAGGGAACAATCGGGAAACAATGTCGCGTCCTGGCGGACTTCCTTATCCGACGATCTTTGCGTTTATGCAGGCGGCCTTGCAATATTCCTACGGCACGCGACTTTGGTTACACACAAAAGAGTATTGTCTACCGTTTCGACTTTATATACTCGACTCGTCGTTGCATGGTTTAGCTCGGGAAGAGAAAGAGGGAATACACCAGTCAGCCAGTCAGCCAGTCAGCCAGTCAGCCAGCCAGCCAGCCAGCCAGCAAACCAGACAGCCAACCAGCCGTTCGTTATCGAGTGTTTGCACGTATTTACCGGGGAAAAAAAGGATACAAAAGGCATAGAGAGACGGGAGAACCGACGAACGCGTTGCCGGGAAGAGGAGCACGAGAGAGCGTCGATCGAGTTTCGAACAACTGTTCTCTCTCTCTCTTTCTCTCTCTCTCTCTCTCTCTCTCTCTCTCTCTCTCTTTCTCGTTCGCTCTAGCCGAGATTCGAGATTCAACGGGCATCGTAATATCTTTTCATTGGATAATACGGCGACGGGGGAGAAAGCAGCGGGAAAGAAAAGACCAAGGAAACGAGGAAAAAAGCAGAGAGCGACGGCAACCAGAGACAAACGAACCTCCGCGAATCGATGGGGGGCGCAAGCGCGAGCGCCCGCGCACATAATACCAAACGGTCGAATAGAAGCCAGAGATACATATTTCGAACGCTATAGGAACCGAGCTGACACGCGCATTCGTTCGCAACGAGCTCTCTGCTAGAAAATAAAGCAACCTGCTGTTTGTAAACATGCTTATTCCGCGTCAAAGCTACCCGGAATAATTTACTTCCCGGCCATCGCGAATCCGTTTATGAATGCTTTAATTTTCAGTAACTGCGGTCGCGTACCTTTGTACTTGGCAGAATCTATCGAAATTCGGATTTCAGGCAGATTTTCGAGAAATCGTGAACGACACGATGTACGAGGCTGCAGTCCTGATGTCTGGCAATCGATTGTCGGCGCGTATCTCCTCGCAAGTTTTGCTCCGCTTCCCGCTCCGAGTTGGAAGAATAGTTTTATTCAGAGCGAGGACGAAGAAAAGTCTCTGCCGGTTCTTTCCAGTCTCTCTCTCTCTCTCTCTCTCTCTCTCTCTCTCTCTCTCTCTCTCTCTCTCTCTCTCTCTCTCTCTCTCTCTCTCTAGCTCCTGTCTCTTTCTCTTTCTTTAGGGTGACAATACACGGCTACGTCACACCCTACTCGCGGACTCGTCGCTCATGCTTCCACCCTTCATGGTTTCGCGACTCTTCAGCCCCTTTTGCACGACCTCTTGTTACACGGTTACCCTGCCCCCTTCTTCTCTGTTTAAGGCTTCGTTTAGGATGGGGTTACCGGTCGTTACGGCTAGTTTGGAGGGTACTTTTTTCCTTCGCGAGCGTCACACGACGCCGGAACGGAGACCCGACCCGACCCGACCCGGCACGCAAAGTAGACGCATCAAAAGAAGAAACCCTCTCGCGACCGTTCGTTCGCTCCCAAAGACTCGTTTCGCTCGTCTCGAGCCCGAGCCTCGAAGAACAAGGGACGATCGTTACGGAAATCCTCGGAGATCCGATCGTTTATCCGATTCTTTCCTTCCTTCCTTCCTTTTCAGCGATTTCGGTTCTGGGCTCGGTCCAGTCGAACTGCAGTGTCCATTGACGTTTCAACGATTGTATATCCAAACAGGGACCTCGATAACCGGTCCACAATTTTTCAGATTTTTTTTTAAACACTGCAAAAAATTTTATCGGAATATTGCTGACCAGAAAGTATAACCTCGACTATCCGAACCGATACACGATTCTCCGTTTCGAACAGTTCGGTGTACGGTGATGTAGAAATCGGTAAAGATCTAATCCAGCAATTCCGCGAATCGTGCCAATTAAAAGAATATTTCCAACTTGGACGTTCGACCTTTAAATGTCTGTACGATCCTCCCCCGGAACTTCGTCGAACTCTCGACGTTCCTAATCGTTCTTTTTCGCTTCGAGTTAAGTTTGTACATCGACGCTTCTGTCGGGGTAGTTCGATTAATAAAAGTGGAAAGTCCGATAAGTAACTTCGATCTGGAAGAGTCGACAGTTTCGTCGAACCTCCGGCGGCGAAGGCTCGTTGGAACTCTTCGGTGCGTCGTCGTTACGATTTCGTCTGGAGTCGATCGGCCCTGACGCACTGCGACAATTCGACCGAAGCTGCGTCGGCCGGCGTGTTTAACCTTGGTTAACCTTGTCTCTGTTAATATTTAAGGAACTGCGCGCGTGTCTGTGCACCGGACCGATACTCGAAAATCGATTGCGCAGGGTCCGATTCAGCATTGTTGCATGAAAATTCCGAATCGCCAGCAATATAATATATCCCTCCGAAGGCTTTTAAAGATTATTAAAGGCGTGCGGTGTAAAACCGAAGGCGCTGCACCACGGTGAATTAATCTTGTTCCGGGGGCGTTCGGTCGGACTTCTCGGACCGGGAACGTGTTCGAGACGTGTCCAGGACCATGTTCCGCATCGTTCCCGGCTTAATTACCAACGGAGACACAGCCGAGCCGCGGAATCCGCGAGGAAAGTCGTTTGCCCCCCTCCCCCCTCTCTCTCTCTCTGTTTCTCTCTGTTTCTCTCTCGTGTGTGATCGTTCGCGGGTCTTTGACCCGAAACGCGAGCGGCTTGGCGCCCGAGCACTTAAATCACCGGTATTGGATTTGTGTCTGGCTGGGAAAATAGCACTCTTGGAAAATGAATATCTATTTTGGTTGTTGAAACGACGCAGTCGGTCGTGCCGACGCGATGGGCAGAGTCGGACGTCAAGTGGATTTCAGGTTATTGAACCTGCTCATTGATCCTTTTCCTCGCATCGGTGCACACCTAGCTCTGCGGTGTTCGCGCGACCGACACCTCTTTCTACCCTGTGCTATGGTTGCTGCCTGTCGATCACCAACACCTTCTCAACCCCTTCTCGCTGTCTACCGTGCCCCTACCCTCTGTCTTGCCACCGGGGGGATGTCGGCTCTCTGCGAGTTTTGACGCGGCAAGACGCCGATTCCGATTCTCACGAACCGATGCGCCGCAACCCCAGAACCTGGGCAAAATCTGAAAAATCAATTTTTAAAGTCTTCGTTGTTCGAGGTACGGTGGGCCTTCCTATCTCTGCTTTGCATTTCGAAGCTCCTGAAGCTTGCGAACGGTAGCTTTCCCACGATGCGACAAAGACGCGACTCTAATCAACGAGAACTTCAGCGCGCGACACATTCCGAGCAGCGATACAATCGAACACCGCCAGGATAACCTAGACAACAGAGATACAGACATCGAGGCCATGAATTTCTCGAGAAGGAGCCCCGGCTAATCCTCCAGTCTCGAGAAGATCATGTACTTACCGAAAATGCCGGAACGGAGAATTGAAACGCAGCAATCCGAAGAACGAGGAGAAGAGGAGTTCGAGGACGAGGACGCAACATGTTGCCATCGGATGACGTTCATCAGCCCTCTGATTCGAAATATCCTGGTGACACAGCCGGTGTCGTCGTACCTGTGCCAGAGGTTCATCTGGTCCGACGTGTTCTGGTTGGCTACCACGACGATGATCGGCTCGATGACCTGGGCTGTCCTCTTTTTTCTACTCGGCGACACCATGCTCCCCTTCAACGCTGGTTTCGGTCTCTTCTCGATAATGGTCTTCTCCTACACGCTAGGATGGAGTCTATCTTACCTGCCCTATCTTCACCTGCCACCTGTGTTCGGGATGCTACTCGGTGGCATGATCATCCGTAATTCGGGGGTCTACGATATTCATCACGATCTTGACGCAATCACCACTTCCAAGATCAGAACGTTCTGCGTGACCTTCATCATGATACGCGTCGGTCTTCAAGTTTCCATGACAAGCTTGAAGAGGTACTCGACGTTCCTGGTGACCCTGGCTCTGATCCCGTCATCCGTCGAGCTATTCGTCCTCAGCATCTGCTGCAAGACTATCCTCGACTATCCCTGGGACTGGTCCTTCATGGTCGGGTAAAACAACGATCGACGCTAGAATAATAGAACTTTTCTGTTTTCCATTGTTTCTCTGGGATACTTTTATCGATACTATCACAGCCCGTTCTTTAAAGGACAATACTCACATGCCTGTCCCCCGTCGTCACCATGAACTGCGTCCTAGCCCTAGCTGAACAGGGCTACGGCGAGGACAAGAGCATGGCCAGCATCCTATGCACCGCAGCCTGCATCGACGACGTGAACATCGTCTCCGTCTTTGTCGTCTGCTTCTCGATCGTATTCGGAGAGGGTAAACACCAAAACTTCTTGGCATCGCTGAACTCACGACCATGCACTTCCGAACTTCTACGTTTTCACCGAAAGATCCTTCCTCGGACGGTTCTTTCTTCTTCTACCGTTCATTCTTGAACTCCGCAAGTTCTTATCTAGTTCGTGTATTACTGGATTGCGGATCTATGCGCATCAAAATTGTCCGAGTCAATTATAAAAAAAGAAAAAAACAGAAATTAATCCATTCGCAGCACTGGGTCTAGTTCCTGGGCGAATATTTTATTTTAATACTGAAGCTTGGAAAATCTAAAAGCGCAATGTCTTTACTTTACTTTATTTCCAACGTCTTTGCAGTCTTATAAATGTCTGACCTATCCATTTTTGTCGTGAATACATCAAATATATTTTAGCTTTTTTACAGAGCCGTTTGTAGGACGGCCAAAAATATAATTTCATTTATAAAGTACCGTTCGAAGTTGTAACATTGTCGAGTATTTTAGCAATTTAGCTTCGACCCGGTTTCCCACTGGATCGATGAAATTCAAGGTTTCAATCGACTCTGATATTTCCAACATTTCGCGATCTCCGGCCTTTGAGTCTTCGACAGCGTTTAGGAAAGATTTCCACTTTTGCTCCGTGTTAAAACTGTGTCAGCGCGAAAGCACTGTGATATGTCCAGGAGCAAAGACTGCGAAGGTAGCAGAAAGCTGGATCTAAAGCTGAGGATTGTTGCAGGCGATCCCCGATGGTGGCTGTACATACCAGTCGGTCTCCGAGACCTTCTGCTGGGCATCGTCACCGGAGTCGCCATCGGATTTTGCCTTATCTTTTTCCCGCATCGGAGTCACGTGAGGACACTTATTGTTTTAAACCTCTTTTCTCCCGTTCTACCTTCTCCGGTTCTCACTGGCCTCGACTGGTTTCCCAACGAACTAGAAATACGCGGCCTGGCACCGCTTGATCGGCCTGATTCTTGGCTCCTTGATGTTCGCCACAGCCGCTATGCAAGTCACGGTGTCCGCCGGAGGATACCTCGCCGTCGTTGTCTTCTCTATCACTGCCGTCACTGGATGGAGGGTCCTATCCGCCAACTTCCAAGCGAGTATCTCTTCCGATTCGATTCTCGATCGTATACGCCGATTTTCCGCCGGCCCTGTAAACCGTTGTAGTACCGGTTTCGGTTCTTGAAATCGCTCAACTTTTGAACCAGTGAACTCCTCGCATTAAAACTTGGATTTTCGGCATTTTCTCGCCAAGATCTGCAGAATTATATAAAGAAAAGTAAAAAATTTCTGGGTTGCCATGATGAAGTTGAGCCGAAATCGCGCTAGAACCGAGCGGGGGGTAATTCCACATAAAAAAATGTATACAGAGGACAACTGTTTTAATCAGAACCCTTGTATAACAGCTTGGAACAGTTATTTTCAGGACCGTTTTAATAATTAATCCCTTGATTTTTGCAGTCAAGACCGTTTCAAAAAGCAGTGTACGCTCTCTGGCACCTGGTACAGCCGTTGTTAGTGGGGGTGATCGGTGCTGACATCGATATAGCAGTCTGGGCCATGCCCAGATTCGGTCTTCATGTTCTGTGCATCTTGCTGGGACTTACGGTACGCTCTTTCAATTTTTTATTCTTTTTTTATTATGAACAAATAGGTTTCATTTTGGTTGAAAACAGGCACGAAGCATCACCGCCTACGCGACGACTATGTGGACGCCGTTCTCCTGGAAGGAAAGACTGTTTGTCGTTGTTTGTTGGATACCAAAAGGCACTTTGCAGGTATACGTCATCGTCGACAGTATTTGTCGGATTTTTAAAGAAGATCGTGATCAACGTAAATTTAACAGAATTCTACACAGCTGTAAGAATTAACGTTATTCGATTTTTAAGGCGGCCCTTGGACCAATGGCGTTCGAACGCCTGAAGGCCAAACCGGACAACGAAAATCTCCAAATGGCCATGGATGTGATGAAGATATCCGTGGTTGCAGTTTTCTTCTTGGCCCCGATCGGAGCCTTTGTCATTACTTTCAGTGGCCCTCGTTTGCTCAACCAGATTACCATCAAAGAATCCGAATTAACCTACTTAAGGAGACTCAGCCTCCTACCGAACCATGCAAAGAAAGGACCGTTCCGATTCACCCCCGAACACGTTTAAATTCATCGATTGTCGATCACAGATTATATTTTAAGACCCCAAATAGTGTCCGCTTGTCCGTTGTATTGTTAATAAGAAACGGTTTGTTCAAATCGTTTTGAATTCCCCGCCGAATACGCATCGGAAAGACCTAATGGCGCCATCTACGGTAAAACGCGCAAGCTGTTAGCCGAATTATAGTGCAATCCATGATCGATAGGCGGAGCATTAGTTTATGTTTATTATTATCGCAGCTTGATCGTTTTGCCGTGAATGATGCTCCGTGTCTTTTCTATTTTTTATTTACATTGTGCACCCGTGCAACTTGGATGGAATCGGCAATTATTAGCGCAGAAGATTAAATAGATTCTCACGTCTACAACGTTACACTTTGTCCGAGTTCCAGTAAAAGGAGAGCACCGTGTGGATTGTAAGTTATTAACTTGTTATTCTTTGTTCGTCTAAAAACGATTCAGTTACTACAGTTAATTCGCGCAATATTTTAGGCCCATTGTGTACGAAAAGCTAGCTATCATGAACGTGCACAAGATGATGTCGATAACCACGAAAGATTCTGAAATGAGGGACAGCGAAGGCAGAGGGACCATCAAAGTTATAGATCGTCCAACATTCATTCTAAAAACCAGAGAAGGCGAAAGCAGGGCCGTCTCACCGAGCCAACGAAACGGTGGCAACAAGCGAGTCCATTTTTATTTTCTCCGAAAATCAACTATTCCCACCCACTCTATAATTAATTGTTTACGTTACAGAAAAGAGACCGAGTCTTCCAACGTTTGTTCAAAGATTCCAGACCGTAAGTCTCTTCTCCCATTTTTAACATTCTACTTACACTAGTCTTACAAGATTACAAATGCTTGCAGCCTGTCGTACCCTACTCTCGCCGTGCATAGAAATGACGACCAGCGTCAAGTTCATGGACGAGAACATGCAGCTGTGTGAAAACTCTCTGGAATATCTGTACGATCAGCAAGACTTCTTGGTGGTAGGATGTCTAGGAGCTCAGGGTGTTGGGAAATCTACTATAATGTCTCTCCTAACATCGAATTACGCGTCTGTATCATATCTCATCGCGGTAAACCTTATTTTGCCATTAATGATCGTACGCTTCAAATTTTCATTGATTTTTCAGATCGAATGTATTTCCGGTCCAGGATATGTCGCACCACGAAAGCGGCGCGAACTGTACTTCCGGTATCGATTTCTTCGTAACGAAAAATCGGGTGATATATCTGGACACCCAGCCGATACTTTCTGGATCGACGATAGACTATTCGATCTCTTACGATCAGAAGAAACCGACCACAGATTTCGCGAACATCGAGACCAACTTGGAGCTGCAATCCTTGCAATTCGCGGCGTTCTTGTTCTCAGTTTGTCACGTTATTATTTTCGTGCAGGATTGGATCATTGATCCGAATTTAGTTAGGCAAGTGTAGTGCATCGTTCCTAAGGTTCCCAAAACCTTTTCAATCGCCAACGTGTTCGTTGTTCCTCCGAATACAGGTTCTTACAAACTGCAGAAATGTTGAAGCCTTCGTCGACGAGTAACATGGATCAAGACTACGTCGAGTATTATCCTCACATCGTGTTCTTGCACAACAAGGCCGAGTTGCAGGACTTCACTCCAAATATTACAGAGAAGACCAAGGTGGGATTAAATTGTTCTGGAGTCAGTCTTATCAGCCTCGATAATTCTATGGTATTAATAATTCCAGGACTTTTACAGCAAAGTATTCTCTGCCTCGAGGTTGCAGACTCACAGCGGTTTGGACATGAGTCCCCAATCGACGGACGCTAGCTTGAATTTATTTTTCATACCGGAGATTGTGAACGAAGGTACGATGCAATATCGAATCGCGTGGATTCCATTTGATAAACAAGATCGTTTCGTTTAGAATCTGCGATGCGCCAGAATGAGAAGAAGCTGATAGAACGATTGAAGACGAAGATACACGGCGTCAGCAGGAATCCCATGACGCCGACAACTCTGACCGAGAAAAATTGGTAAGCACAATGAGCACAGTCTTCTTAAATCATTGACTGTATGAACCTGACAATTTTCATCGAACGATTCAGGTACCACTACGTGTCGAGGGTGATGGAAGCGATCAAGAAGAGTCACCTGTCCTCCGAGTACGGAAGATTGATGCCCTAAGTCTCTGCCGTTGATGGCAAAAGTATACAATACCTGCGCTCGTCCTCGAGTGCGTGACTCAAGAATGGTTTCCGGATGCCGACCGCATAGTGAATCACAGAAGCGGTACAAGTATCGGGGTCTGAAAGGTGTCAGAAGACAGGGAACATGATGGGAGAATAGTGACTTTTTCTTGTTGAAAATAATACACAGTACATGCATAAATAACATGTACGCATTTCAATAAATCGAAAGAAGAAAAGAGAAGGAATTCATTTACTGAAGCGAAGACTGCCTGCTCGTTGCAAACGACAAGAATTCGAGACAATTTAAGAATAATCTTCTTGTTCGCTGTCGGCCTGCTGCATCGACGCCATCTGCGCGACAGCTTGCAGTTGCTGCCACTGTTGCTGCTCGGCGACCGCCTGTTCTTCTCGCGCCTTGGCGAACAATTCCTGTTGCTGTCTGAGCAGCTCCTCCTCGGGGATGCCTAGGTTCTCTAGCCGGGTGCTCTGTCGTCTTCGTTTCGCCGCGACGGCCTTGCAATCCCTTAGAACCGCTTCCGCTTCCGCGCTGTAATCGCCGAAGCCGAGTTTCTCGAGCGCCTGTAAAACATGCTCCGCGTTTATGGTCTTCTTCTGCTGCTGGTTGCAGATCTCGTTCGCCTCCGACGAAAGCAGGTGAATGAACTCTGTGCAGCAGTTCAGGATCAACTCGCGAGACTCGTTGGCCACCCGTACGTGCGGCAGAATCTCTTTGATCATTTTATTGATCGACGCCCGTGGCAAGGTCAGCTCGTCATCCTCGGTCGGCGATATCGTAGCCGAGGCCATGCTCTTTTCTGAAACAGATACTTCCGTTTACTAAACGCACGCCCTTGATAATCCTCACACGTTAGATAAAATTACGCCACACGCACCGTCGTACTGTTTGGTACGCACATGCTCGCACGATTGTTTGTCGCTTGAAAGTATCGACGGCTTATCGTCTTATCGCGTATTCGAGCCGATCTTGCGTACTTTCACGGCAAGATTATTAGATAAATCGCTAATCGATAGGAGCGAGTAGTATCCCAAGCAGTTTATCGATCGAGCGCGGATCGTAACACGAAAATGAAATGTTCTCGAAAAGTTCGTTGCTGAAAGTGTATTGTTACTGTGCGTTCGTTGTCTTGTTGAGTCTGCACGGCGAACAGCATGTCGCAGATGCTATCGAATTTTTTGGCGCAGTGAAGAACTTGAGTGTGTACGTTCTACGCGATAAGAGATACCCAGCGAGCGAAAATGCGTACAAATCCCTGAAACTGAACGTGTCTTGGCTGCCTCCGAGCAGCACGAGACAACCGTCGTCCTATAGGTAATGTCCGTGCACGAGTAGACGAGAGGATCCTGCGATAAGAGCGTAGAAATATTTTTAAATTGATTTTAGACGTGTCGTCTGCTTTGCGTTCATTGTAGCATATTCATCACGGACGCGCGAACCGAGGGCAGCACGACAGGCGTCCCAGAATGCCCGGTAGGCTCGATTTCTCACTTGGTGAACAACGCTAAGCAACAGTACGCGTTGCTGCCAGTGGACAGTATGTCGTCGATCAATTTGCCCGATTTGTACATCAGACCGAATTGCACCTACAGAGTACAAGTTATCGCGAATCCGAGAATAAAATCTATGAGAAAACCCGCGGAAGTAAGTTGCTCTAACAATATAATTGCATTGTTACTTTGTTACGCTGAAAAAAATATACTTCAAAAATATTTGCAGGTTCTCTACACCGTTCCGGAATGCATCGGTCGTAAATGCAGCTGTGTTAATGCTAAATCAACATTGCCCATTCCAAAGTTAAATGTTATTCGTCGAGAAAGCGAAGTGATTATGGACTGGAGCACCACCTCGAATACATCAAAGGTTCATTATTATGTAATTAGGTGATTAAACAACACTGTTGTATACTGTACAAAGAAATCTGTCTCTATACCAAAGTAAAGTGTTCATAGTTGAACGTATCAACTGTTGCAGCGTCGGTGTGCCGCTACTAACTTCGAAGAAAGGCCTGCTAATTTACAATGTAACGCAAGTAGGACGTGTAACCGCGACAACGACCAATTTCTCGTGGAACATGAAGTCCGACGATCAACGCATGGAGCTAAGAGATAGCTACAAGTTGATGGTTCATGCTCTGAACGACCGTGGTTGTCCTGGAACAGATGGGACATTTGTAATACGCACTTTATTATCAGAGACCACCGAATCTATCGACGAGAACTTGGTAAAATATCAGCTTGTTTGCTGAACGCTTTGTAAACAAGACGCTCACGGAATCGATGTATTTACTTTCCAGAAGTGGTTGATATTCGTTGCCGTAATGGGAGCTTGTTGCGTCCTGTTCGCTGTTTTCAGCTACTGCGTGCTGTTCCATAACACGCTATACTGCGCAACGTATTACAACAAGAAAGCTAGGTAACTAGTATAAAAATAAACCATAGACTTTATGAAAATTTTAAAACATGGAATTTTTTTTAATTATCTTATTAAGCTGAAACTGATACACTGACATCCTTAAATCTGTTTAATATTTCTACTGCTTCAAATTTTTGTTATTAATGCATAAATTCTGCGTAATTGGACAATCGAATAGAAGATAATACTGTTTGCTTTCAGGATACAGAGCATCCTCAAGTGCAAAACCCGATGGGCAGAGACGGTTCTTCGGAAGAGCAACATTCTGTATTTCCTACCAGAGACCGAGGTAAAACGATGCAATGCAAAGCAAATTACTTATAAATTTCTCGCTGAGCAAGAATCCCCAAAAATTGAGACCTGTTGTAGGAGGAGCAAAAGGGAGAAACGGACGCGTTGGAAGCGCCGTTTAGAAGCGTAACGCTCCTACGCGAATTAGGCAGCGGACACTTTGGCAAGGTGTATCTCGGTCAACTGGACGACACCACCGACACTATGGTGGCCGTGAAAATGTCCCAGAACGACCATGCCTCGATCGAGTCGGAGGAGCGTCGAGAATTCTTAGAGGAAATCGAGATGATGAAGAAGGCAGGGAACCATCCGCACTTGGTCAGCCTCATTGGCTATTGCGTTCAACCGGACAAACCAATATGCATTCTCCTGGAGTACATGCAAGGCGGTGATCTGCTCTCTTACTTGCATCTCCTACGAAAGAACCGAGCCAAGAAACTCGTTCACAACCATGGAAACCCATTTGGATATCTATCCGACTCTAGCATTTCCAAAAGTAAGTACATATGAGGTTCAACATTATTTGGTTCATATAAACGAATTTCAACTGTACTTTGCTGCCGAACATGACGCAGCTTAATATGCTTCAATTTCAGTTTGCATTCATTTTCAGTTGTATACACGAATATAAGCTGTGCCGTGTCCAACAGAACTTATCTGAATATTTTGAATAGCCACTGGAAGGAAGAAAACCATTTAGACGAAACAGAAAAACTTCAATTCCTGAAGTTCGCTGTAGATATTGCCACAGGCATGGAATATCTGGAAAGCAAACAGATCGTTCACAGAGATTTGGCAGCGAGAAATATTCTTGTTGGAGCAGATTCTACTTTGAAGGTATAGAAATTGTAATAACATTGTAGGATCCGATTGGCACCTCTTAGAATGCTGAATTTTAACGACTAATGTTTAGATTTCTGACTTTGGGCTTTCGCGCAGCGGTATTTACGTGATAAGGAGTAGCAATGGTAAAACACATCACCTTCCCATAAGGTGGATGTCACCAGAGGCTTTGCGTGACCGCTCGTTCTCGTCGAAAAGCGACGTGTGGTCTTTCGGAGTTGTACTGTGGGAAATTTGCACGTATGGTGCTTTCCCCTATTCGAACATGGAGAATGATCGTTTATTGTGTTACATAGTTAAAGAGAATGGACGTTTAGAGCAACCTGACAATATTTCCAATGATATTTACGATATAATGCGTTCCTGCTGGATCACGGAGCCCGAAAACAGACCGAATTTCACGCAGCTGCTGTTAGAGCTACATAACCTAATCAATTCGTGCATCTGCTCTCAACGATCAGCGTCTAACCCTTGTTACGCATTGCAGCTTTAAACAGATGAACATTTGGAGCAAGAAACACAATGAAGCCTAATGTGTAGTTTTAAATTTGAGGTTAACCGATCACTTACAATTCGCTGTCACTGTCGACGAACGACGACCAAACTGTTTTGACTTTGAGGAGTAACCGAATTGACCGAAGAACACCGTCGAAGATCCGTCCGTTTTGAAAACTTTGTTGATATGAGTCTTGAGAATAAAAATAGATGTTATTTACATTCTTAACTGTGAGTCTCCTTTTTATGTATCTACCTGCGACAATCGTCAAAACAGACGAACCTAAGATGCAATGTAAATTCTGGCAGGAATTATATACATATGTATTTACTCGGAAGATTCTGTATTGGACTGGTGGCGGGTTTGCAAACTAATTTTCCCTATCTCCTCGTGTGCAAGACAAGGACAGAACGCGTCTCGCTCGTGCCACCTACTTTTTAGCGGGATTTCGAGTCCCCTGGTAAGTATTGGGCGAGCATGATATGCAAGTTGGTATCCGACAAGGTCAGACATCAGTTTATTATTAAAAATTACGAAAATTCAATGGGAAAGGATTGTAAATATCATTTTTATTCAAGCGCGAGTGATTCTTGTCGTTTTCCCCATAAGACACAATGTAAATTCCAGCTACGTAGTAGTTTCAAACCGTTTCACGAAGCAGATGATTCTTGCCGACATGTACACCGTGTCTTATGGGAACAACGGCAAGAATCATTCTATCATTCTATATCAACATATTCAAATAGTCCGCCAGACCGGCGGCAACATGGCGCCGACGTGCATCGACAGCCGTGTTTCCGGCGTGGTCGGCCAGATGGCGATAGGTGGTCGATTTTCGCGCAGTAGCATGGCAGCTTCCGTTCCGCAGAGTGTTTTCAAAGTGCGGTCGAGCGTTTGGTAGATCGCGTCGCAACGAGAATCGTTGGATCGTGAGTCTCGACAGAATCGCATCGAGAAGAACCGACGTTCTTTCGTGTCCTAAATGATTGAAGTGTGAGTGCTGGGGGTGTAAGTGTGGTGTATAATACCAACAAACGAAACCGAACGAACCAGCCCACCGGGTTGCCTGCGCGTTTACGTCCTGTGAGAATAACACTGACAACGAACCGGCGATATTTCTGTGAAACCTTCTGCTACTGGGAATGTTGAAGGACTCGCTTCTCGTTCGAGCATCCTGCCAAGAGGTGGGTAAGTTTTGTTTGTCGTTTAAACGTAAACGGTTGCGTCGCGTTTCGTTTCGTTTCGTTCGATTTCTCGCAGCCTAAAAAGCCGATCTAGATCAAGGCCGATCGGTTAGAGTTTATTCGAATGTAAAAGGATTCTCTGTCGAGGTTGATCTGTATCGGTTCGAAATTCCGAGGA
This sequence comes from Halictus rubicundus, assembly GCF_050948215.1. NCBI lineage: Eukaryota > Metazoa > Arthropoda > Insecta > Hymenoptera > Halictidae > Halictus > Halictus rubicundus. The sequence goes on from NC_135159.1 coordinate 15,847,549, forward strand.
GAGGCCGGCACTGCAGCCACACCAGCCGAACCGCATCTGCATTGTGTGGTCTACGTGTCCGCGAATGGCGGTGCGATTATCGATCCCCTGGAATAGTCGGGCCGCGAGGCCGTCTTCGTTTCGAGGTCACGGGGACTCGAGCCCTCAACCCTCACTCTCGATCTCGATACATTTTCGATCTTTCCATCGAAACCGTCCACGCAACCTTGTTCAGCCACGCCACCACCCTAACGAAACCGGAAGCCGTCCGATGATCGCCGACTTCCGCGAATCTACGCCCCTACAGAGAGAGAATCGTGTCGCGATCGAAACCGATCGCGCGGATCCACGCGGCGGCGATCCACGGAGCTCGTTTCTCGAACACGAATCGACACTTGTCGTTTCGAATCGAGCGTCGAACGTGTCCTCCCCGATATGGGTCGTACGTTTCGATTCGACGGAATCGAACGAAAACGTGGAACAGTCGAATACACACCGTTGTACATGCGTTACGCTTATGTATTCGAGCATCGCCGGTTCATAACGGTGAATCCGTGACCCGTTGCTCGAAGACACGTTAAACGTTTAACCTTTCACCGGGGCGGTAATTAATTCGATCAAACGACCGCTTTTTTACCTATACTCCTCGCTGCTCGTACATTTCATATTTCCACCGTTAGATGTCGTTTATATTCGCTAATTATAAACCGGACTGCGGATCCTCGCGCATTTATAGATCCCGACGACGTACGTTTATAGATTTCGACGCTCGGGATAAACGAATCGGGCATAAAGTCGCGACAAAACTGTGCCGCGTGTCGCCCCGGAACCGAGAGAGATAGAAGACGGGCAGCAATAGCGTTCCGCTGCACAGGTTATATAAGATATATGTACACCGAAACAATGACCTAATTTTAGAGGCGTTCGGCTCGAATCCACGCAGACGTGGAGCCTCGCTTCCGGTCGCCTTGACCATGACGATGAATCCTTTCGAAGCCGACACCGTGGGTCTGTCCAGCCGATTACCTAACCGTCTACCATTATTCGCACCTTTCCAGCTTATCAATTATCCATTAAACAATTAAACCATTGCGCGTGGCATTAGTTACACGGTGGAACATCGATTATCCGAAGTCTCTATTATTCCAACACGCAGTACATGCAAATGGCGTGATCTAACGTTTATCATCGAAATCGGTAAAGGTAGACGAATGTGATGGTAAAAGTTTCCTGAAAAATGAGAAAAGTTGTAATCTTTCGCTTCGCTTGCTCACCTCGCTGGGTCGAGATCCTGCCAGCGGTGGGGATGAAATTCGAACAGTTACGGTAGAGATCCTTTTCACAGTTTCGGAGAGAATCTCCACTGATTGGTACGGATAATCGAGGCTGTACTGTAATTTTTTTAAACCGAATCTAGGAGAACGTTAACGTTAACCATCGCGTAAACAATTTCCTGTAGCAGCTCCATTGGCAATGGACCTTAATGCGCTCTCCTATTATTCAATGCACCCGCCGCTGAATTGAAACGAATTGACGCTGCCCTCGAACCCTGAAGACACCCACGTCGCTCCTTGCATTCTGCAGCAATTCGCCGCTCCCTCCGTAGCATCGCGTTTCTATCTCTGAACGCAAACCCAGCGTATACAAACGTCGCCAGAGTCACGCGACGTTATGGAGGGAAGCAGAATTGCGACGAGCAAATCGAATACATCCGAGTTACCGGTGTTTAATCGGTCACGATGCGGATAAGAACTAACGATTAGTCGAGGTCGGGACTGAGAAATTTTCCACGACAAATATTTTCGCCTGTCTATCTGTGTGCGTGTGTAAACAATTTTTAATCGGCCGCGGAACTACAATACGCGTAAACAAGTATGCTTGTCGATCCGATTTTGTCCGGTATGCTCCGTTCCGTCTTCGTGGTCTTTTTTTTTCATGTTTTGTGCGTGTTACGACGCTTGTTATTCAACGATCCGGTTGTTATCAGTCGACCAAGAAACTGTTTTGCGATTCGCGCGGTATCGCGCGATTTTGCAACTCCGGTTTGCTGCAGAAAAATACGCGGATCGGCGGCACCGCGCGACGCTCCGAGAGATATTGTTCGAACATGTTTCCTTGTGTAGAGGAGAGGATAGGAACTATTTTTCTATATATAAAAAACATCATAAAAGAAAATCTGATCTAGTAGAAATATAGTTATACAACCGAGTTAATGGTCAGAAGGAAAATTGCGTGCACAGCTTTTGCGGTTGAACTGGATCAAATTCTCGAAGTCAACAATATTGTTTTTCGTTGTGAAATGAAGTTTCTCGGAAATCGAGATCTATGTATAGGAATTACCTATTGATCAACGACACGCAAAATTGCTGTCGATCAGTGTAATTTGCACGGGCTCGCGCCATCGGAATCCTCGCTTCGGTTTACACAATGCCGTTCTCTCGCAGATAATCGCTGCGACGAGCCGCGTCGAGTCGGCGTGACAACGTGAAAATGTTCTTTGGCCTCGGATCAATTATCGATCCAGCGGTAAAGAAAACACGTCAAGGCCACGTTCTAGTGCAGTTCACCGCATTGCTGCAGTTGTCTGACCCGATGCGCGAGTCGAAATCTCGCGAATCGGCATCTCTTGGTCTTCCTCCGCCAAAAATCGTCTAGGTTACCTTATCCTGACGCTGCAAAACCATCAATTCAGCTAAAATAATTAGTAAACTAGCCTTTAACTCGATTTAATTCCCACTTTCTTTATCTTTGCAGGTTGTCAGAGCATTTTCCGTAATCGTGTATCGTCTGTCGCATAATTATGTAACGGCGTTTAAGGCAGCCTGCAAACTGAGTCGAACAAAGATAACGTTATCGGACCTTGATCGTTTCAAGTGCGCTCGAAGGGGATCGTTCGAATCGCGGCTCCATTTGCTACAAAGACAGATATAATCGGCATTTTTCTCTATGTTCGCGGCGATTCACACTGTCGAATAATTCCGCGAGCGATTGATAACCCGCGGGGCAAGCCAATGAAATATGAATTCACGTTCGATCGCGGCTCGGATACAGCGCGCATGAATTACTAACGGTAGCGTATCGATTGTGTCTCTTTATAATAAAATAGCAGGCGGTGCGAAACGCGTGACTGCTTGTAACAATACTCTTGTTCCCTCTTCGGGATTCGCAATCTTTGAATCTCAACAAAATCTCAACAATTCTGTAAAAAATCTCGAGGTGGACGCGGTCGGTGGCGGCCATATTGGATCCTCGAGAGTCCTGGAACGACACAACTTTTCGCTTGGTTCCGATTTCGATGATACTTTCAGAATATATATTTAAAAAAAAAACATTTTCACGTTGTGTAGTAAAATAATTGTTCTAACTTCTAAGAAAAAAAAATTCAAGTCGTGTGGTCGAATATTAAAAGACTTATAGTCTCCTTAAAAGTGTCCGAATATCAATGCCAGTGACTGTACGTAGAAATAGCGTTCAGTAAATTAAATGACCGATTGGCGAATGCTAATTTCAGTCAGCCTAGATCGTCGGGGATCGGTATACAATTTATACACCGCACTATATTTATTATACTATAAATACTTGCTCGCTCGCGCTATTCGCTTACGATACAACCGCGCTCTCGCGTTATTAGACTTACGTTGGACACGTGCCGAAAGGCGCCACTTAATCGAGCCTCGGTTCGCGATTTTCTGCTCCAATTTCGCTCTCTCTTTCTCTCTCTCTCTCTCTCTCGACAGAAAAAAAGTTCGCGAATCGTCGCAGCGGTTTCAAAGAGCTCGCAAAAATTCTCTGGTCTCGGCGCACGGCGAATCGGCGACGCGTTTCGCGTTTCGCGTTTCCTTCTCTTCTCGCATCGACCTAATTCCTCTGGCATAGCGAGACCTGGATACCGAGGTATTATTATCTCGACGGTGGCATTATTTTCCGGTAAATCCGCGATCCCAGCCGGTGAAAATTCCTCTGGAACACGTAGATTTTACACGACGCACATGGCGTTATCGGTGCGCACTGTACACGCACCTGCACACCGATACTCGATTGCAGCCCGATCCTCTTCGCGTGACAGCCTACGTGACTCCATATACTACCATACCATACTTGGAAACAGTATCGCGAACCATTACTGCGATCTCTTTGCAAACTACAAACATTAAATGGTTCTTTTCTACGGTAACAATTAGTCTGCGGATTTTAATAAGCTGAGACCGATATGTAGATCTGAAATTCTTTCACTCTGTCTCTCGTTTTAGACTGTGCCGACACATTTTTGCGAAAAATCCATAAAATCCGCAGTCTGGTCACGACGTCGGTCGCATTATTTAAGACTCGACAGATTTAGTCCAGGATGATCGATGCAGAAAATCGGAAACGGCCAATTCAGCGTGCAGATGCATTCGGCGATGCAACGATGCACTCTGTGCGCACGGTTGGTGGTAGACGCGACGGTGTTCGGTGTTCCTGCGACGGTGCAGAGTTTGCACGGTTCTGGTTTGGCAAAGAGAGGGTTCGGGGACCTCCTGTCAGCATCCACCACCTCCCTTCCTGGCTTCTGGTGCGTGAACTTGTACCAGTTGCGCGGAGTGCTGCCGCCTCGACTGCAGCCTCGCGGAGTGTTACACCTCTCGCACGGCACACAGCCAGTTACGCTCGGATCGTTCTCGCGGCCGCTTACCAAGCTCGACTATTTCTGGGCATGATCCCGTGTTTCCGTTCCGAGCTAATCATGTCGACGAGGATCCAGTTGTACGCGTGAGAACAATCAGTGCCTCTCTGTTCGACGAGTCTCCATGAAATAGGATGAATTTCTTCAACGCGATTTACGGGGAGGTCAGATTATATTCGACAATTTTACGCTCTGTTCCCTCCTTACCGTCGCGTACTACGATCATAGTGCTTGTACCTGCAAGGATTACCGTACCGTGGTTGTGCAGCTAATTAACGCTCGAAACAGATTTTTTATTTCGCAATTATTCAAGGTAGTAAACCCTCGTATTACACGCAGCAAAAATTGCGATTCGGTTCGCATCAAATCTGATCTCATTTGATCCGGTTTGTACCAATTCTGAGTGTCTTGTAACGCGGAGCAAACATTGCAATTTCATTTCTATCATATTTCATTGAATTTCATCCGATTCGTACCAATTCCGAAGCTTTTGCAACGCGGAGCTAAAATTGTGATTTGCGTCGAATCGAATTTAATTTTATCCTGTATGTACAATTCTGAGCTTTTTGTACCGCGGAGCAAAAATTGCGATTTGTATCAGATTTAATTCAATTTGATTTCATTTATCGACCAATACCGAGTTTTTTTTTGTAACGCGGTACGAATCAATCTAAATAAATTCAATCGTGCCATTCTCATAAGGCAGCAAGTACCAGTCACTTTTAATTATTGTTAGGTGTACCGTTTAAACTATTAGAGACGTCGAAATCAATTTTGATTCGACTCGTGTTTCTTGCAATCGTTGCACACGCATAAAATACCGATTCGATCGATCTTAAAGCGGCATTTGATTTTTAATCTCCATCGAAGGGACTGAACTCTTTATCGAACAAGTGTGTCCACTCCATTTAGGGTTGCGCATATCGCACTTCGGAGAAACGAAAAATGATCTTTTAGGTTGTCAGAACAGATAGCCTACGGTCGAGATAAGAAATATCCGGCTAAACCGGATGTCCAACCATACACACACAACACACACACACTCTCTCTGATATCTAATTAACATTAATTGCCGCCTCCCTCGAGCTCGTTATGCAATTAACGATCTAGAATCAGTATTTAAATGTCAAGCGCGGTTGATTTCGCGCGATGCTTCTTTTTATCAATTAAGAAAACGAGAATCGCGATTACGTAAACTCGAGATCTCGTTGCTAAGGCGATCCTGATCGAGTATGTTAGAAAAATTCGCATGGACTGCCTTTTTCCGAGGTTTTTGGGTAAGTGCTGAGCGGTCCAACACAGTCCTTTTACCAGAAGGCACCCTTGCCTTCCCCCACTCCGTGGCCAGATAAGAACTATATAACAGATAAGAACTTCATAAGAACTATCTTTGTTCTTGAAGATAGTAGTACGACGTCGGGTCGTCTGCCATACTTAAAGATTCCTAACTTTCCAAACATGTGTCAACGAATGCGCCCCATCGAGTACCTGAACAACTTCGAGTTGCCAGACATCATCCGGGGTTTGTCCGTCGACAGGAACTACGGCTTCGAGAGGCTACGCGAACCCTGGACCCTACCATAAATTAACCGAAAGCGGACTAGCGTCGGGCTATCTGCCTTCGATTTCTCTCAAAAACAAACTGTCGCTAACAAGTACGATAGTGAGACAATGTTCGTTAGACAGCATCAGAACAAGTAAGCCTACCGAGAAGTAAAATTGGCTGGCAATGTTATGAAAGTAACAAGATTGGATTTATTTAGACTGCGTGATATTTATCATAACACATGCTCGATTACAGAAATCTATTTGTAGCCACGAAGTTGTAACTTCGATAATTCTAACAAAAATTGCGAAATACGCCATTTTGTCGGCGTCAAACCGAGATAGGGAATTCTGGATCTTCTGTAAAGAAAGTCAGAGGACAGATTATTCTCGAAATGGAAGTTTCTTCGTATAGGACATTTCGAGCCCTGACATTTCGACGGCCACCTTGACTCGTTGCGTTTCCATTGCACTCGTGTTGCACTCGGATGATCCAATTCCGTGTTCCGTGCCACTCGAAGACACCTGTTGCTCGCCTTTCCTCGCCTCGCCTCGCCTCGCCTCGGCTTAGCATTCTTTTCGACCGCAACGAACACCGTCTAGCAACGTCGAACCGCATCCAACTGCATTCAACTGCATCTCCATTAATCGCGTTCGCCTTCGGGGATCGAACGGAACAATGGAAACGTCTCGTGCACCGAGCTTGCTCGAGTTCGCTCTGTGACAAAAGATTTGTCGAGCTCTCCGCAAAGGCTGTTAAAAACGTTTATGTTTATACGGCGCATTCCGTATGAAATTTTTCCGCTTATATCTATTCTGAGGATTTCTGTCAATTTGCGTAGAATCAATCGTTGGACTCCTGCGAGTTCTAGGCGTGTGCCGGAGTCATTTCTGACTCACACCGATAATACAGTTTTCTTTCTGATATAAGACTTTCGTCGTGTTTCTATCGGAATAAAATTGACAATATTGACGGGTCGCGAACGACACCGGCATAGCATACGGAGGGTCGAACGGTCCTCCTGATGGTCGATTGACGGGTGTCCGTGTGCGTTGGAAATTTTCGCGGTCTCTGGTGTTTGCATCGGCACGGGACGCGTTAATTAGCGCCGCGTACGTCGTCTAACGAACAGCACCACCGACCACGTGTGTACGCGCGTCCACGATCGGAACGGTCTGTGTGCTCGTTGATTTGCCGATTGCATAACGTGTTGCAAAAGGAGCGTCATGCATGCAGGAAGCTATGCGCCGCGCCGTCGAGCCGGTTGGCCAAGACCGCGGAACAAGTAAACACATAAAAATACCTGCTCTTGACAATGGAGCATGACCGTTTCGCTCTCTCTTTAATTAATCAATTAACCCACTCATGAAAACTGCGACCGAAATTCTTCGCCCTTAATTTCTGTGTCATCGCTGGAATGCATTTACGACAGAACGCGGCAGGAGTAATTTAAAACGGTAAAACCAATGGAAAAATGTCAAAATACTGCTACATTATTTTTGACCTGCTAAACATACTCGGAAAGAAAATAAATTTACATTTCACTCCAGTTTGTTGGAATTCCGGTAAAAAAAAAACGTTTTATTTAGCATAAAGATCCGCTGGATTTTTGTTTTTTAAAATTACACCAAAGGGGAGATACTTAAAAATTGATTTCTTCTCTTAATTTTGTGTCTCAGTTTTACTGTAAATGCATGAAAATCTGTATGTCGCATATCCGCAGTTCGTCCAGCAGCGCCGAACCTAATTCCGCCGCTAACGAAACGAAAAGTTTTGATAACAATGTTTTTCGGCTGGTTTAACTACCGATCGGGTCAAAGGTTCGAGTAGTGGACTTACAATTAGAAGGAGGGAGCCGACGCGAAGTGTGCGTTCTCCTGTCGTTTAGGCGGCGTAGACTTATGGCAATCAGTCTGACAGTGACTTTATCGCGGGTAAGATACTCCCGTCGAGTTTGTCTTCGCGCGGCCCTCGGTTTCGAATCTTCTTTCGCGGTTTGATGACCGGCGTTCCGCGCATACTGCACGTCGCATTCTGCCATCTGCTGATCTTTTTCTGTGCCGCGTGACGGTGACCCATTATTCGAGGCACGTGACCCCCGTCGGCATGCTAATTTCCGGCAGCACGTGACTCGTTCTTCTGGAACTAACCGATTGCGAGAGAGTAGCCGCATTCCGACCCCTTTCTTCGTCTTGCCGACGGCTAAGGGAGAGAATTCCGAGCGATGGTACGTTCCCGCACCACCGAACAACTTATTCCACAACGTTGCAAATCGATAGCTATTCTCCTTCAAACCTAGGCTACAGCAGCCTAATCCCTCGCGAGTTATTTTACGGTTAGACAACGTAGAACTTCTTTGCCGTTCTTAATTTTCTCGAAGACGAAGGAAATTTGCATACATTGGCTATACATTGACAACAAACTAAATAGCAAATTTCTAGCAAATTAACCTCGCAAAGAAACGGGCTAGATAAAATTGCTAAATCGTATTCAACACTCTAATTCGTTAATTGAAACATTTGGGTCAAGCATAATAGGCGTGGATCATGTCGATTTGATAAGAGATAAGATTCGAGTGCTGTGCTCGTCGTCGTCACGAAAGGTTGGTTATCTATTCAGAGGAGGTTTCATTAATAGCGACTTCTGTAAAAGTAAATGATTCTTATGAATTTACCGGCAGGACTTCTGATTTTAATAGAAATGTTTTTTATTTGCCTGGAAACTGAATAGATAATTGATCCGAACTTCGACTTGATCTGAACAATAACATTTAATTTTTAGCTGTACAGCGCCCGGGGAAAATGTTAGCGGGGCACTTTAGCGTGCAACAGTTGCCGCCATTGGTCCCGGGACCCCTCGAGCTGATTCGTTCGCAAATTTTTGCTATAAGGTGTGCTGCAAATATTCTCGAGAGCTAACGAACTCCCTGAATTTCGAGGAGCGGTTCTTTCCCGAGGCAGTCGTAGGAATAATTCCGACAGATAAGATTGCCTTTCGCGCTGACGTTCTACCTGGCAGAAATTTTATTTTGAGCACCGACAGTCGGGTTATCGGCTTTGCAAAGCTGGCACACGATCTCTCTTGATCAATACGATCAAGGGGCTCTCTCTCTCTCTCTCTCTCTCTCTCTCTCTCTCTCTCTCTCTCCGTTCCTGTCTCTCCGTTGCCATTCCCATATTATTTTCTGCGTCAAGTTCTCGAACGCCGAGCGACCGTGAAAAACTGCATGTAACAGAACGGTCGCACGTGATCGTCACGTAACGCAGTCTCGTGCTGTATCCATCGCGCCGAGGAAGTCTTGATTCTTGAACACCCTGTACACATTTCGCATTCGGGATACAGTAGACAACCAGCGAGCAACATTTTGTCACCCGTTTAAAGTTCATGCTCGAGCCAATTCGAATTTGGGTCGTCGTCGGTCTGGCTTCTTCAAAACTCGCCGAGGATGTTGCGCTCGAAAGAACAAAAAAATAAAAATACTCGAAATTTTGGAACGAATCTGAAATCCGAGGCAAAAGTTTTCGAAGTGTCCCTGCTCGGCTCGGCCGGGAATTTATTAACTTCCGATTCGATATTTCTCGAGGCTGTGCGATATCGTTAACAAGCTGCTAACTAACCGTATCAACGAGCGAACGTGTCAAACGGTTCGGGACCTTTCGGCGTTCGGCTTCAACATCCAGTTAAACTCGTTGCTTTTGAACCTTGAACCATTTGCCACGGCGCGTCGCTTATGGTTGGTCATATGTATGTATGTCGGCTGAAGCGAAGGGCCGTTTTCCGAAAACAGTCGGAAAATACGCTCGCTTTTTTGTCGCTGTTGTGCAACACGAATTTGCGAGTTTCCCAAATATTCATGAAGATCAAGATTTGCGATCAATTAGAACATTTATCGGTTCGATAATTATCGACGTGTCACGTAATTCTAGATCTCGATATCTCGTTATCGCGACGGGCCGAACTTTCTTTATCGCTTTGTTGCGCAACAAGATGTGTACTACCGTTTGCGAGTCCCTGAAAGCGCTACTATTTGAAGGATGAAGTATGCTAAATACCTAAATATACATTAGCGATTCTACTCGAAAGGCTGCGAATATATTTGTACACCTACATTTGTACATCCAACGATTACGGTATAGTTTTGATCTAACAATAGCCGAACGGAGCTACACGATCTTAGTCAGTTCGCCTAATGACACTATTGTACTAAGTTTACTGTATCAAGTTTTTGCATATGAAATGTCCGATGTTCAGGAGTAACGGATGGATCAACGTAAACAGTCAATGAGTTGCAAGTTTTTTTATTGCAGTACGAGTATTCGTTTGGTTTACGCGCGCGTGAATTGCAACCGTTTGCCCGATAACGCGTTATCGCAGATAACCCGCGGTTCGCAGGATTTAATGAAAATTGCGCGAGCGATCAAGGTGACAAATATTCTGGTTTTCGAGGCCGTTTTCCACGAGTTTTTAGGAATTTTTTCAGAAGAAAATTCTCTCCTCGCGTCCCGATTTTCGTTCGGATTTTCATCGGAGCAGTTTTCTCGAAGTGACGAACGCGGAGAAAAGGAGGATAAAATTTCTCCGTCAGAGCGATTTGTCAGAGCTCCAGGCGATCGATGTACCTACTGAACGTTTATGGTTTTCGGTTCCAGGGTTCCGGATATCTAAAGCGTGCGCACACTGAACGCCTCCATGAAATCTTCAATCAGGTAAGCGTCAGCTGGACAAAGCAAAGGTTTCCTCGAAACGAAAAGGGTCGGTTCGTAAAACCGTTTTCTTTTTGCGAATTCGTAGTACGCATCGCAGGAGAAGAATGGCGAGCGGTACATGACCCCGGCTGACTTCGTGCGAAGCTACCTTGGCCTCTACACCGATCCAGATTACAACCCTGACTCCGTCAACTTGCTCGCCGGTATCGTCGACACCAGCAAAGATGGGTCAGTTTTGTTTTTTTCTCGCCTACTGTCTCTCCTCTCCAACTCCTGTTTGGTCAAACGTTAAATCTCGTTAGAAATCGCTAAAAAACTGAAGCAAGACACTGTTCAAATTTGATATTTGATCGATTCTATTTCTGTTGCAGGTTCATATCGTTCGCCGAGTTCCAAGCGTTCGAGGGCCTGCTCTGCGTGCCGGACGCTCTCTACAAGACAGCCTTCCAGCTGTTCGACACTAATGGAAATGGAATGGTTGCGTTTGGTAAGTCGACCATGCGCTCTAACGTTAGATCAGGGTCTGACGACGGTATTCTCTTGCAGAGGAGTTCGCTGAGGTGATGATGAAGACGGAGCTGCATCAGAGGATGCCGTTCAACATGGACAGCAGCTTCATCAAGCTCTACTTCGGCAAAGATAAACAGAGATTGATCAGCTACGCGGAGTTTAGTCAGTTTTTACACGTACGTGGAAAACCCGTCCTCCCAGATTTTTCTATTTAGCGATCGTTTCTCATTGTCGCCTATTACGTCAGGACTTTCACGAAGAGTACGCGACAGAGGCTTTCAAGAAGTTCGATAAGGAGGGACAGGGTTTCATCTCGGCGCTGGACTTTCAGGACATCATGCTCAGCATCAAGAGTCATCTTCTGACGCCGAACGTCAGGGACAACTTGGTCCCTGTAAGCTGCTCTCTTCCGAACATGTAACATGTAACAAAGAAATCAACTGGTTGCAACGCGAATCCGTTCGGTCGAGAGGATCGAGTCAGGATCGAACGTATTTATGTTGCATTCAGTTTGTTACAATACTACGAAGACTTCGTTCGATTTCAGGCTGCGAGTATCGGCCAATCGGGAAGGAAAGTCAGCTTTCCATATTTCATGGCGTTCAACTCGCTCCTGAACAATATGGAACTGATAAAACGCATCTACCTGAACGCGACCAACGGCCACAGATACGACGAAGTTACCAAAGGTACCAAACATAGGCTCACACTATTTTGGTCATAATTCAGAATTTTCATTAGATATCGTCTAGCAAACTGATCCATCTAGCTTGGCAGGAAAACTGAAGTTTCGCTGGTTTGTAGTTTAATAGACAGATGATGTGTTCCGTTTTCAGAGAGGTTTCTCCATTCCGCGCAAATGATGTCGCAGATCACGCCACTGGAGGTGGACATTCTGTTTCAGCTTTGCGACCTGCTACATCAGACTGGGTGAGTATCTCCGATCCGGAGAGCAAAGAGCGGTTCTCTTCAGCGTGGATCGATCGAACGGGCGTGAACCGCAAAAGCAGGATATAAGAAAGAAAGAAAAAAAAACAAAAGCGATACACACCGAGCTCTCTCTGTCTCTCTCTCTCTCTCTCTCTCACTCTCTGTTTCTCGTATCGGTATCATCGCGGGTGTCGAGGATGTTGCGGGTAGCCGCCGGTGAAACGATAAACGCGATACATAAGCTATAACGTAATTTCCTCGCTGATCTGGTCAACGAAAAGCAGAAACAACAACGCGGAACGGTAACAAAGAAAGAAAGAAACAAAAGCAAAGAATGTAACCATCATGTGAAATGCTATCCGTTGTACCAGCAAGCGCATCGTCATCATCCAAACGTGTCTCTCGTTCCTTGGCAAAGGAAGACGAATGAACGACGATCCCTATCTCGAGCGAAAGAACAGTCCACTACCATTTTTCAAAATCGTCCTCCTCGAACGAGAGAAAACAAAGAAACAAACAGAAAACCTTTTTCTTCCGAATGCAATTTACACTCTATTTTCCGAAATCTGTTCGGTGTGCGACGATCGTGGCTCTCATGATTCAATGTATTTGTTTACGTGTTTACGCTGCCTGGATATGATCAGATCTACGGAAGATGACGAGGCAGACTCGCGGCTTGGGTGCGTCTTTGTATATACAAGAATAATCACGTGCTATAAGTCTGTTCTAAGAAAACATAATGTTGTTGGCCACGCGCGAAAGCAACGGGAATCTCTCTGAACCGCACGAAAACCGAGTCTCGATAGTTGTCCGAGAGATCGCTGGCTTTCGGAGACGAAAATTCCCATTCCTTTTGCCACACGAATCTTACCTCCACGTGCAATACGTATGTACATGCACGCGGGATCATCGCGCAACTCGAACATCTCGAATGGTTCCACAAGTGCTACAGTTGCGAAATCCTTGCGTGCATTCGTATACGTGTATACAGGATGTAGCTTGCAAATGGAACCGCTACGGTGACCGTGAAGCAACGATTTTGCCAGAGAATCTTCCCGATGAGAATCGAATAGTTTCCGGAAAGGTGCGATTGGTTTTTCTGCACTGTGTCGGCTACGGTGATCATTGTTTAAGAGAAAAGTCCTTGAACACGAAGCAGCCTATTCCTATTTTATCCAAGAAAATATGGTCACCGTCTGCACATACAGAGGATATCTACTCGCAGGAGAACCGATCAGGATTATATTTTCTTCGAAACCGTTCGATCTTCTTGCCTGGAAGATTTTCCGAGAGAATGATTGTACGGCGATCGAAGTGGTTTCAGGTGCACGGTGCAGCCGACACGAATCGTACACACCATATTTGTTTCACCTACTTTCTTCGGCATATATCTATCTTAGGACGATGGTATTTGCAAACATTTGCACACCGTGGGCACTAACGATTCCATTCTATACTCTATCTTCCCTGTCTCTGCTCTGTCTCTCTCTCTCTCTCTCTCTCTCTCTCTCTCTCTCTCTCTCTCTCTCTCTCTCTCTCTCTCTCTCTCTCTCTCTCTCTCTCTCGCTCTCTCTCTCTCTCTCTCTCTCTCTCTTTCTCTTTTTCTCTCCGCCTCCAAGCACTCCTGCAACCCAAATCACAATTTGCTGCCTTTCTCGTCAGACTTTGAGGACCCGTTCGAGGAGCTCCGTTTGCCAGGATTCTTAGTATTCGCTCGAACCAGTGCCATCGATGTTGCTATAATGATCATCCTAGACATACACACGCACCATTCCCGGTTCTCGATGGGGGACAAACACTAAGGGAATTATAACGATAACGATCCGTTCACACACCCTCACCCTGTTTCTCTCTTTCTCGTTCTTTACTCTTTCTATTGTCTATTTGTCTCTCTCTCTTCTCTCTCTCTCTCTCTCTCTCTCTCTCTCTCTCTCTCTCTTTCTCGTCGAACAAAAATATCGCTTTCACGCCGCCCGGAAGCCACAACTCACCTATATTGAGCAGGCATTTTCTCGGGTTTCAGGAAAATTGTATACAATGATCTCGTGGCTATGACACCTGAGCAGTATTTCAAGCAAATTACAAAACGCCTAGCCGAGATCAAGGCGGTGTCGGTAAGTGTGCGACGGGAATTCTAGAAGCGCCGTGTGCCGTTTGTCACACGCCGGTCATGGATGCCAGTCGGGTCAGTCTCTCCGTCCGGTCTGTGTCTGTCTGTCTGTCTATCTGTCAGATAATCATCCCCGGAAGAATGAATCGTTGTAGCAAAATCGGCCGAAAACGTTAACACCGGTCGCAGCTTTTAACAGCCACGGCGTTCTTCTTCTATTTCAGAGCCCGGACGAGCGGGGCGTGGTCGTGCAGATACTCGAGAGCGGATATCGGTTCGTCCTCGGCTCGATCGGAGGAGGTACGTCTACGAGAAAACCTGACCAACCAAATCTCTTAACCATTCTTACAGCCGTGAACCCGCGCGTCTCCAGGATAGCGCTGATTCGATTCGTCTGAACACATCAAACACTCGAGACTGGGACACCAGACTCGGAAACCAGAGTGATGTTATGCTAAGAACACTTTGCCTTTTCTTGAAGAGCATTCAAGCTCCAAGTCTCTACCGCAAAGATAGTTATATAAATTCTATCCAACAGCGCACACGATTGTGATTTTTTCCGATTTTTAAAACATGTCGGTAACTGAAAATTAGTTAAAAGAAACTCTGTCGTGTTGTAAACGAAACGGAAAATGGTTGACCGATTAAAGAGAGCCTAGGCTGTGTGAGCTATAGTCGAGTGCAATTGTCCCAGTCTCGCGTGTCGAGTTGTAGCCGCGAGGGGTGGTTTAGTAGCCGTAAAGAGCAGCTTCTCTTCTCGATGGCCACTCGATCGTCGTGCGGTAACGATAAAGAGAGAACTAGACGAAGGAATATTCTGTACAGCGGTGGGCGCGACAGCTGTGTACCCCATCGACCTGGTAAAGACGAGGTTGCAGAACCAGAGGACCGGCTCTCTGGTCGGCGAGCTGATGTACCGAAACAGCTTTGATTGCTTGAAAAAGGTTGGAATCGAAAAGTCTCGCTACGACACACCGCCTGCATTGTTAATCATGAAGCTGGTGTTTCGCGTTTGACAGGTAATCCGGCACGAGGGTTTCTTCGGGCTTTACAGAGGTCTGCTGCCGCAGCTGATGGGCGTTGCGCCCGAGAAGGCGATCAAGCTGACCGTCAACGACTTCGTCAGAGATAAGTTCATGGATAAGAATGGCAATCTGCCACTTTACGGAGAGATTATGTCCGGCGCCTGTGTAAGTGATCATAGTCGCTCAAAGATTCGTCGTCTTTCTACGTAGTTGATCCTCGCCCTCTCTCTCTCTCTCTCTCTCTCTCTCTCTCTCTCTCTCTCTCTCTCTCTCTCTCTCTATCTCTCAAAAAATTATACAGGGCATTACATTGCTCACTATACAATCTTACTTTCAATTCCAGGCCGGAGGATCTCAAGTGATATTCACCAATCCTTTGGAGATCGTCAAGATCCGACTTCAAGTGGCTGGAGAGATAGCCGGAGCGCAGAAAGTGAGAGCTTGGTCCGTCGTCAAGGAGCTGGGTCTGTTCGGATTGTACAAAGTAGGTTCGAACCGGTGGATTAATCGAGAAATAAGTGAACGTTCCATCTCGTAAAGCGTGTCTCTTGATTTCAGGGTTCCAGAGCTTGTTTCCTCCGGGACATCCCCTTCAGTGCCATCTATTTCCCCATGTACGCCCACACGAAAACGAAATTGGCGGACGAGGGAGGCTACAACACACCCCTTTCTCTCCTGTTTGCTGGCGCGTTCGCCGGTGTGCCCGCCGCAGCTTTAGTCACTCCTGCTGATGTGATCAAAACGAGATTACAAGTGCGTCTCTCGGCTTTCATCGATGAAGTTTGCGCCTCACGCTACAATTTAGTTCATTTCAAAACGAATCAATCGTTTTTAAGCAAAAGTATAGTGCCGATCATCGGTGACAATTTCAATGAAAAATGTTTCGAAGAAGCTTCACTTATATACGTTAGCATGCTCTGTCGATCTATTGTATGGGTAGTTTATACTTTTTAATGGTTCGATAGGTGGTAGCCAGAGAGGGTCAGACAACGTACAACGGCCTGCTAGACTGCGCGCAGAAAATTTACAAGGAAGAAGGGGCTAGAGCGTTCTGGAAGGGAGCAACAGGTACTTAGATAAGCTGTTTAGATCCCGCGTTCGACAATCGATCGATCTGGGTATGTCGGTGCGAGGGTAGCTAGTTAGACATACGGGAGATTTTATTTGACACTGTATGCGAAGACAGTTAGTAATATAATTTGATTTTGGTCGATTGCATGCGCGGGGATTGGCCCTGTTGCATCTTTCGACTATTCTTCCCCTCCAATATGACCTGGCAACTTGCTTCTAAGTGAGTACTTATTTTTCTCTGTGCCTGCCAGCCTCTTCGTGGTCTTTTAGAGTTTTCTTTTTTTTTTGTTATATCTGTCCACCCTCATCCCACTCTTCGTTCAAGCTCCCTCCTACCTTTTCCCTTCTCGTTCTCTCACCCCATAACTTCTAACCCCTGATGAGTTTTTTTGATCGTCGCACGATTCTGTTGGATGTTCATGTGAATCGTCCCGTTGCGATTACGACGAACATTGTGCCGCGCGTCGGAAGCCAACGTCCGACGCTTGTCGCGGGAGCACGATCATTATTATAACATTCATCGAACACAGTTTTCTAATGATATACTTGTCGGACGTTTCTCCGCGAATGGTTCTAGATTCATCGAGTCTCTCTGTTTTACAGCACGAGTGTTCAGATCGTCGCCGCAGTTCGGCGTCACCCTGTTCACCTATGAACTGCTACAGAGGTTGTTCGTGGTCGACTTTGGAGGATCGTGAGTACACTGAAACATATTCAAGTCGAGCGTAACTTGTTCGAGTTACGGATCCGATTGCTCGGACAGTATACCAAGAAACGTGTCGGTTTTAGGCGACCGGCAGGGTCCGAGCAGAGGTTCCCGACCACGGGAGTGGCGCAAGAGATCCGTTCGACGAACCCGGATCACATAGGCGGCTACCAGATCGCGTTGCCGATCTTCACGGGCATCGAGAGCAAGTTCGGTCTTTGCCTGCCGAGGTTCCAGGCGGTTACCCCAGGGAAACAATTACAGGACTAATGTCCGTAGGCGCGAGAATCGTCGTTGTTAGGGAAGCAAAGAGTATACAGAGAGCTCCATAGAATCCATAAATAAACCGAGACGAATCGAGTCGATCCGAGTCTTGGTCGATCCAAACGAGTCGCGCTTCAGTTTAGGCTCCTCGCTCCCGGCCTCGCCGGAAAGAAACCCACGAGAGGAAGCGGAAGATGACACGCGCGCGCGCGGGGAGATAGACGAAGGAACCCTAGAACCACGAGAGACCACGCGAGGGTAGCACCCTCGATTATGGATCAAGGAAACAAAGTAGCGACCGTTAGGATTCCTACAACGGAAGCTCAACGCGCACAAGATCACCGGTGATCGTTGCCGAAGACGATCGTTACTCTAGATGAGGTCCAAACTTGAGAACGGTTTAGCCTAAAGACCATTGTTGGGCGTTCTTCATCCCTCTACCGATCGTTAAGCGGAAATAGAAGAAGCAGGTACCATTGGCTCTATCTTTCGTTCAACTCCAGAGTCATCTTGACTCCTTGACTCCAGAGACACCTTGCGTAGTTGCCCCTTGCTTGCATCGTTCTCCACCGTTTCTGCGTCGACGCGGCAACAACATTTTCGCCTTCGACAACATTGCGTTTCTATAAACCATTCAGTTCTGAATTGAAACGATACCAAGAAGGAGCAAAGGGTGAGACACGACACTGTCCCTGCCGGATTCATAATCAAAGTGAAGGCTGGAAAATATTTTTGATCAGAGGGAGAACCGGCTCATGCTTCGCAAGCCTCCTCCCCCCCTCCTTGCAATCTTACTTTTTCTACTTTTTATATCTCGCCTTGAATCTTCGACGGAACGATACACGCTTCTTTCCGAGAGCTCGACTATTTTTCTAGCACACCGTCGTTAACGTTTTGCGAAAGATGCTTTCGTCGGTCCTGGCACCGACAGAGATCGTACCGTGTTCCCGGCTGACACTCGTGGCCTGCTCGTTTTCGAATTCTTTTTCTTCTTCTTCTTCTTCTAGTCGCGACTGCCATTCGCTTCTCCCGGTGTAAAGTACACGATCTAGGTCCGCTGTCTCTTTACCAAACATATTGTGTTCCATTTTGAAGTTGATCGATCAGGCGATGCTCTTGTCGATGCGCTTATCGATATAACGCTGCACACTACTTTTCGCGAACGTCTGCCTGCCACGCTTAGTCGATTAATTCTCTACTCTATGCATATCTATACACGTTTTGATCTGTTCGCGCGTCGAGAACGTTTCGTTTCGTTTCATTTCGTTTCGTTTCGTTTCGTTTCGTTTTGTTGCGCATCATCGTCAGCGAGAAGCAATTTTATCAGCGTCCAAAGCGAAACCATGTATTATCTCACGATGATCACCTGACATGCTGCCCATAGCCGGTTCAGATGGTCAATATATATTTTTATAATAAGGGGAACGACAGACAGGGATACAAGGGGAAGAGCAATGTACCGGTTGTGTATAGTCTGGCGGTTAGTCTTTCTCTGTCCGCGGAGAACGGTTGATTGTGTACATAAATCGAGAGAGAGAGAGAGAGAGAGAGAGAGAGAGAGAGAGAGAGAGAGAGAGAGAGAGAGAGACATAGTGAGAGAAAGGTATGACGTGCGAGCCTGTCCGAGGAATCAGGGTTCGTTTCACTTGAATTTCCAAGGGGGTCTGGTCGCTGAAACTCTGCTAGTTCTCAACGATAAAACATCCAAGCGATAAGCGTGTAGGTAAATTCAGAAGTATGGTTTTCCTTGGTTTGAAGAGTGGATCAAGGTTACTGGAGACCCTGAAGCCTCGCTCACCGTCGACGGACAATGAGACACGCGCGTTTATGGCCTGCGTCCTGGCCGAAAATATCAATTCAACCATCCTAATCATAGTTTAATGTACATACATACGTTGTATATGTAATATAATTAGCTTGTGTGTATATATACCTGCACCACCGGCGAACGTGAACATTGGAGAAGGTTGTTATAGTCGACTGGACTTCGCGTTCTATCAGCCAATGTACGCAGAGGTATTTATAAGTCGAATATGAATAATCTTTAACGGTGTTCGTCGCTGTCCAGGTGCATAGAAATTATGAGAAACATTCAGGAATCCGTCGTGGGCATTCGCAGCTCGATACAGTTTGGTTTATATAAACTCGTGCACCGCAAACTGTCAACCTCATTGATTGTTGTCGTCACAGATTTTTAACGTTGCTACGGACATATCTGTCGAGTGCCGATCTTGTTCTATACAGGCGGGAATTGTGGGAAGGAAGGGTGAGACGGGGGAATAGAGAGCGATTTGAACAAGAAGAGTTTATAGAGAGTGCAACACGGCGCAGCGAGTCTTTTGTTTTCGTTCGCAGGGATCTTTTTTACCTGTCCGGCCTAAGATCATGATCTGCTCGCGAGCACTCTTCCGTTTGAACACATTCCATGACCGTCTCCGATTTAGCAGCTACTGTCACAATCGCTATGCTCCGAGGTCCTGAAGGACGTTTAACGCGTTCGCTACACCTTCCATATCATGGAAGAAGAACTAATTTTCGACCTCTATTCGCGGGTGGCCACATCTGTTTCCACCTATTACGACCATTCATTTGCGGCGGACTTAACCCGAGATGGTTATGTGATCGCACAAAAACATACAGGAGAGAAACTAAGCGAATAATCTGTATTTGTAAATGTATATTTTACAAGTAACAATGGGGACCCCCTTAACACGTTCGTTGCGGTTTCGCTGGACGTTTATGAGAATAAAACCGAACGTTCGGACACTGCGGTATTAATTAACGTGTACTATACCTTGGCTCACGATACTTTCCTTTTACGAGAACGTTTAATTTGTTGGAAAATTCGGAAGTAGGCCACTCGAAGCTTGGAAGGAAGACAGGTGAAAAGGAAATCGCATAGAACGTGTTAACATTGTCGAATGTAAGAGCGATCGTTGGAAGTAAATTTGATTAGACGAAGGGACTAAGTTTCACCTCCGTGGATCGACCGTTTAATATCGTCCTGTCTACAAGAATCTACGAAATGTAATTTAAACGAAGGATAAAGGATTACCGGTATAAATGATAAAGATAATAGATTAATTAATTACGCTAGGTATTTCTCGCCCCTCATCCCCGCAGTTGAAAGTTGACGCAAATCAAATCGACGTTCTACGATCTGTGATCTACTCGTGTTAGACTCTTAACGATATACCGGAAGGCCGATTAGTTAGGCAATTTCGAATTCAATTCTTACGGACTTTCGTCAGTCGTAATATCTTTGATAATTTAGATTTACCTAATTGCGAATTGTATATGTATATGTATATATATATATGTATGTATATGTATATGTATATGTATATAATATATATGTATGTACATGCATACAATTATTATTACATACTTGTAAATCAAACAAAAAGAAGTGAAAGGATGAGATACCTAATTGTGAATAACACCTAAGCTGTTGCGCATATATTTTAAAATAAGAATAAATATTATTTAAGAAAACTCTTCGTCGATTTATTCAAAATTCAGTGAGCCTTTCTATTGTTTTTCCTTTGTTTTTTTACGCAATCACATCTTATAATTTTCATGTTCTTTCACAAACGTTATCGACAGAGGGGAATTTTCTGTCGGTAATGTTTGTCGTACAGTTTCAGCGTTTTGTCACCGATGGCGCCACCATGCCAAAATAGTGCCGAATAATTCTTACCGGTATCTACACTGTGAATCATGCTGGAAGCGTTTGAAACGTTTCCTTCGAAGTTTACCAACGAACTTGATTTGTGACTTTCGACGACGCATTCGCTCGAAACTGCCTCAATGCCTCTATGCCCATACATAATAATGCACTGTGAATACGCTTTCTGTGTTTTCTTCGCGAAAGGAAAAATTCAATAGAAAATCATTGTAACGAGGATACGTTTAAACTAATCAGCCTTTGCTTCTGACCGATTTCGTAGCAACCATATAACACGTATAGTTAAATCTATTCGAATCTCATCTGCGCATCAGTTTTCCTTCACATATATTTTACCTAACATAGCTATATAAAAACCTAAAAATTTAGGCTGAAAAAAAATTCGAATTCAAATGATAGATTTGTTAACGTGGGTGAGATGGCCAGTTGAGGTTTAAATATACGTCCCACCTCCTTTCGCCAACCAATAAGGCGTTAATTATTGAAGGAACTATAATATAGCTTATAGCCCCTCGCTCCATTTACCGAGATGTTAACAATCATAATGCCGTCGTTAAACACATAACGAAGAAGTGGAAACTTATGCAAATTGAATTCTTACGACTACAGTATCCTTTGTACACCCATATAAATTCTTCGAGCAAATTGTACATTCAGTTGCAGTGAGGAGTTGCATTTCTAAAAGGGTCTCTACTATCCACTTGACTAACGTTCGGCGTGAGTACGTTCCCTTACTATGAGACGTACTACCTTTACTAGAATAACTACTACTATGACTACACATTGAACGCGGCGTACGAAGAGTGTTGGGTATAAACGAAAATTACTATATAAATTTTATTAATTCGTAGAATATAGACCGCGGTTATAACTGTGCCGGTAACGTAGACAGTGACACTTGAATGGTACAAAATTTTTTTCGAGACGCCGGAAATCCATCTCGCAATCTTTATTTTTGTTAAAAAAGAACGCCTATTTAGAACATTTCAACCAATTCGAGGCATGGGGGTTTTCGGAAGTACAGCGCACGATCGCGTGATAGACAGAAAAGTACAGACAGAAATAAATATCGTAGAATCGCGGTTTAAATAATCGTTGCAAAATCAGCTTACTCGCGAGTCGTTCGTATCCATCGCTACGTTTCAGAGAAACCTCTCGCATGAAAGATCGCGCGATTGTGTGCGCGCACACGCACACAGGCGCGGTTCTATCACACGCTCGCTGAGAATGTTCCCCACGCACACTAAGAAAAGAGAAATGCACACCATCGGAGAGAATAGGACCAACACGCGCGCAGAGTCTATTCACTGGGATTCAAGATGGAGAGAAAACAACGTATGTGTCTCGTAAGGTGGTTGTAAACAAGAAAGTCGGACGACTCGGAACGGAGGATCCTTCGACGGAAGGAGCGACAACTGTGGATTCGAGATGGCGAAATCTGTGCTGAGCTCGGACTCTCTTCCCAAGGCTGGTCGAGTAAACGAAGGTAAAACGGCGGCTGTTCACGAATTATCTGCTGTCACATCTGATCACAATCACCGCAATTAGATTGCCGATTTAATCTATTTAACTCCGTTTTGATACTATCACAGTTTGTCGGGAGTGGTTGGTTCACGAGGACGGGGCACTCGCGTACCGTTTGCAGGACGAAGAAAGTAGGTATTTAATCAAACATATTTGAAAGCTCTCCTCCTGCCAGAATGATCTCACCGTATTGTTGCTCACAGTCAGGGAACACTACACAGGCAACAAAGTGCGCAATGCCCAAGTCAGAGAAGATTTACCAAAAGCAAAGGTGGAACAGGAATTAGAAGCAATGAGATATCAAAGCTACGTTCAACAACAGTCCGTATCTAGTTCTCGTTACCCACTGTATCTATGGGAAATTACACTGATTTGTTTTCACATCGATATGATTTTTCAGAGAGGAAAGAGATGCTATGGTGGCGAAGCAGATTGCTTTGACCCTCGAGCGAGAAGAAAGGCAGAGAGAAAAAGAGTTGCAAGAGCAGATGAGATTACAGTTGAGACTAGACGACGAAGTAACGCAATTGGAACTTGAGAAACATATTCAAGAGGAGAAAGACGAGGTACTTGTACAGCATCGCTTATTTAAATACATTAACGATATCTTCTATTAATATTATGTTTATCGATAAAAGGAACTAGCAAGGAAATTGCAGCAAGAGGAAGAGGAGAACACTATAGACACTCAAGATGGACCCGTGGACGAACAATTTCTGTTGGATCAGAAGATCGCAATGGAAGCGCAGGATGCAGAATTGGCCAAGATGCTGCAGCAGAAAGAGCGGGCGAAGGCTAGGAAGGCCAGACAAAGGGCAAGACAGAGAAAGCTGGAGAAGCAACTTCAAAAAGATATGGAGGAGCAGAGCGTTACCGAAAAGCCTCAGAGGCCGGACAAGCTGGACTTGAAAGCTACACCTGGCAAAAATAGGATGCAGCCGAATCTGAATTGTCCAGAATACCCGGACCCCGAGGAGATCCAGATACTGGACGATCCTGTCGAGAGTATACGAGAAGTACCAAACGTGGCAGCGATTATCGATCCCACCTACAACGGAAATGTGCATCGACACACTTCCAGTAGCTCGAGCAGTACTGTCAGTCCTACGTACGCGTTACCTACACCACCCCAGGAGCTTATGAACGAAGATATACCATGCTACATGCCTATTCAAGGACAACGAAGAAATCAAATGCAGTCCCCGTCGCAGGTCCACGAAGAGAAACAGAAACGTAGAGTGAAGGACGGCTGCAAACAGCAGTAAAACGATTTCAAGGTTCAAATATATCAAGTACTTTCGATGAAAATACGTTTCGTTGCCATGAGAACATTAATCATTAGTATAATATATTGTAGAAACCTAGAGCTCCACTTTGACAAGAAGCTCAGAAACATAGAAGGAGACTTGTCCCAGTAAAAGCAATACTTTGCATAGTATGAAGAGAAATGTGCCTTCGAGAAAAGGGTACGGTGTAAAATGGGATCGATGAATGTTTAAGGTCTAACATTTGAAATAACGAGTTGCGCACCGTCCTAAGTCGTAGATCTGCCTTGAATCGTGTACATTTACACTCAATTTAAATGCGATGATATTTCTATTGTGCTGATAACAGAGATTTTTATGAGGAAGCAAAAAGGGCATAGTGAAATAGACAATCGGAGTTAAAGGCGACGTAATCAAATAAGCAAACAGAAATGTACAAAACATTGACTATTTAGACTGAATTCTGAAACGATTAAATCGAGACAGGCTTTAATCGAATCGACATATATACACTCTCTATCCGAAGGAAATTTTGTTTAATAGGTTTAATAACAAGATGTGCTTGCTTTTTAGAGGGAATTATTCTCTTTTCAAGTGCTTCAGGTGCAGCGTGAGAAATAATTTACTGCCAAAGATGATGTTATTAGCGCTCACTTTGAACCCAAATGAGTTAATTATCGATGAGTTAACCAGATGAAAGAAAAATGAATTTTGAATGGTGTGCTTTAACCAAGTGCTTCTCGGCACTTGATAACTTAATAGCTTCTAATAAGTTGTTAAGACTCAAAGATCTAGTAAAGTATATATGTTAATAATCTCTGTAACAATTTCCCAATATTTAAGTTCGAGAAGCGTAATTTCTACATTGTTTCTACTAATCTCCGAAACGATTAATATTCGAAAGAAGTATAAGAGCAGTTAATTTTTAGTATTATTTAAATACCAATTTAGTATTTAAAATATAAACAGTATATTATTTATGGTGTTTGGAAATGTGTATTCGATAGAAGTAGTATTATTTTTTACATTTATTGTATGAATACATCTATACATGGGTAATAAATTGTAATAAATGTAAAATTGTAATAAATTATTTACAAAGATATAATACATGTTTTCATCGAAAACCCCATACACATTTTAATATACCATACAGCAGTAATTCATTCCATAAGCTTGTGTGCGCGAAAAAGAGAGAGAGAGAGAAAAAAAGATAGAATGATTAATATAATGTAACAAATATAATTGACGAATAGTATATAAAAGTAATTGCTCCTTACGATATACAAATACTAAGATCAGATGTTCGTTCAATCAGCAATTTTGGTTTTGTTTTCTGTACATGTGCCTACACGATTCGAAATTCTATGGTAAGGAAAATAACAAAAATAAGTATAAAATGTTCGTTTAATGCAAGATGCATAAAATGATAGAAACAACTTGAACAAAAGTTTATAGATTATACAAAATAATCTTTTCAACAAAGCACACTTTCCTCGAAAAATATGCTCTACACAAAATACACATTTAAGCTCAAAAGTAATATATGGGATCGTTCACTGACAAATATATTCGACAGCAAAAAGAAACACTCGCTTCTTTCAGTGACAATGCTTCTTTCGCCTCTTATGGTCCCACGTATCAAATTCTGTTTCCTACTGTATAAAGAAATCGGCAAAAAAAAATAATGGTCGTTTCACAAAAATCATTATTATTCCAGGAAGAAATACTTGTAATCCTTCGTCATTACGAAACCATGACGGTGCGTGGTTCAATCAAAATTGGAGAACCGGTTAAAAATGAAATCACTAACTGCATTTAATTCGACATGCTATTTGATCCTTTAAGTAATACAAATTTTCTCCTACAACGATTTACAATAACCGGAACGTAGTTACCCGTGTTTTTAAACTGTGACTTTTTCTGTACAATGTGCTGTGATTCTTCCTCTTCCGAGTTGTCCTTACTCAAAATGGGAGTAACGCTGCTTAATCTCCTGTTTGAACGATGAAAGAAGAAATTAGTATGCGACTACGGTGTAAGCGCTCAATATGCTAATATAAAAAGAAACGAAGAGTGTATAATTCTTAGTTGATGCGTTGGTAGTTTGCGCGACTGTGTATCGCCACGCTCCGAGTGTATGAGAAATTAAGATCGTAGACAGAGCAGACAGGAAGCAGAACGAGAGAATGAATTTAATTGAAAAGTAACCACCTACGATTATCAGGAGTCACGGTCTTCGACCTGGTATGAGGCGGGGAAAACACAAAGTTCGGCACTTCTTGAATAGCTGAAACATTCGGAACGATATCGTCAACGTTCTACAAATAATATTTTATTAACCCTGGATATCGAAAGAACTACCTTTCTGATCCGATGGCGGATCGTTTGTTTTGTCCGGTTGAGAAAACGAAAACTGTTCGCTAGCATCACGGTTCACGCTCGCTCTTCTTCCACCTTTCCTTGGTTTCGAGACGACCTCGGGGATCTCCCGAGCACCGGAATCCACCAAAGTGTCCTTCCTTCTTGTAGCTTTCTTAACATTGCTGGGTTCCGGGTCCTCTTGAACCTCCTCTTCCACTATAGTCTCCTTGAGGATAGCTTTGCTGCGGGTACTCCTAGTTCTTTTCATCGTGTCTGTTTGCGGAATCTCGACGCTCGCAGCTCTTCTTTGTCTAGGGACCGACGTGGACTGTTTCTTGTTGCTCGCACCGGACATTCTCTCCTTCAATGGTACGCTTAATATTTCCTCTAATTCTTCAGGTATCGACTGTATCGATGACCTACGATTCCGGGTATTCCCAGCTGAACTGCTAATCGTTGCTACCATGTGTCTACCTCTCGACACATCCAACGGAGGTTCAAAGTCCTCCTCCGGGATGACCTCCTTCGCGACGCTGCTCGCTCTCCGAGTCCTAACAGTGTCCACCGTTTCTTTAGGCACAGAACTACCGCGTCTCCTGCCGGGCAACTTAACAGTTCTCTTCTCTTCGGCTGCCTCTTCGCTCGTCATCGACTCTGCAACAGCCCTCAACGACCTATTGCCTGCCGCCGTGCCTCTAGTCTTCGACCCCCTGGTCTCCAACTTCTCCTCCTCATTTTCAACCGCTATGCTCGAGGAGGACGAAGTCCTGCTGAACCTCGTCGACTCGGGCACTTCTTTCTGCACGGAGGCAGCCCGTCTCGTGTTCCTCCTCGCCGGAGTCCTGACCTCCTCCTGCTCTTCCACAGGAAGAACATCCTTGGTGGATGTTTTCCTGCCTCTAGTTCTTCTTGACGGAGAAGCGGCCAAGTAGTCCTCTTCGCCCTCTTCCCCGACAGGATGAACATCCTTCGCCACGGACGAGGCTCTTTTGCCCCTGGTCTTTTTCGGAGTGGCCATGGCCGAGGACTCTTCCTCCCCTACTTCTCCCACAGGATGAACGTCCTTCGCCACAGACGACGCTCTTCTACCTCTAGTCTTCTTCGACGAAGCAGACCCTGGGGACTCCTCTTCCCTCTCTTCTTCTCCGAGAGGAGTACTCTTCGCTACCAACGACGTTCTTCTACCCCTCGTTTTCCTCGGCGAGACCTCTTCCTCCGCCTGTTTCCCCACGGGAGAAACGTCCTTCGCTATCGAAGACGCTCTCCTACCCCTCGTTCTCTTTGGCGTCGATAACCCCGCGTCTTCTTCCCCGTGATTCTCCGCGAGGGAAACGTCCTTCGCCATCGAAGACGCTCTCTTACCCCTGGTCTTCTTCGGCGTAGAAACCCCCGCGTCTTCTTCGCCTTGCTCCTCCACGACGGAGACATCCTTCGCGACCATCGAAGCTCTTCGACCCCTCGATTTACTCGGGGAAGAGGTGACGGACGAATCCTCTGATCCCGAGGATCCCGTACGCTTGATGCCTTCGTCCGCGGCGGCGATGGACGCGATCAACACCTCTTTCATCAACGAGCTCGCTCTCCTCGATCTCGCGGGGGTCTTCGGGACGACCTTCGAGGGAGAACCGACTGCGGACGGTCTTATCTCTTTCGTTATCGAGGAGGCTCTTCTGGATCTAGTCATCCTCGACGCGACGCTGTCGTTCAGCTGCGAGGCCTCGTCGTCGGTGTCCTTGGACTCCGCGCGCTGCGTCTTAGGCGGAGCTTTATCTGCTGTTTCAGACATGGAATTATTGTTGTCGAGGTGATCTTCAACGTTCTTCCGAGGCTCCGCTGGAACGCTCGCGTCGGACTCGTCGTCGGTGATGTTCGACGCGTCGTACTCGTTGCCTGTGCGAACCTGCGTCGTCCGAGACACCGTCTCGATCACCTCGGTAGTCTCTTCGAGAGCTAGAACCATGTCCTCGGCGTAGTTGGACTCGTCGTCGGTGATGTCGAAGTGGTGGTCGCCGTTCTTCAGATCATCTATGCGCTGCTCCTGCGCGTCGTTGTCGACCTCGTCGCGCAACTTCGGCGACCAGGAACGACGTTCGCTGTTCTCGGACCGCGCGGAACTGTTTCCGAAAGTGTTCGAGAAGCTCTCGAACTCGTCATCGTTGTCCGCGTCTTCCTTATCCTCGGCGTAGCTGACGTTCATCGCCTCGTCTTCCTGGTCTTTGGAGATGCCTCCGTTTTTCTGGTGGTTCGACACGTTGCCGTCGTTGAACTTAAAGCAATTCGATTTCGGTATAGTCGGGGACGTAATTTGCATGCTCGAAGACGCGTCCAGTATAGCTCCTTCTTCTTCCTCGAGTTCTTCTTCTTCTTCTTCTTCTTCTTCTTCCTGCTCGTCGATGTTCATCGCTTCCTCGCTGTTCCGGCATGATCTCTCTTGCTTCGAAGCTGTCGAGATGTTGGTAGAATTACACGTGGGAGCCAGTTGCGAGGGGAGCACGCTGGATCTTCTCAGAGGTGAGCCTATGTCGAAGCTGCTGTCCGGTGAGAGCACAGCTGGCGAGTGAAGGGATGCGGAGAACCACGAGGTACACCTCCTGGGCGTTTGCAGCATACGTTTCGTCGGAGTTGCGGCGAGATCTCCCAGCAAGTTCGACGCTTCCGTGTGGGAATTTCCTAAGCTCCTTCTGTTCGACTCCTGGAACGAGGGAGTCTGCAGGTGAGATCTCCCGATGCTTGGCCTGGGACGGGCAGCGCATATGTTCTTGCAAGTGATGCTACCCTCGGACAAGACCGCGCTCTCCATCAGGGACTTGTCGGCCTCCAACGAGCTGAAGAACGTCTCCCCGCTTCTCTCCGAAGCATGCATCCCAGCCGAACTGTCTCCGGCACTGATCTCGTCGTTGCTAGCGTTCTTCTTCGACTGGGAGATATTGAACCGTATCTGTCTGTTGATCTTCTTCTCTTTATCGATAGCTGCCGAGTTGCTGTCGGTGTCTTCCGGTTGCACCGAGCCGAGGCTTGCGGACGTCGAGTTCCTTATAAGCTGCCTGATCTTCAGGATAGAATGAGGTGTCTCGATACGAGTGTCCCTGTGAGATACCTTGCGCTTCACCAACGGAGTGCTGAACGCTGCGCTCAAAGCCGCGTCCCCGTCGTCCACCAGTTTTCTGCGCTTGATCCTCTCCGGCGTCCTCTTGTCGCTGTCGTCGTCGGCCTGCACCTCGTCCAAAGTCCGCTTCCTATGCGTCTCCATGACTTTCGGAGACATCACGCAGTTGATGTCGATCTGTTCGTCGTTCGGTTTGAGCGTAGTGCACGGAGCAGTGATGAACGGGATCAAGGCCTTCTCTTCCCTGTGGAAGGTCTCCTTGGCTTTCCTGATCACCGTCTCGTAGATGCTCGTTGCTCGTTGGCAATTCTTGTTGTACGTCATCGGTCTTGGATACCTGGGCTCCATCCCGGTCTCCGAGGCTGATTTACTCATGCTCATGGAGAACTTCTTCATGATGTTGGGCAAAGTCGCGTTGTAAGCGTTCAGCATGTCCATGTGATCGTTTTTGGTGCCCGGGTTGAATCGAACAGCGGCGAAACTGCCGCTGTTCGCTTCCATGTAGCGGCACCGTTGCAAATAGTATAACAACCTCACGTCCTCGGACTTGCTCTCCTCCAGGAACTTGTCGAACATCTCTTCCTCCTCGGTGTCCAGGGCCAGGTGCAAAACATCGGTGAGCTTGTCGTAAGCTTTACACGACTGGAAGAAACACATGAGCAGCTGCGCGTAATGTGTCTGCGGCCTGTGATGAAAGGCCGATTGGACCAGACCGTGTTCCACCGATAGACCGATCAACGTGCTCTGATCCTGAACCGACGACAGAGGAGGCTTTCTTATGCGCAGGTACATCAGAGCCAGCTTGTGCTGATCGTTTCTGATCAGGGTCCTCAAGACCAGCTTGTGATGCCAATCTTTCACGTCGGTGTCGGAGATCAGCTGGCCGGTCATCATGCCCAGGAATCCGCGGTAGTCCTCGTGGTCCAGAAGCCAGAACGCTTGCGTCAGCTTGATGACGCTGGAGCTCATCTTGAACGACGAGGGAAACTCGATCAACCGATCTACACCCGCATAGGAGTCTGGCAGCAGCAGATCCAGGTCCATCAGGAGGTAGATGGTGATCTGATGTTTGCACTCGAGCTTATCCGCCTCGCCTTGATCGCAGTCCGTTAGATAACTTCTCAGCAAAGACTGCAACGACGGAGGAGGGTAGTAACCATTCGCGGACATGTCTCCGGACTCCATTTTCCATTGGGTACTCAGAGCAGGACACTCTCGCGCTACCATCTCGTCTATGAAGAACACTTCTTTGATCTCGCCGGGTTGTTTATCGTTCGCGGCAGACTCCCTCTTCTCCTTGTACAGGCGGTGCAATTTCTCATAGGGGTAAGGTATTTTCACTGCAGCAGACACGGGTGCCTCCATGTCCTGCGATTCGGGCAGCAAGCCTGCGTCGTAGAACCAGAGAAGCACCTGGAAAAATATCGACACGCGTTTCAGTGCTCTCCGTTGCTTGACCAAATTGTTCGTTTCTAGCGGCAACTTTGACACCACGTTCGACAAACACTCCAGCTGCTGGTAACAAAATCTCAAGGTCTTCAACTCGGACTCTCCGATGTTGTTGCCCGATTGGTCGAACAGGGGCACGCATAGATGATCGGCGATCATTTTTATGGAAGCAGCCCGTTGTATACCCCAATTCAAGAAGCTTGGATACATGTACGCTGCACTCCCGTCCGACCATTCCTTCGCGCACCTTATCAAGAAGGTTGCCCAGTGTTGCTCCAAACAAAGAGACAGCAGCATGTCCCGTTGGGCGTTATGATCGCTCGAAAAGGACACCTCTGTGTTGAACGGTACCAAACCGACGGAAAGACACTTGTGAAACATCTCGGAGGGTTCTGTTAACAGGATCGGTCCAGCGATTGCCATTTCGTGAAGAAGCTCGGCTTGCACACCTCGAGACAACCAGAACGTTAACTTCGATACGCTCAGTTCTATCCACTCGAGTGCTAACGAGTTTGGATAGAACCGTTCCTCCGATGTACTTAGCCTGTTGTTTGGAAACTCTTGCAGAGTGCGAGGAACGTAAGTGCAGCTAACTATCTCGTTGCTCGCCACGTTGGTCGGCCGAGCTTCGATGTCGTAGCTGGCTAATATACTGTTGGGATTCTTGCATTCGCCGACGGTTCGAGGCATCTGCTCTTTGTACCATTGATTCAAGTCGAACAACAACGTTCGACCGGTACTGGAGATCAACAGCAAGCTGTCCTCGCCTCGTTTCGACTCCGATTCTGTTTGATCGGGATTCGTTTCTCGTTCGATGGCGGATAAATTGATCACTCTGTCGTCCGCGTCCAATTCGAATTCGAACTTAAGGCTGGGCTCTGCTTCCAGATTGAAATACAAATTCGTTCCCCTTTCGGAGTACTTTCGCTGGAATAGCAACGCATACATCCTCAGAAGAGGCGGCACCTTTGACGATTCGTCTTGGAAAACGACCCATAAATAGTAGAACGGTCTAGGATCGTCGGCTGGCTCCAACAGCGCCAAATGCGTCACGATCATAGTCTCGTCTACCGGTAAACTTATCGACCCTACGGAACCATCGTTCTGCCATATTATCACTCTACCTAGACATCCGGATATCAAGCAACCGATTTTCGTCGAACTAACGATGGTATTTGTTAACCGTTCGTCCAAGAAACCGGTGGATTCGAATTCTTCCCGGTTGAATCCGATGTGCTTTTCTATTCCTGTAAATATATACGAAATGTGGTTACCCGCATATCATTGGGAAGTATAAGCAAGGCTATGGAGATTCTCTTACGTTGATTCATTAAGTTGCAAACCATGTGTTTGCTCTTGTTCAACTGATTCCTATGGAGAGAATCTTTCGACGTTATAAACTCTATGTCGGCCGGATTGGTCTCGTCCATGATAAGAGACAAATCATCTGGCGTCTCCCAAGCGGATCTCTGAAGATCGATCATCAGATGATGAAGATTACGTAATACTATGCAAGCTATCCCATCCATTTGCATTAGGAAATTATCTGGTCTTTTTTCGTTGAATTCCTCCCATTTCGCTCCGCCTGATACGACGCAAACCTGCTCGACTCCTACTGGCATCTGTAAAAATATAGACTGTCAGTAACAATTTCAAATGCTTTGCAACCTCTCCGTGTAGAACCTACTTTCACAGCTCGAAGAACACGAGAGCTAGCACAGTCGAAGATGCACACCAAGCCTATGGAATCTTTAATTCTAGTGGCACCATTGTCTAAACCTATTAGAAGTAACGGTAGTTCTCCAGGCTGTGCTGGAAATTGACACACACAGGCGATCTTCCCACGAAAGGTCCATGAGCTAATACTTTCTCCGGTCCTTGCATTGAAAATTATTATGTGGGAACCATAGTTCAACCAAGCGTACCTAGTAT
Source organism: Halictus rubicundus (assembly GCF_050948215.1). Taxonomy (NCBI): domain Eukaryota; kingdom Metazoa; phylum Arthropoda; class Insecta; order Hymenoptera; family Halictidae; genus Halictus; species Halictus rubicundus. The sequence continues at coordinate 15,880,387 of NC_135159.1, forward strand.
CGCTTAGAAAGCCTCCGCAGTGGCTATCGATACCGCTATAAGGTTGCGAACTGTTAGAAGATCCGCCTTCGTTTCCATCGCTATTATTGGATCGAGACGAGAATGCATGTTGAATGTCTATAACGTTGTGTATCTGTGGATGAAATGAATTATAAATTCAAGATCAAAAATATTCATTAAACTGTGGATTTTACACATTTTATCTTTCATTTTGTACCATTTGGAGTCCTTAATGTAAAATGCATATTCCTGCTTCTGTGAGACATTTTTGAGAAATTTGAAAATGCATAAACATTCACAGTGCAATGAATAGCCCATACAGGATTTGAAGTATACAGGAAAAAAGACAAATTATTTGACAATAAGAATTACCTCACAGTTCACTTCTTCTAACTCTTTCATTTTTTAGAGCCAATATTAAAGCACAGTGGATGCGAAAAAATCATTTATACGTTCTTTCGCTAAGGTCACCATAAGGTTATGTTGCCGCCAAATTTCAATGAATCCGTCACGTTCCTACAAACACGATTACCATCAACCTGTAGCCCGTATATTCACAATACCGTCCGACAGAGTACCTATAACACCACTTAATTTAGAAACACGCGAGAAATCTTGGTGTTACATTTAAATACGTTTCACCACTCGTGCTTTCATTTTAAAACCTCAACTATACAACCGCGAAGTACGTTAGGAAACGATACCAATTGCACACGTGCTGCCAACTATGTTTGAAAATGAGCGGGCACTTGAAATATTTCACCCACTGTGTTACCGCAATTATTTTCACACTTCAATCAACCTACAGTACATTCATCTAGCTTTCATTATGAAATTTTAATGGAAAAAGATTGAAATATTATTTTCATTTGAGCGTGAATGATCTTAACCGTTATTTCCATAAGATATAGTGTAAATTTCGGTAAGAATCATATGATATCCTAGAGTTCGTACAGCGCCACTTGGCGTAGCGGCAAAACGCACAAACTGGTATGTTTACCGACAATCGATTCTCGGTCGGTAACCGTGGTGTCGCTAATGGTAAATTCCTAAAATGTGCTGTCGGCGCCATCTAGCGGTGAACATTGAAACTGTTCCGTCAGTAAATTTGGCTAGTAGTTTCAGCGTTTTGCCACTGCGTCAATTGGCGCTGTATCGACCCCTGAACGAAGCAAATAATCTTACCGGAATTTACACTGTGTCTTATGAGAAAAGCGGTACGAATCATTTGCGCTTGATTAAAAAGTAATATTTCAATGCTCTCCAATGAAAATAATTTATTTTCAAGATACTAACAAAACTTGAAAGATTCTAATAACCATTAATATTCCCGTTAGACAATAATTCGTCCTGTAAAATTAATAAAACTGCTATAATTGTGCGGATCGAGGATAGAGGGAGAGGGAGAGAGAGAGAGAAAGAGAGAGATAGAGATAGAAAGAAAGAGAGCGCCTCTACCATCCACACGCGGAATCAAGCAGACATGTCGCCAGACTTATTCGACTTACTAATGATTCCCTGCAAACATGTAAATAAACTGTTGCCGTTCAGCTGACCAGCTCGTGTCGACGAACCGTGCACGAGACTCGCAATATGTGTGTAACTACATGCGCGGCTGTTTGTCCGAGAATTCAAAGGTGGGTGTGTGCATGCGAGTCATGACGTCCGTGCAGCAGACGGCACACGTACGCAGCGTTGCACTTTGACACTTTTCTCTGGCCGTCTCTTTAAAATTGTGCGCAAAACTTTATGCTGAGCGCGCAGTCCTTCAGCGTGTGAATCACATGATCTTATTGCGATCTTTTGCGTCAGCTCCGATTTCTTGTTGGTTTTACCTTTTCAAATGATGTTTTCCAAGCACTTTGCAGCCATCGTCGGTTTTCGGTCTATACGTCAGTCTGACAATCGTCGATGGGTATTCCCGTTTCTATTTGCTCCGCAAATAATGTTCGACGATATCACGATTTACTGAATTCGTACGCTTTACCATGATCAATAAATGACTGAATAACTGAACTCTTTTCAGTAACATATCCTTTGTTGGCTGTGTCACGGCAAACCAATAGTCTGTTTATTTTTCTATTTCTTTCTAACTGAATTTTCTGTCTTGTTCTGATTTAGAAAATGTTTCAATTTCTTGTAGATGAATGTTCCACTTTACGGACTTTTTGGAGTTGTGACAGCTCTGTTTGTATATCTGGTTGGGATTGGTACGATCACTAAGCTGTTCATTTGCCTGCTAGCCTTAATTTTAGGGTAAGATACTTACCTGATACACTCGAATTTCAAATTTGAACCTGTTCTATCATTTTATATTCATGTACTCTTTGTTACAGAACCATTACATGCGTGTTTAGAACCTACGGTCCGAATCTCGACGAAGTGATTTCCTCCGAAAGGGAAGATTTAAACAAGAAGACTGAAAAGTTTCGGCAGGTAACACAACCCACATGACAATTGATGCTTCATCTAATCACTGTTGTATGTTACAGTATATTCTAGAATTATCAAAGGAGAAGGTGAATCTAACGTTAGATAAAAGAATCACCGGTAGCCGTATTATCGATGACTCCCTGCAAGTACATACCCGATCAAGAACAATTTCATTAGCATTATTTACTGTTTGTGTCGTAGTAACTTAGCGATTCGCAATTTCCTCCACAGGAAATATTAGATTTCGTGATCAGAGATTACGTGGAACCATGGTACAGTATAGTCACCGACGACGAGGAGTTCATATATTCTGTCCGGGACACTGCTCAAAAGATAGCCATCAATATAGCCAATCGGTATGTGATACAGACAACGTTGAATGGGAACATACCCAAACTAAGAATCTCTTTGAACGAACAGAGTGAAAGGCGTCGATTGGATACCTTACTTAACGACTCGCCTCGTCGACGACGCGGCCTCCCACGTTAGGCTGTATCGACAGGCAAGGGCGAGGATGAAGCAGATACGAACCAGGAAACTGCAAAAAGGTAGTGCAAGCTCTAGCACGTCAGGCGGGACCCCGAAGAAAACACCGACGCACAGACGGAACAAAAGTGAGACGGATGTGTCCTGGTATTCGCAGTCAAAGTTCTACATTCCAAATTTATCCTCGCTGACCGAACCGATCGAGACCGAAGAAGAAAAAGAGGACGAGTCCCTCGAGAAGATATTCTTCGACCTAGAAGTACAGATGGAGAATAATCTGATCTGCAGGGATCTCGTCTGCACCAACACCACCCAAGAGTTAGAGTTCCTGGGGGAGATATCCGAGATCCTGTTGTACTTGGTACTACCAAAGGGAGACTTTGATTGCCTTACCGTCAGGTTTATATTAAGAGAGTTGTTGGTAAACGTGATTATCAGACCGCTCTTGGATTTATTCTCTGACCCTGATTACATTAATCAGGTGTGTCTATGGCTGGTGAGTGGAGGCTGCAAGACCTTCGTTTCGGGCCACCAATTTTGGGAAAACAAGATAGCGAAATCGATAAATCCTCTGTGTTTTGGTAACCCGAAATCGAAGGTCTCGAGTTCGTTTTTTTGGATACCGGAGGTGTGCGAGAACCCAAAAATGTCGGGTTGAGAATTTTCTTCGAGAATCCCGAGGTTCTCGCACACCTCTATCGAATACGTTCCCCGTCTAAGCGAAAATGATTTTTCAGTGCGTTAAGGAGGCAGGCTTACCGAGTGACGTGTTTCTAACGGTGATCAGAGTGACTGATAGTTTGGACGAGCTGACTGCGACGAAGAACATAGTGTGCAAGGAGATCGCTCATTTGCGATCAAAGGACTCTGGCGGCGAGGATGATTTATCCGTGAAGCAACAGCTGAACAGTCTACTGTACGTGAAAAAGCTCTTGGAGACTAGGATCATCGGCATGCAAGAAGGTTTGGAGACGGAGAGCGACGGAATGGGAGCTAGACAGGAGTGGAACAGGCTGCTGATGCCAGGTCAGAAGCTGGTGAACCTGCCGTTGGACGAGTTGCTGAAGAACAACATAGCCCTGAGCTATTTCATCGACTACATGACTTCCATAAACGCAGAATCGTACTTGTACTTCTACTTGAACATCTACGGGTGGAGGGTGTCCGCCGAGCAACAGATATCCGACATAGAGTTGCAGAAGCTGCACGCAGCTCAACAGGCGGGTGCAAGTTTCACGGGGTCGACGAAGCGAAAGAACATGGACCTGGAGAACCTGAAGGAGGCAGCTACGAAGATTTTCCAGCAATACCTAAGCGACAAGGCGTCGCCGAAGTTACAGCTGGACGATGGTTTGGTAAAGATGCTGGTGCACAGAATTCGAAGCGAGTTTGTCAAGGAGACGTGGTTCGACGAGCTGAGGCTCTGCTGCTACGAGAAGCTGAAGAACGAGGACCGGTTTCTGCCGGGCTTCAAGAGATCGGTCGCGTACGTTCGTCTGCTCGCTGAACTAGATCTGCTGAAGGACCCAACTTCGGAGGAGGACTCGAAATCTCTTGACAGTATCAGTTTGTCGAGTACGAACAACGAGTTGGAGACTCTGGACGAGATGTCGGAGATGTACAAATCCGAGGAATCAAAGCCGACCGATTTCAGCGACAGCAAATTGAGGTCTGGCTCGTCGACCAGTCTGGCTAGCATGGCGGATGCGAACGAGGCGAAACCGCTGGACGAGGTTGACGCGGAAGTCGCCTTCAGAGCTGCGAAGAACATGAAGAGGGCAGCTAGCATCGACGCTGACCACCACGTGGCCGAGGGTAAGGACCTCTCGTTCTTTTTCGAGTCGAACGCGGATCAGTTCGTCAAGCTCGACGAGAACGCATACGACCGGAACGCGATCAGGAAGCTGCAGCAATGTCGGTTCGTGATCACTGCCAGGATCATCGAGACCGGGATCGTGAACGACCGGGGGAAAACTTATGGAATCTACGCGGTGGCCGTGACCAAGAACTATGATTCGGGGTACCAGGAGAAGTGGCACATCTATAGGAGGTACTCGGACTTTCACGATCTGTACCAGAAGATCAAGGAGAAGTACTATGATCTGGCCAAGATACCTTTCCCGGCGAAGAAGGCGTTTCACAATATGGAGAGGACCGTTTTGGAGAGAAGGATGCTAATGCTGAACGCCTGGCTGCACCAGCTGACCAAACCAGCGGTGGTCGACGGTCATATGGGTCTTCAGAATCTGTTGTTGAACTTCTTGGAGCAGGGGGATTATGACAAAGGGGTCACTGGCGGACATATATCCAGAACGGTAAGTACGGAGAACGAGGAATTGTTTTCGCAAGATGGGACAGGGTCCTCGATGTTTTCTTTACTGCAGATAGACAGTCTGATGAACCCTCTGAAGACGTCCATGAAGTCCGTGACCCAAGCAGTGAAGACCATGCCGGATAACATGTTGAACACGGTGGACGGCGTGATGGACAACATCAGTAAATTCTTTGGGAACCCGAAGAAGCCCAGCGGCTTTTACGAGAGCACCAAAGTCGGCGCTGGTCTTGACACAGAGGTACGATGGAGACAAGCGGTTGTATACTTAGGGTAATCGGTACCCTAGCGTCTCGGAAGCAAGCTGTGCCATTAATGTCTTTATTTTGTTGTCCAGACCGACGACAATATTCCGTTGCGTATAATATTGCTGCTGATGGACGAGATCTTCGACTTGAAGGTGAGGAATCAATGGCTCAGACGACGGATTGTCACCCTGCTGAGGCAGATCATTCGAACCATGTTCGGGGACATAGTGAACCGTCGGATAGTGGAGTATGTCTCCCTGTTAACTAGTCCAGCCAAAGTCGCAGGGTACTTGAAGCTGTTCAAGTGAGTAGTTGCGTTCATCGGTGAGCACAACAGAATAACGAGTATTCGTTGCCTACCTTCATAGTGCAAATATTTCAGTGTTGCATAGAATGATTATTTCATGGTTTTCCTTGCTCGCAGGAACAGCTTTTGGCCCAACGGCGTGAAGGCTGAGAAGAAACCACCGCGTGACTCGGAGACGAAGGATAGGACTAGAGTGGCAGCGAAAGTCGCTCTACTGTCTTGCCTCTCCGACGAGCTGAAACATATCATAGGTAGCGACACGACCAGACGTGGTCTTCTCAGAGTATTCGAATTGTTCCAGCGACCGGTGCTGAACAGACGGTTGTTGTACGTGCTGCTGGAGGGAATCGTCGAGACGCTGTTTCCGGAGAACAATCTGGTAGAGATTTTTCGGAAACTGTACGCGGTTTCGCCGAGGGTGCAGAACAGGGTGCACGCGAAAAAGTCTTAACGTCGGAGCTGAGAGCTGCTCTTACGGGTAGAGACTGTGCTCACGAATCTCTTCTTATCACGGTCAAAGAATCTCATAATCGTTAAACACACCTGTACATGTCGCACCTGTTTACCCTGTTAACCGGGCGGACGATTACAATTCGATAGCAACTAATAGATAAACAAGTGGCGAAATCGGATTCAAAAAATCCTGCAAATGATGCACAGAGTCCACACATACACACGCGCGCGCGCGTGTTCATGTGTCTCCCCGGTTAACAGGTTAATTTATGTTTACGAGAAAAATTGTAAAATACGCAACTTTGTTCGAAGTACATATTGTTACCTTCTTATAAGTACATCGCTTCAGACTGGCGACGTGATTATAGAGAACAGTGCGGCGCCGTTTTGTTCCCACTGTTCTACCATTGGCTAGACTGAAGCGAGTCCACGCCTACCGTAGGCCGTAGCCCCACCGATGGTGGGGGATGAAGCGTGTTTATAGGCAGGAAATACTATGTACTATATTTCTCTGCACGGTGTTCTCTGTTTCCCTCTGTGTCACCGTGGAGAACGTTGACATACGGGGCGGCGAGACGAACGCGTAATTTAATTGGGAACAAAATCGAAAGTCTTAGACTTTCGCGGCGACACCTTATTACAATTTCTACACATATACATGTATAGTCAATGAGAAGTGGGAGAACATGGCACTACCAAGCGAACTTGAAGTATGTAACTGTCCTGTGGACGTGATCCGACATCGGGCCACGATTGTGGAGGGCCGGCATTGGTGTATCAATACAATCGTCGTCAATGGTTTCTCGGTCCTTTTCGAAAGCGTTCGCGATCGACCGCGGCAGCTAAGCCATTCGTTATATCGGCGCGTTCTGATCGGTTCGAGTTCGTGCGATCGCTTCTCTTCGACAGCACCATCGTCGCGCAGCTCTTCCCCTAAAGGTGCGAACACCAGCAAAAGCAATTTCGGACATTTCTCGAATAATATTTGCCAACAAGTGTACACGCTTCTGCAAGTTGTTCTCGCAAGAACATGTCGCAAGCTCAACTTGCTAATGTACTCGAACCTTGATAACCTTCAAGTTTGCTCGGTGAGAAGCTATCGATTCAGTGGCCAAATAATTTTTCTTGATATTACGTAGGGCAACGTGATAAAATGACCTCTCGCGATTACCTCGTAGGGAACACACCTGTTTAAGGACTAAGCATTCCATTCGCATTTCACTAATGTACTTGTTCATCGGAATACCGGGGCGAATCCCTCGTTGTATGTACGCGCATTAGGAGGGCGACAACACTTATATTCTCTATACTTAATTCGTCGTCGGGATACAATTTTGTGCCATTTTCGCGCGGTGGCGATTATATTTATTTATTCGCAGCATTCTACGAATCTCGATATACATATGTATATATGCGTATGCGCGCGCGCGCGCGTGCGTGTGTATGCGCGTGGCTACACCGTATGTACACACGCACAAGCTCGTGAATCTATTAATTTATCTTTGTCTCTGGCCGGACAGTGTAAAATTGTTGTAAATGTACGTCTTGTACATATTTAAAGTTGTTTCGATCGTGTTGAAGCGCCATATCTATCACGTTTACTTATTAAAGCAATTGTTTATAAAAATCCGTTGTGTCTATCGTCGTTGCAACTTTCGTCTTTCCTTTTCCCTCCCTCCCTCTCTCTCTTTCTCTCTCTCTCTCTCTCTCTCTCTCTCTCTCTCTCTCTCTCTGTCCTTTCGGCTTTGTAGTTTGTACAATTAGAAGACAATAGTTCCTTCTGCTCGAGAAAAAGAAAGAATCATAAAGAATACATGTTCGAGCGGGAACAAGAGCGGAAGTCCTCGAGTTGTTCGGGGGGTCCAGTGCCGACGGGGGCCCACGGGGCGCAAGACTTACAGCACCAATGGCCAGCGGCGGAGGAACGTTTAAAAAAGAAAGAAAGAAGGAAAAAAACGATAATTGCTCTGAATCGGTCGGGCGCACCGCTCGCGCGCCACCGATAAAAAGCAACGCAAAAGAGGGGGGAGGCAGCATGGGCAAACGAGGAAGAGGGGACATGGGGACACGAACACAGAGTGAACAGAGCGGGCAAAAACAAAAGGGGTTTATTACCGTGGTTGGCCGAAGAGTGGCGCAAAGATTAGGGGGGAGAGTACGGGACATTAAGTGAAAAGAAGCGGGGGGTGGAGGCGCGCGAGACGGGGGGACGAGGGTACAAGAGCACACACATCTCGTCGCTGTTCCGCGTCTCGGGGAGACATTTTGCTCTGGCAAAAAGCCGTCGAACACGAGAAGAGGGGGTTCGATGGGGGGCGGGGGATTTCTGAGGGCTTCGTGGGAAGGGGGACGCGAAAGCAGATCCAAGCATTTTGGAGGCTCTTCGATCGGGGCTAGTTTAGAATGCTCCGGTAGGATCGAATTGCATGGAATTAATTGCCCGTGACAAGGAATCATCACTCTCCAATGTTGCTTGTAAATGATGCTGCGCCCCATCAACGCGCTCACAATTTCCCAATAATTCTTTCGACAATAAATTCGTAATTATTTGGAGCACATATGGAGCTGATGGCTTGCTATCGTAGAAGCTCGCAAACGAGATTAGTCTACCTTATCCAATTACATTCGTTTCCCAATCGTCGACCCATGTTCTATCGAAACGTGCTCTACAAAAAAATACATGACTCGCGTAATTTTGATTTTTTTCAGTGAAGAAAATAAATTCGCGTGAAAAAAGTTGATGCGAAAGATCCTATAGTTTTTTTGAAAAAAGAATTCGGAGAAACGCAAAAGAGAAAATACCCCCGTTAACCGGGTCTCCGGAGCCCTCGCGCCGGTTGGCAATTAGCGCGGGTCACAGTAACCTTTCAAACGCAAAACTGAACTCGGGTTCGAATTCGGGCTGGGCAATCTGCGAGAGATCGGGTACCGGGCGGCGAGCGTGCGCGTTTTGAAAAGGGGGGTTCGTCGGTCTGCTCGGCCCCTGGGCTTTTCTGTGTTGGGGGACACAGTGGCAGCGGGCGTACGCGCGTCAGCGGCCAACTACCGAGCAGAATGAACGAGAGAGCGAGCGAGCAACATACAGGCCGAACGAACGAACAGCGTACTAAACGAAAGAAAATCGATATGCATGATTCACGCACGCTATAGAGAGACGCGAGGCGACGCGCGTTGCGTGGGGAACAGGGAACCGAGAGAGGGCTAAGGGTAGGGGTACACGAAGGCTAGGGGTGGGTAGAGAGACCCGGTGAAAGGAGCGGCGAGGGGAGAGGGGACAAGAGCCAGAAACCGGGGGGAAAAAGACGAAGAAGAGAGAGAAAAGATAAACGGATGGGAACGAGACGGGGTGACACCGTCCGAAGGGAGTTGAAGCGAGAGGGGAAGAAGCGAAGGTAGAGAAACCACTCTTCTCTCCCCTCGATTCTCTCCCTTTTGCCGCGAACCAAAAGGGGGACGGAGAGTTGTGCTCTGCTCTATGCGCGCGATGAGCGGGCACACACGTAATTCTATACAAGCGCACGTTGGAGGGGTATTCTTACAATGCTACCCCCTCGGTCACTCGATCAGTCGTGTCCGAAGTGCCATGCGGTTGGAAACCGATGCGATGCGATGCGATGCGATGCGATGCAATGCGTTGCGCTGGGCAGACCGATTCTCTCTCGCCGTCGTCCTTCGACTTCGAATGTATAATAACCGGGCGGCCGGCCGACCGGCCGCGAAACCGATCGAATTCGTGCACGCTGAAAACGGGGACGAGTTCGCGAGCCGGAAACATGTTCGCGACAGCTTAGAGAAGTCAGTGGAACACGCCGCGAGGCCGAGAACCCACTCCTTCGGTTCTCGTCTACGGGATTTGAACGACGCGTTTTACCCGCGCCGAATCGACGCGTCGCGAATCCGAGTGCGCCGCTGCTTTCAAACGAAGATTCCAGTGACCACGATGACGAGGCTGCTGCTACCCTTGCTGCTCCTGCCGGTGATCATGACGATGTTGATTAACACGATGATGAGCGATCGGTGGTGTCCAAACGACGAGTGTTTTCTCTATCTCTCTCTCTCTCTCTCTCTCTCTCTCTCTCTCTCTCTCTCTCTCTCTCTCGCGTTGCATTGTAGAGCAACACTTTTTACCCATGTGTGTTTCAGAGGAATGTTTGTAATCGTATAGGTAACATTCCGTACACGGAGGATAAGCTTGTCTTCGAGATCAGTCTAACTCCTGTAAAAATATTGATAGTGAACCGTGGGGGAATGATTACAGCATTATTACAGAAATAAGTAGATTGAGTGCAAAATAGGAAGGACATTTGAAAGAATAAAAAATGTTGTACCATTCTCAGCTCACTGAAGTTAAAAAAGAAACGAATGTTTATGTAGCTTCTGCATCTTAAAGTTAGTGCAGTTTTGATTTTGCGTAAAAATCCGCATTCTATTGACAAGCAATTGAATAATTAGGTGAATCAGTGATTAGATAGGTTTCGCCCCGTTTCCCTTAGGACTCGCGGGGATTTCGATGCTAGGAACGCGAGACTAAGCGTCGCGACGCGGGCCGGTCCGCGTCTATTCGTGCTTTCTCCCTCCCTCCCCCCTCTCTATCTCTTGCATCCAGATGTGCATTACGCTTGGCTTCTGAGAAAAAGTAATTTGCTCTAACTATCAACGCCATTGTTTGTCAATTGATACAGAGAAACTCACTGGAACAGAAAAAGAACCGAAAGTTCAAAGCAGAGACCAGTGCTGTAGCCGTGGAAAAAACACGTTGACCACCGCGTAGATTTTGAGTGTTTCATCTTGCTTATTTCATCCGCTAAAAAGACGATCAGAGTTGTTAACAATTATTATTAGTTCATTCAGAAATAAATTGATGTTCGGTGCTACTAATGTTGTGACTAGGCTGCGGATAGGTACCGGAAGCGGATCAAAATTTGTTTCTTCCTTTAATAATTTGAATAAGTTTTAAGCAAGTCGATAGCGCCGGTCAACGTGTTAACCGGCTTCTCTTTAAAAGTTTGATCAAAGAACGAATGCTCGCGAAGTATTCGATAATTTAAATCGCGGTGTCGCGGGACAGGAATTTTCAAAGCGCAACGAGAGCCGCGCGTTTATCGGCCGATTTTTCCGTGTACGTGGTCGCGCGCGGATCGACGCGTAACGCAAGCGGACGAAACGAGAAAACGATGCCGGGTTGCGGTCAGCTGGGTCTCGCTTCGAAACAGGATACGCCTGGGACTTAAAATGAAGAAACGCGGCAGATAGAAGCTAGGAGAGAGACGCGATCGAGCTGCGTGATCGTCGCCGATCGACTCGATAACGTGTGACGCGACCAAATGATCTACGTCGCGAGAAATCGTTGCTCCTGCGGGCGGCCGAGTCTTCTTTTAGGTTTCTCTTCCGTATGCCAGGAGGTCGTTCCCCAAAATTGTCCACCTACGAACGAATAACGGCATTAGTATTTAGTAGTACAGTAAACAGGGTAGTGTGGGACTGGTTTATAAACCAAGGACATTTTTGATCATCTTTATACCGTTTGTAGCGGAGTGCTAATAGGAAAAGCTGCCCGGGAAACCGGAAGGGCGTCGTTGACGATGACCGATGGAAATGCGAGGTCATCGGTGGAAACACCTGCTCGTGCCGGTAGGGAAACAGCATCTGTCTAGGTCGGTCGGTCGGTCGTTCTATTTCCAGCTGCGTTTTCCATTGGGAAGCCGATTCGAAATTACAATGTATCCTAGGGGATGATACCGATCTCTGCTCGGTGTAAGATGTGTCGGCGTTGCTCGACAGCTTCTGCTCTCGCATCTGTCGCGGGACTAACGTCGAAATCGACACCGGTGCTGCGTGCGTCGAGTCCGCGAAACGCGTCGTTCTCGCGAGGGCAACAGAGGTATCAGTATCGTTTAAAGGGACTCAAAAACTTGATACACGCGGACGGATTAGCTTACTCCGCCGCGCTGCGTCGCGCCGCGCCACCAAAGAGAGTCTCTTGTCGCGTCACGCAGAGACAACTAGACTGGTTTATCCTAGTTCTTCTTGGTCCGCGAAGGTCGTTGCACCTCGGGGAGCACACCGCGTCGCGCTCTGCTCCCGTTTACCTGCAAAAAGAAAACAGGTTGAAAAAGACGCGGGTGTCGAGTTTCCGCGCGAGAACGTGCCAAGTCGTTCCGAGTCGTAGAAACATTTCCAACAAATGTTTCGATCGGAACGATCGAACACCTGCGACAATATTTTCCTTGCTACCTCTCGCGAGAGATCCAACTGTCCGACTTCGATTTTAACACATTACCTACCGGCGATTACGTCATAATTTTTAAAAGCTTCCTTTATGTACAACTGCTAGAGATCCTGTTAAGTTGGTAGTTTTAAAGATGGGAATAATTAAAGCTACACGTATACCTCCGAATGCATTTCGAATAGACGCTACCGTTACGCAAGCATCGGTGGTGCGGCTTATTTGTACGTCTTCCTGTAAATTTCATCTATGAACACCTATTCAAATTAGATTCAGTCAGGAGGATGAAAGATTCTTTTACAGAAGAGTAATGCTTACTTGTAATTGCTGGCTTGAGGAGTGTTCAGGATCTATTCAGGATTGCTGTTGTAGACTATTTCTTGTTGCGGGAGGAGTACCTGGAATGTTTGAACGTATAAGCACTTCAACTTGTAGCGATTCGAAAGAACTAATTGAAAAAGAGAAAATGATTTACCAAGTAGGATTGTAGTTCAGGAGCAATTATTCTTCGCCGGCGTTCTCTCCTTGTTCATATCATAGAAAATTCAGTGGAAGAAATGGACCAGAGACTGGACCACCTGTTAAAGTCCACACATTATTGAGACACGATCATTTGGCACACCAAACAGATAGACATACCCAATGATTACTAATGGTCATAGTAACTTGATAGTTTCAAGGATAGAGAATTTGAAAAACGTTCCAGCTTCGGAGAGATCATTGGGCTAATGAAATATTCCTCGTAGGATATTAGAAGTTGATCAGCGAAAGAGGTGATAGGGCTAGAGGTTAAACAGACAGAGTCGAACAGATGGGTCCTTGCGTTGGCAGAGTCCTCGTGTTTGGAGGACACATGCTTGCAGGAAGAGTGACGGATGTGGTTTGCGAGGCGACGACGTGCAAGGAGAGAAGAGAGAGAGAGAGAGAGAGAGAGAGAGAGAGAGATTCTGAAGCATAGGTGGTCGCAATTTGCACCTAGAACACAGAGAGCCACCGATATCTAGTATCCCGTCGTATTATTACGCTCGAGGGCGTTCGTAAGGGGGAACGGAGGTCCAGGGATGGCTGGCCGTCCGGTAGGCCGTCGCGGCGGGTAGGTGTAGGCTTACTTTGGACTCTGGTGTGGGATTACCGGTACTTATATTCAACTCTAATATTAAGTTACCATTTTGCTTTACGGCAAGTGAACAGGCTGCCTGCATATAGGAAGCCATCCGAGCGCTCCTGGGACAGTCTGGCTCGCCCGTCTGGGCCCACCTACGACACATAAAGCGTCCGGCCCGGCTGTCTTCCGTGGCCATCGTGTGCCCTCCAACGTGTCCCCTAACAGTCCGACCGAGTTCTTATCGGTAATCGTTTCTATTCGAATCGTACCGCGACGGTGACGCGGTTTCCGGTCGCGAGTGACCCGGATCCAGTGGATGTGTACCCGGCTTCCGACCGGAAATCGAACGAATCCTGGCGAGAGTGCACGCTAAGGGCGCGAATACACTAGCGAGTAACGAATACACTCGGCAGGTTTTCTCGCGAGAGAGTGAGTTCAACTCGACGAGTTCCGGAAATTCAGTTTTCTCTTTGGAGAGGAAATAATTGACAGATTATTCACCGACGGTATGTAACGGAATGTGTATTGTACGATAAACTATAGAAAATTGTTATTACGGTACGTCATTTGTACTAATCGCGTGAGAAAAGTGTGATGACAGAAAATATAGAAATACAGAGTCTAACTTATTAATTGTATTTTATCTATATCTGTCGACTTACTTTCCGCACTAAACAACGTTACAATTAATAGCGAATACTGTTTGTACCATCTTAGAAAAACTGACAAAACATCCCGCGCATTCCGAGGAGACGCGGTTGGTATGAAATTACAAAAATGTTGCGCAAGTTATTCGCTAGTGTATCGAGACCGTAAAATTCGACTCGCGTAAACGGGTACCGAACGGAACAGGTACATCCGAAATGATTTGTCGCTCCCTCGAATACCGTATTTTCGATTCACCTCTGTTTCCGGTTCTACCGAGTCTCGACCACATCAAGGGACAAGAAGATGGCACCTTCGAGTCGGACGAGAATCAGAATCAGTTTCTAACGGAAGTTCGGAGTATAAGTCAGACCGTTGACAACTGTTTCACAGAGCATTCAGGGGGCACGGGTGGAGCAGCTCGTAGATTGTTTGCACGCGCGTCAACCCCTACAACTTAAGCCTAATTTATTATAGAAACCAACAAGGGACGCGGCTACGAAACTTGGCGCACGTGTAGATTATCGAAAAGTGTTCGACCCGTTGCCTTTGCAGCTGCTTTCGTGTTTCGTGGGGGGGGGGGTGAGAATAGTCCCCGGGGAAAGCATTTAGTTAAACGTCCTGAAAATGTGACGGAAAAATACCCACAAAAATCGCTCGTGTTTTATAGATTTGTTGTGTTTCATATATTTTTCCGTCTCCGTTCATTTCTGTCGATAAAATGTGTTTTCTCCACCTCCGGAAAATCGGTTGCTGCAAAAATTCCGTACAGAGTATTTTTTCGATGCCCCCGCTGTCCATTTAGGTAATGTCCCTTGGAAGCTTGTAAGGCTGCGGCGACGAGCGTTCGTCGGTTAGGCAATTCGAGGAGCGGAACCGGAAGTCGGAAGCGAATAAGAAGGCAGAGGTACTGACTTCTGTGCGTGCTGGGGTACGCTGTCGACTTCCTAGCACCATTTGAAATCAGTACTACTCTTCTTAGCAATCCACGCAGGACGCGAAGGATCCGGAGGAAGCTGAAGATCGAGGCAGGATACGTGTGTGTTTGAAAGTGTGCGTGCGTGTGTGTGCGCGCGCGCGTGATTACTAGACCGCTGGATAATTATGTCTTCCTTTAGCAATTTTCATACGTTGACATTCTTAAATTCTTTTAATCTTCCTGCTGTTTGAAATCCGCGGTCTAGCGATTACGCAACCACAAAATACACGTGAGATACTGGTTTGTCGGTATTAAAACTGTTACCAGTCGCTTTATGTATCCTCTTCTTTCTCTTTAGTACACAATGCTCTCTCGAGCGAGGCTCGCCCCGTGTGTTACAAAAGCGTTTTTGTGCGACGATATACACGTTGTCCGCGTGATCATTCTCCTTAATATTCGATCGGTCGAACACTCTCTCACGCCTCGCGTATAATTACAATCGTACGTACACGCGTATACGTCTACATATTAGGTCGAGTCAGAAATAATTCTCCTTCTCTCCTGGTTACAGATCTACGCATTTATCATTCCTAATGACTCATCGCGTTCTCGAGTCGCCGCGATTATGTAATTGTTGTTTGCTTCGTCGAGAAATAAAATCGCTAGAATGGAAATAATTCGTGACTCGATCTAACATATGAGCCCGTTCACTTGCCAAATCTTCTTCTAATGTATTCTTACAAATGTTTTTAGTCGAATTCAGATTTTTATTCCGTCGATTTCCTCTATGCCTTACAATTTGGCAAACGCGTGTGGCTCATATACAGGGGCACGTCAAATAAAGTGTTGCAAGCTTCTATGGAACGATTTTTCATCTGCACGGTAGAGAAGAGAATCTAACAAAGTGTAACACTCTATTTGAGCCATCCGGTACATGGTGCATGTGTCAGCCAAGAACCACTAAACGGTCGTACCGGGGAAAGAGAAAAGAGTTCGTCAAATAGGTGCGCATCCAAAAACGATTTTCCAGTCGATGTCTTGGACCAACAAAAAAATCTTTAGTGATTTCTTTGGCTGAACAACGAGGATATATAGTTGTATCTACATGTCTATCTATAGCTATTTTTATCTGTATGTGTACACGCTACCGTTCGAAAGCCTAGAATCACCTTCGTGTAATTTCAATCCGATGGACTCGCGGCGAGGCCCACCTCCAGGGGGTTATGCGAAAAATATTTCTCTGGCTCGCGAACGGCGGTGTACGTATAAACGTCAACATTTATGCGAATATAATCATTACACGAACAACGTCCGTTACGCTGCTCTCGCGATCCACCACATTGCGCGCATTCTTATCGGCTCGCAATCGCGGAACAGTACGAACGGCGCGAATGTAAACGAATCCGCTACTACAACTATTTAGCGAGGCTGTATGGGACAACATTGTAATAAATAAGTTCGGGCCGCGGAGGTCGCCGCGACAATGGCATAATAAAAGAATACGCCCGCGTCTATGTACAATGTATAAGCGCCGACACTGACGGAGGAACGCAACGTGTCTCGAATAAACAGGACCGCCTAAACGTCTGCTTTAATTGATGTACGAAAACCTTCGTAAAGTTATTTCAAGCGGCAACTTGAAATTTAGGTGATCCCGTTTAGCCGGGACGCCTTGCCTGCATACGATGTTCCCTAAATCGCGGTGCAACACAGTTTTCCCTCGTTAGCGTCCCATTGTCCATCGCGCGATGCTAACGGGGAAGAACTGTGATTCGTGGTGCGAGGGTAAATCGAAAATATAGAATGAAATTTATTCGTACAAAACTCCGCTTTTCGTTAAGATCTAGTCTTGCAGGCTTCTCTGACGCGCTGCGTGCATCCTCGTGCCCGCAGCAAGTAGAAAATGCGAGCTACGGAAACAGACGCGATTGTTCGGCTTGCTGGAGAACGTTTTCCATTATTCTACGTGTAAAATGTCTTTTTCCAGATTTCGCCTGGTTCCTGTACGCACGGTGTAGTCACGCGATTCGTAAGCACAGAGCAAGTCTGCGAACTAAATAAAATAAGACTCCCTCGATGTATCGCGTTTCAACCAGTTTACAAGAACGAATAGAAGCAGTTGCGTGAGACGTAATCGTGTCCAATAAATTTCTTAATTAAGCTTCGCGCGAAGAATCACATAGTCTGGTTGTGCTACGAGCTACGTGGACACCTTGTTTACAGGTTTTCAGAGCTACTTTTGTTGTTCCGGCACGCGTCGTCGTCGTCGTCGTTTCCGGACCCAGGAACGGCTCGAGCTTCATAGCGTTCGAAGAGAGGTTAGCGTAGCTCGAGGCATCAGGTTTGTGGGCAACAATCGCAAGAAACGACAACGCACGACCGTCTCCGTCTCGATGCGAGGAACCCTCGGACGAGTTCCTCCCGCTTAACGAGTTCCTTTTCGATTTTTCGAACACTGGCCGCGCCTCCTGGAGGACGCCGAAGCACAACAAGATCCCCGGGTAGAACTCTGTCAACTGTCCGGCAGTTAGGTGGAGTCCTTGCGTCGGCTACCCGCCTGCAGCCTGGTCCAGGTCTCGCCTAGCGCCTTCGCGAAGTGGTCGTCCACTGGAAAAAGACATCGATCGGTCAGATCGGTCAGAGTCGATCGTCTTCGTCTTCCATAGAGGAGTGGCAATCATTTCAACTTCAAAGAACAGACAAAGAGGGTAATACCTTTTATCTTTAACCCCTATGTCAATAACTAAAATTTTCTACGATATTCAAAATGACGTTGCACTTCACAGTTCCAATTGTTATGTGAATCGTTTATCGTTTTGGAGGGAGTCTACTGTAAATAATCTGGGACCGAAGCTGGTAGATTTAGCGTTGAAGCGAGTATATTCTGTTCTGAGAGTGACAAAGTTAGCCGAGACACCCTCTACATTATAATCTAGCTAATGGTGTACCGCTGAGGCCAGCTTCCTTGTCGGTGGTGGCTGCATTGAAGACTGCAGCGTACTCCTCCAGCCCCAGTGATCGTTTAAAGTGTTCATCTATCGCAGGATCGCTTACCCCTCCTACGGTTCTCACCCCGGTCCTCTGGCCTCCCGCCGCTGCGGAGGGTGTGAGGGTTGGAGTGGGTGTACCGGCGGTGTCTTCGATCGTGGTCCCTGGTAAACAAAGATCACGTGATCTCCTGGGCCCTCAGCCGGCGTCTTATAAATATTAGAAACCGCAAAGCTCGTGCACAGGCACAGGCTCAGGCTAAATTTTTCCCTGGTTCCCTCGCACAACAATGTAAGCGAATATATCATATATTCAGTTTCCAGAACTGAATTCGTAATACAACCCATACGGTGACTCAATAAAGGCTCTGTACAATTCTCGGACGCTGTATCATTACTAAACTGTGTTTTTTAACTCTGCTCTTGACCGATGAAAATTACCTTACTACAGTTTCGAACAATTCTACCAAAATTTGCTTCGCTGTCAGCAACCAGCTGTTCAGGGCACCTTCTTTATGAGATATTAAAACAATTCAACAAGAAAAAGATATGGAGTCTCTCCGAATACTATGTACTCGAACTTGATTATATTTAAATAAATTTTGCGACTGTGAACGGCACATGTGTGGCGGTGGTAGGGAACGTATTAATCTTGCTATCTATCGAAGCCGAGTCTGTCATTTAAATTCGCGGATAGGGGGGCAGAGTCGGTGATAGAGGCGGCACGCTGGAGCTGCCGTTCTTTGGCTGAACGAATAAAAAGCGAGTCTGAAAGCCGAGGAATTCTAGGAAAACGGGAAACACATCCCCGTTGAACGTCGAGGCCGGTGGGCAGTCTGTGCTGGGTGTTGCACGGCGCGCATCTGCCGGCCGTGGATCGTGGTGCATTGTTCAAGGAGCCAGCCACCCCTTGCGGTGGACAATGGGGATGGCTGGGAGCCCCCTATGACCAAGAACAACGCGGCAACGTGCCTAACGAATTCGCGGCGAAAACCTGGGGTCTCTCTCGCAGCCAGCCAGCCAGCCAGCCAGCCGTCTGTCTCTTGTCTCTCCTCTCTCCTCTCTCCGCCCCATAGGGCGCGCTCTTACCAGGCTGCGGTGTGGTAGGCACGATCACGCTAGGCCTGGTGTGACGATGATGATGATGTACCCTGGCTGCTGACATGTCGAGAGCCTCGCTCTGGATGGGATCTCTCCTGCGATCCTTGCGCCACGCGCTGCTCGGCTTCCGGTGCAGATTCGTCGCCTTTGGCCTTTCCTCTGCGAAAAAGATCCCTCGTCAGTATCGTCGCAATTCGTGTCCCGTATAGTCTACGCGCATTTTTTTAAATATTTTCTCCTACACTACAATTTTCTTCAAATCTACCGTTTGGGAGCGCAGTTGGATTTTTTAAGTTAAAAAGAGTTAAATAGATTGGATTTTCGGGTAGATTCTGTTCTGAAGTTTTTGTCCTGGATTTTGGGAAGGTTGCGGAAGGAAGTGGACCGATTTCCGTTTCCTGGGTCGTTCGATGGGTCGAGTATCGATCCAGCCACCCTCCGAACGATCGAACAGGGGTGCTGTGGAGTCCGGTTTCTCGGGATCGGGCCGGAAGCGCGTAATAGCCGTGAGAGGATCGCCAGGAAGACGCTCGGAACTGGTTTAATGACGAAGAACGAACCGCGCAGACCGGTGAAAAGATGAATGGATCCGGTCAGTTCGTTCTTCCTTGTTGGACCGACTCGCAAATCGAATCCGGAAATTCGAGAAAACGTGAGACTCTCGCCGCTGTTACAATTCATCCATGACCTACGTCTACCTAAGATTTTGGACCCTTACTTTTTAAATGGAGATTCGATAGGAATAAAACAAGTCTCGAGACGACTTTGAATCTCGAGTCGAATGTCAATGTTTGCGATAAGACTTTTTCGAGTATCTGCACTAATTAAAAGGAGAGTAGAAAGGGTTTCTTTGCACCCTATGGAAATTTTGGAGATCGTTGAACGGGAATAACGACCCGGTAGATCGACGGGTCCACGTACCCGCGGTCCGGTAGACCGATCTGAGGCTGCCGTTGCTAAGCCACGGCTGCCAGAAGCAGTTTCTCCTGGACGAGACTTCCATTGATGATCCGATTTGGCGAGGAAGCCAGCCTGCGGCGTCGCGAGTCCTGTTTCAGGCCAGCACACACATACACACGAGCAAACAGGTGCGCATAAGAGTTTAGACCAACGCTAGGATCAAAATGACTATTACTTCGATCAATCTATCGATTCATAGAAATCGCGGGTGATCTTCCTAGAAGTTCTAGCGTTGGATCGGAGACTCGGGATCATCGGAACCGTTTGGATCCAGGGATCTTACGCTCGCCGAAGAACGCCTCCATTGTGTCCCCGATCGAGCTAGATCCGAGCCACGGCGGATAGATCGTCGATCGGACCTAGCGATCACCGTGGAGCGAGATCGCGGCTAGGGAAACGCGGGATAAAGTGCATGCTCTCGAAGAACAATAGTCCAGGTTGCGATGCGAAGCGCACCGCACCGCACCGCACCGCACCGCACCGCACCGTACCGCACAACGTAGCCCGAGGAACACGCGACAACCGCACACGGAGACAGAGATAGAACACGCTCCACGCTATTCGGAGGAGAGACACACGCGTTCCTGAAAACAGGCCGTGCGGATTCATGAATGCCCCTCTTACGCGACTGTCTTAAGATTCATTCATTCATCCAGCTCGTCCCGGCCTCTCCGTGCCCCCTCCATTCGAGAAGGTTGCCCCTTTTACACGCACGCACCGCGCACACGGACACGCACACGCGCAGGAACGCGGCGCGCGAGGGATCCTCGCCAACTCGACTCCTTTTCGCGAAAAAGAGAAATGTTCGACGTCCCATAACATATATCTATAGAATCAAGGGAAAACAGGGGTGATTACGAAAAAATTGATATTTACTCTTTTTCTTTTCTTTTTCTTTTTTTTTTTTTTTTTACTACCACGCACCCTAGCTGAAAATATTTTGAAAATTGGAGTCAGTGTCCTTATTTTCGAATTAACTTCCAGAGTGTCGCGCTTGAACTTTAATACGAGAAAATTGCAACCGAAAAATCGGAAAAAATTCTCGAATGTGAACCTCGATATGTTAAATCTGTCGTGCGTGGAGCAAGGGAGCTAATCGTCTCATCAAGTTAGTAATTGATCATTTTGTTCTGTGCAAAGTTCTAAAGAGCCTGAACAATTTTATGTACATTTTAAAAGAAGGATTATGCACCAGCTTCGAATAATTAGGGTCGTCTGGTAAAACGTTGGCTAGTTCAAGCAGCGTAGCTTGAACTTTCGAGCCGCAAGAAAGAAGAATCCGCAGACACCCACGATTTCCCGGAGGCTGAACGCCAAGCAACAAGCTATAGGACTAGTCCTTCTGCCTTGCAAAGGCAAGATCAAGGTGGCGCGTTATCCTCTCGCTGGATCGTGAGCCATCACCGAGGAATCCGTGGTATTTTAATAGGTACGCGCGCGCGTCCAGGTAATCGCGGCCAGTTATCGGGCGTTCGTTTAACTGTGAAGCCCTCGCTCGTGGCCGTGAATACGCGAGAACATCGCGGGACAGTACATACCGTGTCTACCGTTGCGCGGAATTAGAATTTAATGACTCCATCAATTATCAAGTCATTCGATTATATTGCATTTCAATCCGCAGTTTAGACCTCCGCAATTATCGTGCAATCTGCAGACTGCAATTCAAGTGCAATTACGCAGCGAATTACAATTTAGTCAGAACTATTCGTAGAGAAAAAGATGATAGGTGACGAGTACGGTATTATTTATACATTCATCGTATCTGGACAAAAAGAAATTGCTCTGTTTCCAACGCAATTCTGTTACACAAAATGCACAGAATAAACGTGATCTGCATTTCTTATACGACATAGTAAATATTGAAAGTAAGTCTTCGAAAGCAGTCTAGTGATCACAGTGTTTGGCAACTAAATCATATAATTGAATCGTCATTATTGCCACGTAATTGCGGTACAACGTGGTTAAATCAGGTAATTAAATCGAAGCGTAATTCGCGCAACTGTGCCGATAAGTTACCGACCGCCGCAGGAAGTTCGTACTTGCCGACCGGGCTCGGTCGAGCATCGACAACTTCTCGTAAGGTAATACCGACAGTTTGCGAGCGCCATCGGTCGGTGCGGAGAGAAACTATGCCTGGTATTCGGAACAGGTTCGAAGCCCGGAATTCCATCGGAACAAGAAACAGTACACCGGCGAGCGGACGCGCCGCGACGCGACGCACACAGAGTCTCGCACGCGCCGCGACGCAAAGCGTCGAATCGAAGAGCTCTCTTCACGGCCTGGTATTCCGTTCGATGATAGGACCCGATCATTTCCATTAATCTCGGGTCGGCGGCGTACGCGACCTCGTTCGTCGCACTCCAGACACGCTACTACTTTTTTCCTTCCTCGAGTGAAAACAATTAGGGAATCCGTTTCCAACACGTTCGCGCGGCCTCGTTCTCGTTAACCCTTTATGGGGCACAATCCCTGAGACGTGAAAAGAGATTCGTTTGTCGGTGGGTCTGGGAAAGATTAACGCTTTCGGTCTTGAGCAATTTTTGCTGGTAGACGGACTGGTACATACCAGTATTACCCGTTTGTAAACGAATCACTACCGTTAGAGCGTTTTCACATTGCCCAGTTTTCGTTGTCTGACAAATGAATGTTGCCCTATTATGTATATCGTCCACTATGTTTTCTACTTTGCCTTAATTACGTGTATAATTGAATAGCATTGAAGATGTAAAAAGAATAACGGCGAAATCGAGATCGGACGTTAACAACGGTATAATATTCATTTGTCAGACGGCAAGAACCGGACAATCTGAAAGCGTTGTTATCCTCGAAAAACAAATAAGATGTTTCACTCTCACGATATTGAAAGACGTATGAAAGAAAGGGGGGATAAAATCAGAGACGACGAAGAAGATGAGAAGAAAAGAGCAGAGAAAAGAAAAGATAGCACGAATACAAACGACCGAGCATCTGCTAGCTGTTCGGTAGTCACGTGCGTATGGTTCAGCAGCACTATGAGGACACGGGCGTCACAACAAGAGAAGAAGAAAGAAGAAGAAGAACAAGCGAAGAAGAAAAAGAGAGAAACGCTGGAGAAGGAGCCACAAGTGCGTGGCAGCTACGTGTTGCCAACAACACGGCTCGAAGAAGCGGGAATCGAAAATAAACACTGCACAATGTTATCTAATTCAACATGAAATTGGCAATTGGTAGGAATGCGGTCTCTCGCGACTGGGGCGAAATATCACAGGAAGAGCTCTCCCCCTCTCCCTCTCCCTCTCTCTCTCTCTCTCTCTCTCTCTCTCTCTCTCGCGCTCTCTTTTTCTCTCGCGTGTCTTACATAAATCCTCTCCCCGGTGCGGCACACCGATATACGTTATACAATGAGGTCGGATCGTCCAAACAGAAATAACCGTCTCGGGGCCCGGGATTAATTGTCCTGCTACCAGAAACCCGTGGATTAGATAAGTAAAAAGACTACTCGACCCGATCCGACCCGACCCGACCCGACCCGACCCGACCCGGCTCGTCTCGACTCGCATCGCATCGCATCGCACGCCAGACATTCCACATGCACCAAGTTGCAACAGACTGACCTTGGACCATCGTGGCCGCCCTGGAGAGTACGTCCAAGGCGCTTTCGACAGCGGACATATCCGGTGATCCAGCCGATCTCGACGATCCTGCGTGGATCCTCTCGAAGACTGTGAGCAGCAACCAGAGAGATATATGTATCCAAACGTGGGGGCGACTGTCCCGGTGATTCCCTTATCTATCCGATTAACCTGTTAACCGGGAAAGGTGAATTATCTCCTCGTTCGTCTTCATCCTCCCAATCTCACTTTCTCCCTCCCCTCTTCTCCGGGGCTTCCCACTATGACCAACTCGAAAAAATCGATTTTCTGCTCCTGATTACATCTCCGAGAATCTCCTCGCGTTTGCCATCATAGTAGAACGCCCCCGTTAACTATTCGACCAGCGCGCCGGGTAAAATGTTATGCGGAACTTTCAAAATCAAATCTTTATCGGTACAACGCCAATTTTACGTTTCGATAACCAGCGGGCGATCCTCACGGATTTTAAAGCGCAAAATTGCCGTTGGCCAGTGTCATTGTTTCCATTTCCATGTGTTCGCGGCGCGCAGTGGTCGATAACTACGGAAACTGGGACAAAAATAAAAAGAGAATTATTTTAGAAAGTGAAAATACTTGTATAAGTTGATTCATCGGTATCTAGTACGCGTGTCTGATAAGTTTTTTCATGTATAACAATGAAAATTCAAATGATCGAAAATTATGTGAATTTTAATAACTGAAAATGATCCGAATCGTTTAAGAAACTGAAAGTTGGCTTTAAAGTAATAGAATAGCAAAAAAAAAATTCAGTACTCATTACTGCAATTGCTGAATTCAAAAATAGCCGCGGCCTTTTGCGATATGATGAGATTTATGAGCCGATCGATTAAATTTTCAAGTGATACGGATTTTTGTCCCATTTTTTCGAAAAATCGACCACGGTGCGGCGTGGTCGCTATTTCCCCATAACTTGACTCGGCCAAGGCTGGAGCTTCCTCCGTTACGTCATGGTATTTACGTTAGTATATAAATCGTGTGGTATTTACGTTTGTCTAGGGAACGGTATTTTATCGGGTGTTAGTCGCGTCGTTTTACGTCTTCGTCGGCGTTTGTCATATCCTCGTAAAGACTCGGCTAGGCGAACGAGTTAATTATCCTGGTGGCGGAGCGGGAAGGTGTCTTCGTTCGGGCGGGTAGTCCAGGAGACGATGCCCGTTGACGGGTACGAGGACAACGTCGTGGACAACGCGCACGTACACCAGAAAATTCTGAGGATTGTTGCAAGGCTCGGCGGCTAAGCGCAGCACCGTTCTCAGGAATCCGCTCTCTAAGGACAGAAGTCGAACTTAACTGTTTGGGGGCCTTCCTCGCGGCCGAAGCCAACACACAAATAAAGTAAAACGGGGATTAAAAAACGTGACATTGTCTGTGGAATGCGGACCCCTCACCAGAGGCTCGCTCTCGCCCCCCTCGCATCTTTCCTCGCTTCGTGTCCCACCCACCCTCCGTTGCTTCGCGTGCTCTCCCTCCCGACCGCCACTACCCCCCCCCCCCACCCTCCCATCTGCGTCCCGCTCCATCACTACCAAGTCCATCGCAATATCCCACTCCACCCACCATACATTGCCGCCTAGCGCGATAAACTCGGCGCACACATTTTCACAAAAATCTTCTATTCGAATCTTGAACTTGTTAACCCTCCATAACGACGCGTTACTTTCCAGCCGCACACCGATGCACCGAGACGTTTTTCGGTCTAATTTCGGTTTCAGACACGGCGAAAGCCCCACCCCCGACGTTCCTCCTTCGCAGACTAATACATTGTAACGCGCCAACCTTTTTTTAAAAATTTTACGGATTTTTCCGCGCCCGTGAAAACATCCAGAGAGGGTCTACGAACGAGTAGAAGAGTTGATGACGATCAACCAGAAAACTTTAACATCTCGGTGTTGTGGAAAGAAATATTTCCTTTCGTTGCCTAATCAAACAGGGTCGGTTCTAAAACTCGAATCACGCGCGCTTCGAATTCTTTTCATATTTTCAAACCGTGAATTCTACCGTGAAACGTCTGCCTACGCAATCTTTTTTACATGTTCGAGAACCACGATCGTTATCAAAACAACTTGGAACGCTACGCGTACAGATACGATACAAAATAGCAACAAAATCAAAGAGAGACAACCGCTGTACGAACCTTTATGATGAATACGTGATCCTGTTGCTAATTATTGGCATTGAAAATAAAAAAGGCGACAATGATCGCAAGAGGTAATCGCTGCCAGTTTCGAACAACAAGTGCTCCTGCGTGAGAAACAGAAACTACAGATTGCAAACAAATTCCTTGTTTTTTTCTTTTTTTCTCGAAACAGTAATAAAGCAAATTGACTGAGTAATAAATCAACCAAGTCTCGGAGAATGTATGATACATATATGGAAATACGGCATCGAAGACGCACGGCGTTATGGAGAGTCAAGGGTGTCGGAATTCGAAAGAATTATTCGAATTCGAATAGAATATCCCGCTCTTTCCATCTAGCGAGCGATCTCGAAATGTAGATCGAACACGCCTCCGCCCGTTCGGTAACCGAAACTCGCGCCGCTCTTCGAGTTTCTCTCGATTTCTATCGGAATTCGATCGCAGGACATCCGTATCGATATCGATCGGATTCCTCGGCGATCGACATTCTCCTCGAAACAGGCAGAATTTCGATATCGTCGGATCCCACGGTGAATCAGACGAGTTATCGAGTTATCGCTGTAAATGGGAATTCCTCGAAGGTGATGAATCGACGAAACGTCGGACCACGGTGAGAGAGGAAAAAAAATAGAAGCATGCTCGTACATTCGACTGACTTTCGCTTCTATTCGAATCGTTAATAGATCTGTATATCCCCCGGCTTATGCACGGAGTTCAAAATAACGTTATTACAGATTTTAGCTTTCTATCAAGCTTGTAAATAGAATAGAAGACGCTACGATTATTAAATTGTTTTACTGGAAAATATGCGGTGTAGCAAGGATTACCAGAATACTTTCTATACATACATGTTCCATATACGTTCAATTACGGGGGGGGCACGCGGGACGAATACACGGGAGCGCAAATTGGTAAACGTTTCTCTCTCTCTCCTCTCTCTATCTATCTATGTATCTCTCTCTCTCTCTCTCTCTCTCTCTTTCCCAAGCGGAAAGAAGCAACGGAGAGAAAAAATGCCACGGGAGGAATTTCTCTGTTTTTTGAAGAAACAAAATTTCGTGGTTGTTTCCGCGGTGGTAGGTGTGTTTGTCCCCGAGCGAAGCTCGTGTCCGTCGGTCACAAGAATCGATAGAGGAATGCGGCGGCGTAGCATGGAGAAAAAAAAGGAGGAATGAGGCGCACGCATTCCTCGACGTAAAATCGAACGAACGGTTTTTTCCGTTCACGAAAACTCGTCTACTTACCGAACGTTGCACGATGACACCCGCGTGAACACACGATCAAACGTCCGCGGCGACGTCCCCTGGCATCCCGAGACCGCACCGAGCACGTATTTTCATTGAAAACGATGAAAATCTAATGGTATGCGGGCGGACACGCAGAACACGGACTGTTTGACACGAGAGGTAGCCTCGCTTCTCCTACCACTTCAACATTACACTGGAATGCATGGCATTCGGTTGTTCTCGGATCCGCCCTCTGCCGGCAAAACTGCCAACCGTCTGCCACGCTCCAAGCACTGCACTGTTTCGCGTATATGGCCGTTCGGGACAAAAATCATAACTCCGTATTCATTACGGATAGAATCAAGTTCAATACCCGCTCGCAAGCATAAGTCAACTTCAATATTCTCCCATTTCACCAGTACCGAACGTCGCTAAAAAAACCACAGAGTTCTTTAAGGAGCACACTCGCTAGGTACTCGGCTCGCAAATGTTGGTTCCGAACCCTGGAACCGTGTACCTACCGATTACGAATGCTAACAAGGGACAGATCAAATTTCCTTCTACCTTTCATGATTTTAATAAACTGAAACCAATACATCGATATCCTTAAGATCTTTTTTATCCACGATTATAAATGTCTTACGAACTAGAGGGTGCAGGGTAATCAACTTTTTTTTTTAATTACTGGGACCGGTAGTGTTAACGAGGGCGTCCCGAGGGTTGAAATAAAGATAGCGAGTTTCGTTGAACATGTATCGGACAACCGAAACACTCTTTATTTAACATGATTTACTTCTCCGTTCTTCGCTCCGAGTTCCGTTGATAAAAACAAGATTGAAACAGTGCCTACAATCTCCTACTATCGGCAATTCATATCAAAGTTTTACGCAAAGGTCATGTCTGTATTAATGATTCCAAGATGATACGTCACAATGACATGTACACTTATGTCAAATGTCAATTTTCTATAAAGAACATTAAAATCCAGATGCACAAATATTCAACCGTGTGGATATATAAATACTGATACCGTCGAATGTGTAGCTCAGGTATATTCGATGTGTTGTTTCAAGGTGCATCTTTCAACCGATCAAGGTCATCGTCGTCGTCATCGTGGTCGTCATCGTCGTCGTCACCATAAAAAAACTGCAATAGAAAAGAGACCGTAAAGATAAATGTCTGTGAATCATAAAAATATTCTCGTACGTATAATTGAACAACTACCTCGTCGAAATCAGGCAGTGTGAGTAAACGCTCTAGTCCCGACAATTTCTCTAAATAATTTGGGACATTGCACGCGTCGAGTATAAACAACCAGCCGCGATCTTTATATTCTGTGAGGATTGGAGGGGAACACGCTGTACAGTACATACTTGTGTACGTTAACGTCAGCTGTGTATCATAATTCCATAGGGAACCACGTATCGTGTGAGGCACGCCTCCCAGCAGGCCAGCCAATTCTGCATCGCTGGAATTTATGGTTTCTCTAGTGTGGCCCATCAACGGTTCTACCTCGACACTGTTCAACATAGAGACAACAAATAATTTCAATGCAAAGCAATATATAGGGTCAGTTACTTAATTGTACCGTTAGGTGACAATTAAGTGGCTCACTCGGTATAGAGTAGCTCCTCAAACAAAATTTTCTGGTTTACCCTTTAGGATGCTGCAGCAAAGCCACTAGCAATTCCACTGCCAATCCAGCAGCAATTTGCGACAAGCCTGGTCGGCTCACGGTGCATTGTTGGTCCAGCGTTCTATCGATTTGCGACTGCAAGATAAAACAGTGTCAATGAAAAATCTAGTAAACAGACACGTTTGATTAATTCGACTTATCTACGCACATTTCCTGGTTGCGTCACGTCGTTGCAGAAATAACAACCCAGACTTGGACAGTTCCTCTGTACAGTGAACGAATCGAAACCCAGAGCTGCGTTAATAGCGATCTTATTCGTAGCTGCGCATAGAACAGTGGGTAACCACCTAGCTTCTCTAGAATCCAGCAGGAAGAACACAACGTCGCTGCTGTTAACCAATTCCTCCAACTTTTCTAGTGACTCTCGCGTGGTCTCCACCATACTTTCACCCACAACGTGGCCTGGCATCGGTATATGCAGGACCACCCCCTCTGCGTTCTATGAAAATCGAGCGATTACATAACTAACAAGAGAACATACCAGGAACATTTTGTTCAAATGCTCACCATGTTCGGCCGTATCTTCAGCAGCGCGTTTTTAGCCGCAATGGCCTTGAATTCCTGATCCACGGCGTCCTGATGGGTGTACAAACTCTGTCTCACGGTGTTCGTATGAGAAACGTTGGAGTTGTCCACAAAGGTTATGTTGCTCACGCCCCATCCTAAAAGTACTCTCGCCACCGAACAGCCCAGTGTACCGGCGCCTAACAGAAGGCATTTGAGACTACTTATTTTTTCTAGATCTAAATTGGGAACAAGCCGCCACTTCATTAACTTTAAGTTCCAGTTGATAGCTCTGTCTGACCGCCTGGAAAAAACGATGGAAATAATGAGATTTTAGGAGAAACGTATATGTGTGATTTACGTTTGTAATAGCAACCTAGCCGAATCCATAGAATCCGATAAATCAGCGATACGAGGACCCAATTTTCCATTTGTATTGCTTTCCCATCCAACCAAACAGCTATTGAATAAACTATCCCTCGCTTCCTTGGTGTCCTCGTATTGTTTAACTCTGAGTTTGTACACAATACTCTTCTGTGCCTTGTTCCCTCTTATAGATACGACTTTAATCACTTTCGTGAAACAATGCGTTGGACAATGCCAGAACAACAGGCTCAGGAGATTGCGTAAAGGCCACCCCGGCTCTAAGCTTGTGCAAGGATCGTAAAAGGCAAAGTAAACTTCGTTGTACACCTAACAAATTCTCTGTGTAAAGAAGAAGATACATGATAGAATTACAGAAAAATGTATATCAGATACCTGTGGTTCTTTTTCGTAAACTTCGAGGTTTTCGAGTGCATTAACACCTGTTTCCAAATTGGTAACAATCATATTATTCTCGCAAGATATCAAGACTGCAAAATAATTCTTCGACTTGCTGTTCAGTTGCAGGAAGCCTTTACTTAGGTCTTCCAAATGAGAGGCTGTGAATTCTTCGTTGACTGGCCTCTGAGGTTCTTCATAGTACATTTCAGGCAACATTAACAGAGTAGGATGAGCGACCCAATAATAAAATTTATACTTCTTTAAATCCGAATAAGCCAGCAACAGAAACAATGACAATTTGCTTGGGTCTTTCAAGCTTGATCCATCTTTAATACTTTCTACGATATCTCTTCCCAAGGATTCGATGAATGCTTCAGGACGGGTTTCTTTAAATGCTTCCAATGTATTCTTATTGATCATCTTTCCGCAACAAAAGACCGATGAGGTATTGAGGATGGAGTCAACATCTCTAAAAATGACTCATGTGGAGTTGATTCCAACACTGCTTACTTTACCTTATAAATAACTTATTACAAAGTAAATGCTTTTGTAATGTATGGGTAAACTTACTCGTTGAACGACGAGAAATCCAACACAAGGGGATTCATGTTGGCCTCGTCCGAGGGATGGAGATTATAGCTTCCCCATATATTTATTACTGCCTTTTCATCCAATTTGTACTTGTCTATTTTCAATTCTGAAAATTTTGCCCAGAATGTGTGATCCGTAGAGGTTCTAAGTTTCGTGAATTTCACGAACTTAGACATTGTGCTGGTTTTGGCTCAGGTAAGGCAATATCTAGAAACAGAGATAAGATAGAGCAAACGAAAGATCTGTTATTGTTTTTCCTTTGCTCTATGCTACATACGTGTCAGACACTGATATATATATATATAGTATGGATACGAGATTCCCATAAGCCAGCCGTACAGAAGTTGAAACGAATTGATACTGGCGGCGCTGGCATGTAAAGCCAGTATCAATTCGTTTCACGGCATCTCGAATCCATAGTATATATATATCAGTGGTGTCAGAGGTACCAAAAAAAGCACAAGAATATAAAATGATCAATTCCGAACTGTAGTCTGCTCGTTTTAATCGAATATATATATATATATATATATATATACGCGCATGCGTCCGTTCAATGCAAATCAACAAAATTGCACGCTGTTTGCAGCTAAAGTGAAAGTATATACCCTCGAAATAAGTCCATCAACTCTTTCTCCCGTCTTCGTTAACTTCCTCGACGATCGACTAACATTTCCGAACGGGTGCTGCCTCATGACACACACGTCGCACGCTTTTCATTGTTATTAATGTAATTATAGCCATGTCCGAATAAAAATATAACCTTCTCTCGCAGGCAAGACCGCTAACGTGTATTGTTAATTATTAATACCTAAACGTTTCGTATACGCTAATATACACAGTAATGTCTCGATAAGTGTGGAAAAGGTGTGCACGACATTTGTGAAAAATTTATCCCCACTACATACCACGGGTACATCCCTAAGAGCTCGATTGCCGCGAAGTGTAATAGAATTCGGAATCGGATCACAATACTATAATTCAACGACAAATCTTCTCTATCTTCGATTATTTTTTTTTGTGAAAATTTTACCAACATATTTCCGACTTTTTTGTAATTAAAACGACACCAAACATGATATAGTTTGGATTTTATTTACTTGTTTAAACTGACGATAACAGGTTTCGGACCCAGACAAAGACAGCGACCGAAACAGAAAGAGAGATTGCCAGTCGCGTAGCCGGCAACTATATGTATGCATAACATTTCCATTATAAACCCGCACAAAGAAGTTTTAAAATACGTAATCTTTATTATTTCTCTCGCGATTTCAATCAAATACAATTTTTTTCTTGAATTTCTCAACAAACCACAATTCGCTTGGATCAATTTTAACACCCGTCAAAATGACGGGTTCTAATATTTTTAATTTACGATTCATTCAACGTTTCTTTTGGGTAGATACATATATTGTAAAAAGAATGGCTAAGAATTTGAATAGATACACTCTTGTTATTTTTATAAAGTAGTGTAAAATAGTTGTTACTTTTAGTGCTCCGTAAACCTAGTATTAAAGAAGTTGTTCTGATTGAAATAAAATTTGCTCAGTAGCATGAGTCATCGTGCAGTTCCAGGCGAAGAACAGTCTCCGGTTCGATACACTTTCGAGCAAGAAAAATTTCACAACGACTTTGTTGGGAAACGGTGCCATCGGCGCGAGGACCGTGTTCGTACGGCACTGACGATGACGTCACAAAGACAGTATGGCCGGACAGCATCGGCTGTCTGCATTGTAACTGTGGGTGAACGGTTCCCGGGGGTTCCGAGGGATATTTTTCAAGAAATATGTCGGATTATTTGAGATCCGCGCTGGGATACTTGAACGGAGCGAATACAAACGAGTATGTCGGGCAAATACTCGAAATTAACAATGTGAAATTGCGCGTGACCAGGCTACTCGCCGAGGGTGAGTTTCTGTCAATCTTTTGATCATTCGATCGCTATACCGTTTCTCTCTAATCGGATGAGATTATTATCTCCCTGTCGGTGACCATCCTTGATGATCTTCAAAGAATCGCCGTTTTTCATGATACTCCCAGCGAGAAACGACGCGGAACGATCGCGGACGATCACGCTAGTACAGCGAACTATCAAACTGTTTTGACATGTGTTGACTGTGTAGTTTGACATTTGGCTGACAGCACACGCTAAATGTTTTGTAACACGTTCTGGTTCCAGAAAAGTTTTCGACACCACCGAACCACGCGAATATACAATATTTCGATGTTTTAATTAAAATTTTTCTTTGTTTCTAAAAAATATCTGTTCGCTTAGGCACTTGTTCGTTATGATCAGTATTTAAGCAATGTATGGCTAACATTCTGTCAACAGGTGGTTGGGCTCTGGTATTTGCCGTGGAAGACGTTA
Organism: Halictus rubicundus; assembly: GCF_050948215.1. NCBI lineage: Eukaryota > Metazoa > Arthropoda > Insecta > Hymenoptera > Halictidae > Halictus > Halictus rubicundus. The sequence goes on from NC_135159.1 coordinate 15,913,508, forward strand.
ACACAGGGAAAGAGTATGCGCTTAAGGTGAATCACATTACATTTTCACTAGTTGTGTTGCGATGAAAATTTTGTACCAACGTACGGTTCCTTGTTTTCAGAGGCTTATCGCGGTCGACGAAGAGGCAAACAAGGCTATCGTGCAAGAAATAGAGACTCTGAAAAGGCTAACAGGACACCAGAATATCATTCAGTATTTATATGCTCAACGTTTGGAACGAGAGGACCGCAAAGGATACGAGTATTTATTGGTGACGGAATACTGTCCGGGTGGAACAGTAGCAGACATATTAAGAAACTTATCCTCGAATTCTTTGAGCGTTGCCCAAATTTGTAGAATAGCCTACCAGGCAACTAGGGCTGTACATCATATGCACAGTCAACAGTCCGAACCCATTGTACATCGAGACATAAAGCTAGAAAATTTCTTAATCGGAGGCGACGGTTTGGTGAAACTCTGCGATTTCGGAAGTGCTTCTACTCAGCAGATTCTACCGAACCCATCATGGAACGCTCAGAAACGTGCCACGTTAGAAGACCAAATGGCGAAGTATACCACGCCGATGTATCGTGCGCCGGAAATGATGGACACATGGAATAACGAACCTATTGGTCCACCGGTAGACTGCTGGGCGCTCGGTTGTATCCTGTACACGCTCGTCACGCTGAAGCATCCGTTTCCCGAAGGTGTGTATTAAGATCGATACACACTATCGGTACGCTCGCTTCTATAAAGCCACCATGCTTTTCGATAAATTCTTATTCGTTCTGGAACTCTCTACTAGCTTCTGTGTAAAAGTGATCTGATTATTCGACTTTTCTATTCCAGGTAACAAACTCGCAATAGTTAACGGCAAGTACCCGCCGCTTCCTCCTAATCCCCGCGTAAACTGTTTCTACGAGATAATCAAAGGATGTCTGGAAATCTCTCCGGTGAAGAGACTGACGACATCAATGGTCCTAGAACGCCTAGCAGCGGTAGCAGAGTCGAATAACTTTGATCCCAGAGAACCCCCGAAGGTAGAGGTTGTGGCAAAGACTCCGCCACCACCACGACCCGCTCCACCCCCTAGCACACAGACGCCGCCACCGAGACCGTCGCCTCCGATGAACGTGCCACCCCCTAGACCCGCGCCAGCTCAAGTAGCCGTGGCAAAGATGCCGGTAGCTCAACCGACAACAGGCCTATTTAGTTCGTTAAAGGGAGGTGCTGGTAGTCTTCTACGAAATCTAAAGGACACCTCGAGCAAAATGATGCACACCGTGCAGCAGAGCATGGCTCGAACAGAACTGGACGCGAGTTACTTAACCTCTCGAATACTTGTCATGCCGTATCCGGCGGATGGTATAGAGTCTGCCTATCGAGCGAATCATATCGAAGATGTCAGAGCGTTTCTTCAAGCGAGACACCCGCCCCCGGCTCGCATTCAATTGTACAACTTGTCTCGCGGACGGCCGAACGTGACCAGGCTACCCGGCAGGCATATCGATTGCTCGTTCGCCTATGCTTCGTCGGACTCGAATGCCCCTCTGTTATCGGCCCTGTATCAAATTTGCCAGGACATTTATCGGTACTTAAACGCGGACTTCAATCACGTGGTGGTGTTGTACTGTACTGTAAGTATATACATATACAGTAGCTATTCATTCTTCATCCCGTATACCCTTATAGTCTTTTTTTGTTTTTATTGCGGATGCAATTCAAACTGAAGATGTTCTTTGTATCTCGATAAAAATGCCAACCCTATATGAAATAGTTTACGTATAATTTGGGTGGCACACTTGGCTGAATTATCCTGTATGTATAGCATTGGAAATCTGAAATGTTGACGTTGGACCGTTTGTTTTCGCAGGACGGATACCGAGCGAGCGCCACAATCGCGTGCACATTACTGATTTACGCTAGAGCATTGGCAACCCCCGAGGAAGCGATAGCGCTGTTTACGACGAGACGCTGCCAGCCGCCCCAATTGCAACCTTCCGAACTACGTAGTATTAATTATATGAGCTTATTGAGCGGCGGCGTGCATCCGCATACCAAACCGCTGGCGCTACGTTCTTTAATTATACAGCCGGTGCCGTTGTTCACTAGAGCGAAAGACGGCTGTCGGCCGTACATCGACATCTATAGCAACGGCGCGCTGGTGTTCTCGACCAAGAGGCCGGAATACGAGGAGATGAGACTGTTCGGCATGATGGAGGGGAAAGTACCACTAACCTTAGGGAACGCAACTGTCCGCGGAGACGTCACTATAGTCTTGTTCCATGCCCGGCAGCAGCTTGGCCGTGTGATAGGAATTAAGATCGCGTCTTTGCACTTTCATACGGGCTACCTACCGCTGACCGAAAACACTCTAATGTTCGAGAAGAAAGATCTGGACGACGCGCCCGATGTCGGCGGCAAGTTCCGTGTGATCCTGAATATTATGATAGCTGAGGAGAACCCGAAAATGGCCAGAGTGCCGGCACCCTGGGAGGCGGAGTTATCCACGTCGAAACCGGAACCGGATCCGTTGTTCGGCTCGACTCTGGAAATGGAGGAGACGCTGGAGAACTTCAGAACCGCTAAGCCTGCGGACGAGGTAAGCCTTCATAAGATGGTTCAACATGGAGTATGTTTTACTTCAAGACTATCTGTGCACATCCGAAAAACTCCTGATCCCATATATTCAATAGTTGTTTTGGAAAAAAATTCTTAAAGATGTGTTTTCATTGTCGTTGCACGAAAAACTCCCCTTAAAGAAAAATCGATCCTTTGAAGATGAAGAACCAGAATGCGTATCCCTCTGATATCTTTTCGTCTGTCCGATCAGGTTCACAAGGAGCCGCCGACTGCGCCCATAGCAATCGAAACGCCGAACAACGTGAACGTGCCGGAAGAGGTGCCCTTGAATCAAGCAGAGGAAGAGGAAGAGGAAGCGAAAGATGAGGGTGATTTGCAGGAGGCCGACTTATTGAATTTAGGAATGCCAGAAGCCAGTACCTTAAATACTCCGCGGCAGCCCGCCGCCACTGCTGCAACACCGGGATTAGATATCTTCTCGAATTCTAGTCAAAATGATAACGATCTCTTGGCAGGTTTTGGTGTTTTCTCGCAGCAGGAAACGAAAACCAGCGTACCGACTATCGGCGATCCTGTCCAGAACGACTTGTTGTTCGGACACGGTCAACAGCCTACTAGAAACGATAATACTAATAATAATAATATGAACGACTTATTATTCAATCAGAGCCAGTCGACCGTTAAGCAGCAAGAAGTGAACGACTTCTTATTCGATCCTCTGGCTGGGAACGCGGCGGCGAACAATCTTCTCGGTGGAGGTTTGCCGACCGCTAAAACGAACCCCGCAAGGTCCCCGAATACCGAGGAGAACTTTCCACGGAACTCGAGCGTGCCGAACTTCGCGGCGACACAGAACAAGGATCCGTTCGCGAATCTTGCCAATTCTTTGGGGGCCGGTCTGACGTCCAGTTGGAACGGTACACCGAGAAATTCGAATACTCCTTTATCCGCTAGTCCCGCGCCAGCTAGCACGCCGATCCACTCGAGTCCTAACACGCACAAATCCAATGTAACCAGCGAGGCAAACGCCGCAGACAACAACGGCACCGCATCCGGCAATAAATCGTCGAAATCGGGCGGAGACGCGTTCGAGGACCTGCTCGGCAGTCAGGGATACAATTTCTTTAGCTCGAGGAAAGCCGAGAAGGATAGTCCGAAGACAATAAATCAAATGAGAAAGGTAGAGGCCGCGAAAACCATGGACCCAGATCGATTGAAGATCGCGGAGTGGACAGAGGGCAAAAAGGGGAACCTGCGCGCTCTGCTCTGCTCGATGCATACCGTTTTGTGGCCGGAAGCTGACAGGTGGCAGCGTTGCGAAATGCACCAGTTGGTCACAGCTGCGGACGTTAAAAAAGCGTACAGGAAAGCCTGCCTGGCAGTGCATCCGGACAAGGTACAGTTCGATAGCACCTGTCTAACCGCCCGATCTTAGCATTTTTTTTCTTTTTCTTTTTCTTTTTTTTTTTTTGAAAGGGATTAATAAAAAATCAAAGTTTTTCTTAACTTTATGTTAATAAAGACCTGTAAATGCATTTTTAATTTCCTCCCCTTTCCGTAAAAAAGATTTTGAAATTTGGATTAAAAATCGGGCGGTTATATAACGGTTGTTTTCCCCCAAAACAACGGTGATTCTGCTGTTGTCGGAAGCGTTATCGAGAGGGGATTTGAATGAGAATGTATTGTGCTTTCAGCAAGCTGGTACGGCGAACGAGAACATAGCGAAATTGATTTTCATGGAACTGAACAACGCCTGGAGCGCGTTCGAGAACGATGCTTCGCAGCAGAATTTATTTAGTTAATTTCAATGACTGTTAAATGTTAAAGAGAATTAAAATCTATGTCCACGATTAAGGTAGTTCCTAGCGGAAAAACCCGAGAACATTATATTTAATTGTAAGACAACTACTCCGTGTTACATTCCAGCTATGTTGTCTTAGCTGTAGTGACAGAGAAGAAGTAATGGATCCATAGTAAATGGCGAACGTTCAAGTTGAAGCTGCATTTGAATGGCTACTGTGTATATGCATCTTTATTATATAAAGCCTTGTAAGATCACTTATTCTGTTAAGCGTACTGCGGCATAAGCATATATGTATATATAAAGCATATGTAAATTAAGGAAGATTCCAAATATATATGAACATATTTTCCGGCCAAACACCTTTTTACATTCCCAGCGCAGTCCGAAGTCCAATCTTCTGTTACAATGCAGTCGTAGTACCTGTATTCGAATTAAAATTTTAAATTCTTCGCACCAATGACGAATCTTTGAAATTCAAAACATGTCAACGATCGATATTTGTGATCGACAATTATTTTTCGAATGCTTTCTTTGAGAGGTTCGTTCATAGTGTGTGTTTTCCGTTTCTTACACCAGAGTACTCATTGCCGAAAATTTGTTGCAAGAGGGTAAGAATTCAAGGTCAGACGAAGGTTACGTTTTCTACAGTTACCGACTTCTTTTGTTTTATTCTGTCTCGTTTATATTACACGACAAAGTATCAAATGGGTCGCTCATCCGCCGAACCTATATATTAACTCTACAAAAAGCAGAGAAAATTTGTAAAATAATATAGATTTCTTTGTGAAAACTCTTTCTAATTTGTTGTCCATAGTATGAAGTTTGTCAAATGCTTATTTAAGCTCCAAAAAATCGAGAGGTATGGTTATCAACAGCTTTGATTTGTGAAACGCGTTTGGGTTGTGACAAGCGTTTGGCATGTTCGCGATTCGAGTATTTGTGCTGGGAAAGCATACTGGTGAAAGACAGTTGTGTCGAAAGGGTTGATGGCAACAGAGATACTTATCGTTTTGTAACAAAGTTACTGGGACACCCTGTATACATAGACGGTGTTCTGCGCGAGTGGTGTGGGTCGAAATTTTAAGGGAGGGGCTGCTCGGAAATGGCTGTTATACACGGGCACGGGGTAGGACGTCCAGAAGAGAGCGAGTGACACGGTTCATCCCTGTCTTTCACACTGACCAATTGACATTATTTTGCAACAATTGATACGGTTACCTAATCGATAGGCTATTATGTGGCGGTTAAGAAGCAATCCTCGGACTCTTCTTCACCCACCTCCGGATCTGCGCCATACGATTCGCTTCGGTAAAAGGTAAATTACGCTTTTTTCTCTCTCTAGCAGCGCGTTCAAACGTCTTGTCAGAACCGAAAAATCTATCGGCGTTCCGCGAACGTTTTTCGCGAATTTCTACGCGAAATTTCCGTAAAAACTCGACGTTGTCTTCTCGAGAAAAGCTGAAACAGTTCGAAAGGAAAGATCGCGCGACGTTACCAAGAGGAAGTACGAGATAAAAAGGGTCGTCTCCCTTCAGGTTTTAGACGATAAGATGTTTCATAATGGTGCCCCCCGTCCCCAAGAAACCACTTCGAAAATATCGAATATTTTCACCCCTTGCACTATCACTTCCTCTGCATTTCCAACAATTCGAACTTCTTTCTCACTTACAATTCCCTAGCAGAAAAAGAAAATTTACATTGTCTGTCTGTCATTCTTATATTTTCACTAATGGTTAAATCTCAAGAACAGAGGAGTAGAATTTTATTGCAATATTTAGTAGATTTTGCTTTGAAATCTTCAAGACTCAATATTATGGGGCAAGGGGTTAACGAGCTGACAAACCAATTCACTGACTTGTGTATGAAAAAGATCCAATTATGCACACATGAGTCTAATACACATACTCTACACATATACTGTAAACTATTCCATGTAATATATATATGTATGTATGAGAAGTTGTCTTACTGTATGTTTACACCTTTATAAATACACAGTATGTTTGTTACATGTACAACTTATTCCTAACTATGTTGCTTTTGGTTATTGCAGATTAGAACCCCATACAGACAATGAAAATCAGAAAAGTTAAGTGAATCAAAAAGGAGGGGAAAGCTCGGAAGACTTGAAGATGTTCGGCTCTTCCTGGAAGAGAGCGTTCCTCCTTTTACTGGGTGTTTCGTATTGCTCTATAGTCCTGTGTAGCACGAACGTCACCAGGGCTGCAAGAGCTTACAGAGGAAGGCTTCAATCGCCTCACTTGTCATGGCGTGTGGTGCTGTGCGCGACACAGGCTCAGAGCTCTTACAAACCAGATATCCAAAAGGCATGGGAGAAAGCGAAGCTACAATCGTCTCACGTGGACATGAATCTGTCTTATTTAGAAGATTCGCCAAAGGCAGACTCGCCGACGTATCCTCTATCGTTTCTGAACAAATTCTGCACCGACATCAGAGGCGGGAAGACTGTGCTAAGCGTTATCATCGGGGGAGGATCGTCGGCCAGGTTTCTTGTAACAGCAGCTGCCGCTTTGAACCTTCCAACGTTATGGATGCCATTCACTCACGAGGATTACCTACAACAGGTGGATTGACTCTTGACTTACGAAACTAATATAACGTTCACGCAGCTAATCCACGATCGTTTACAGGGAAATCTGGCGCCGTACGAGAGCCGCATAGGCTCGAGCACGAAGGAAGTAGGAGCAGCAGCTGCCGCGTTGATGCACAGGGCGAATTGGCACGCGTTCACCCTCCTTATCGATACCACCTTGCTCCCAGTCAGTCACCTTTTACAATCTGATCAGCCGACGTTAACACCTAGAACCATTATACATCTTCCTACGAACGACAAGACGTTGAGGATGAGATTGAGAAGAGTAGCAGAGGAAGGGGGCACCGGAGGAGTAATAGTGATGGGTTGCGACTTGAAGAACGCTCGAAAAATCCTCACAGCCGCTGGTAAATTCGAAATGCTCGCCGGGAGATTTTTATGGCTATGGCTGGACCTGAAAGTCGAATTGAGACCGAACGAACCCAATATCATCAGCTCGCATATTTTACACAGCTCGAGGTCAGCGATCACAACGAACGAGAACCCTGTGCCGCTAGAGAACACGAACAGGAACACGAATCTTGTCGCTGAAAACCAACTGCTAGGTAACCAGATGAACGCTCTGCCAAGTTTTGCCAACGACATACAGAAACTGCAGGAATACAGGTGGCAAAGCGATCAGAGTTCCGCGTACAAACAAGAAGACAAGGGTTTTGGTTTCGATGATATCGATGAGACCTTCGTAACGACGGACAAAGAATTGAACTCGAAAGATTTTATGCCTGTCGGTATGCTCGCGCTGAGACCGTCGAACTTGAAGTTGATGGGCGGCGATACCATATTATCTAGAATGATGAGAGAGACTTCTCAGGCCTTGGACGAGACGTTCTACGAAATGAAATCGAAATTAGGTACTATGAGAGAGTCGCAGCTAAACGAGAACTTTATTCCAGAATGTTTCCCGGGGAACAGAGCAAAATTTTTAAACAGCGAAATAAGAAGGAACGTCTCGAAGACGTTGACGCGGAAACTGAGGATGTCGGTGCACCAAATTTCGAAAGATAAAGCTAAATTTCATTTACTGAATCTGCAGGCCATAAGGTTTCCTGGGAATAAGACACAACTAAGGTATGCCAGCTCTTTTCATCCGCTAACAATTTTTATTTCCTGAAATAACAAGCGTTTTGGGAAAGATTTCGTTTGCCATTTCTTCAGAAGCGAAGATGAGCTAATCTCCTAAAATTTAAATTCTGTAAAATGTCAATCAAAAACCAATTATACAAAGGAGAACAAAATTTTAATTGATCAGAAATGACCAAACGACCGCGCGAGGGTTGAAAGCTGACTCGCGTAACGCTTGAACATCATTTTCCAGATGGACCAAAGTAGGAACTGTTAAAGGTGGAAAAGAGGTTTACCTCGACAGCATCATTTGGCCGGGGGGTGGAATCGTGCCAGCCTATCTGGAGCAAGGTGGCGAGAAGATAGGCATGCCTATGTACCGCATAGTAACAGCATTAGCGTCGCCGTTCACTATGGTGACGAGCTTGCAAGAGGGCATCTGCCTGAGAGGAATCTTCTGCCGCCACGGCAACACAGTGATGTGTTGCTACGGTTTAACTATGGACTTGATGTCGCTGGTGTCCCGCGAACTAGGATTCCGGTACGATTTGTACGTGGTGAAGGACGGTCTGTTTGGGAAGAGGAATGGCAGAAGCGGTACCTGGAATGGCATAATGGGAGAGCTGGTCACCGGTAGGGCACAGCTGGCATTCGCTCCTTTGAGCGTGTCTGCTCACAGAGCCAAGGTGGTCGACTTCACCACACCTTACTACTTCAGCGGAGTGAGCTTCCTCACAGCGCCGAAGTTGCAGCCCGCGATATCGTTGTTCGCGTTCCTCTTTCCGTTCAGCACCGAGCTGTGGATCGCAGTCTTCACGTCCTTGAACTTTACTGCCATAGCAGTAGCCCTGTACGAATGGTTCAGCCCGTTCGGCTTGAACCCATGGGGTAGACAACGAAGCAAGAACTTCTCCATCGCCTCCGCTTGGTGGGTAATGTGGGGTCTTTTGTGCGGGCACCTGCTCGCCTTCAAAGCTCCCAAGTCTTGGCCTAACAAGTTTCTCATCAACATCTGGGGCGGATTCTCAGTCATATTCGTGGCCACGTACACGGCGAACATTGCTGCTCTGATCGCGGACTTGTTCTTCCACTCCGCAGTCAGCAGCAACTATCACGACAAAAGCGTGAGTAGCGAACGAACCGAACTGCAAAATCCGTGGTCTACCCTTTAAGTTGTATTATATAGAGATCGCATTGCAGCTGCTGCTGCAAAAGGTCGGCGCACCCAGAGCGTCCGCCGCCGAGTACTATGTTCAGAAAGCGAACCCGGAATTATGGTCGCACATGGCCCGGTATTCTTTATCGAACGTCGCCGAGGGCGTCGAGAGATTAAGGAATGGCAGTTTGGACATCCTCATAGCCGACACGCCCATTTTGGACTTTTATCGGGCAACGGACGACGGCTGCCGTTTGCAGAAGATAGGCGACACCATAAACGAGGATACGTACGCGGTTGCCCTGACCAAGGGGCATCCTCTCAAAGAGAGTATATCGAAAGTAATAGCGAACTACACGAGCACCGGTTTGCTGGATATCTTGCAAGATAAATGGTAAATGCTTGCAAGAATTCCATCGAGAACAATTAGGTCAGTGAAAAAATTCGTTAAGGAAAATACAACAAGGAATCGGGCACGAACTTTTGCACTGACCTCATACACAATGAGTCAAAAATCCTGTTTGCACACCCACCGAACAAATCGGGTGTACAACTTTGTTTTTCGCCCGCTGTGTACTTTGGTTTCGCTTGATTCTTGAATTGAAAAATACTGTGTACTTTGTAGGTACGGTGGTCTACCTTGTATGAGAGGAAGAAAAAGCATAGACCCGGGTCTGGAGCATAAGCTAGGAGGTCAAGCCAGGCCCCTAGGCGTGGCATCCGTGGCTGGTGTATTTTGTCTGCTTGGAATGGGTATGGTTCTGGGAACCGTTATACTAGCCGGAGAACATTTGTTCTACAAATACACGTTGCCAAGGTTAAGACACAAGCCAGAGCACTCTATATGGCGCAGTCGGAACGTGATGTTCTTCTCGCAGAAGCTCTACAGATTCATCAACTGCGTGGAACTGGTGTCCCCTCACCATGCAGCGAGAGAGCTGGTGCACACTGTCAGACAGGGACAAATCGCCTCGCTGTTCCAGAAGAGCGTCAAGCGAGTAAGTGCATTTTCGTTTCATACCTCGCGATCCCTTCTACCGTCATATATCTACAAGGAAACCATGTTCTAGAAGGAACACGAACAGCGTCAGAGACGCAAGAGCAAAGCTCAGTTCTTCGAGATGATCCAGGAGATCCGAAGGTAATATATGAAAATCTACACTGGCGTGCAAAATCAAAGGATCGCTAAATTCTCGTTCAAAAATCACCCACTGTCAAAGTGTTGCAACTTCATATACTCCGCAGTTCCGACCAATTTTTGCAATTGCAATTTTTCCAAAATTTCTTTCTCATGCCACGTAGTAAACTAATTGTTCTAATTTCTCCAAAAAATTCAAGTCGTACGGCCCAATCTTAAAAAAGTTATCGTCCACTTAAAAGTGCCCGAATATTACCGTGAGTGACTGTACATCGAATTCTTCCAAAATTGGATCTTACTCACTATCTTCCACGTCATCCGACAGAGTGCAACAGGAAGAGAAGGTAGAAACAGCCCCGGAGGAACAACAGCAGAAGTCAGTATCGACGCTCAAGAAAGAGGACAAAGGTACGATAAAAGGTCGGGAAAGGAGTCGAAGCAAGAGTCCTCTGATGCCTCACAGCCCGAAGAGATCCGAGAAGAGCAGGAGCTCGACGAATCTATCCAGCTCCAGGCTGGGTCTGTCCCCGGTCAGTTTGGAGGCGCCGATGAAGCCCAGAGAGTTCACTCTGAGCAACACGAATCTACGCGCGAGGAGTCCCTTGGAAACTGTCGGTCGTCGACTGAGTCACGGTGACGGTGGTTCACCGCCCCCGCGTTTAGGCTCTCACTTTGGTGGCAGCGCGACTTTACGGCCGATGCCGCCGGCTAGAAGCGACTCGGTTGGCACGAGTCCGTCTGTGCCCAAGGTCGAGCAACCTGGGGGAGGTGGTGCTCCGGCGACGACGCCGAGATACTCTCGCAGTCCGGCGAAGCGTGGACAATCGTTCCCAGTGTTCGCGACGTTGAGGCTGCCACCGAGTCACCACCCTTCGTCCAAGAGTCCTCCACTTCCGTTGACGTCCGCAGTTGGCCGGAAGTTATCTCGGGATTGGGGCTCCGGCACCATAGACCTGACCAGGTCCTCGGAGACGGTGGCTGGTGGTGGAGGGGGTGGAGGCGGTGGTGGCGGAGGTGGCGGGTCCACTTACACCTTGAATCAGGAGATGACGTTGTCGCTGGAGCGTCCATCGCACGAGAAGAAGATGACGTTGCACGATGTCGTCGCCAGCTTGCCGGTGAAGAAGATGCCTGGCGAAGAAGTGACCACGCTGCCGAGCAAGAAGACGATCGACGAGATCGGTCTGCCGATCAAGAAGCCGATACGCCGAGCCAGAAGCCACGAGAACCGGGACACCAGCGGTAAACTGATGGCGGACCTACCGTCCCCGCGCCTTACCGCCCAACCGGTCGTCGGTGGCCGATCGGTAAGCGAACGAACGAAAAAACAGTTAGAGTCCGAGCTGAAGGCGATCCTGACCGCCAGGCAACATCATCGCGACTTGCATCCTCCTTGATAGACGGTGGCCGCCGGTTTGTCAGAGTTCTTGCAAGCACCGGGCGCTTCGGGGATGATCGTTGCCTCTGAGGGGCTTTGATTGATTTAAGCAATATCAGAGATTTATAGGTCAATTTGTAGAGGAAATCCGACAATTTAATGCAAAAGGCAAAAACAACAAAAAAAAAAGCGTTTAAAACCAAAAACAAAAAAAAAGAAAACCATACGTACACAACACACATACACACGCGCGCGCGCGCGCGCGAGGCACTCTCCAGCAGCACTTCGGGGGTTTGGGAGGGAGGGGGGTTGTGTAACAACGACAGGATAAAGAGATTCAACGGAGAAATCTCTTTGCCTATTCAGCGTTGTTGCGTACATTGATAAACTATAAATTAGAATACATGGGGCGGGGGGGGGGGGGAGTGGTGAAAAACAGTAAACAAAGGAGAGAGAGAAATTAACAGCGCGTGCTATAAACTTTTAGTAGAGATGTCTTAACGAGTAGCGGAAAATACTTGCGACCGAGTACTAAAATATTTTCTTGTTGGCATTTGAAACTCTACGGATTACACCCGTGTCGTCGGCCTGGGCGAGTCTTTCCTCGTTGCAACACGATATGTATAAAAACGTAGACGACATTCTGCACTGCCGTGTGTTTCTCGACTTTCTTTCTATATATCTACGTTGCGTAACGCAGGCTCAATTCCATTTTTCGAAAATCATGATCCCAGGCGTTTCGTTTACACACACGTTCCTCGACCATCATCCATCGCGATCATTCCAATGAGAGGATGGGATGTAACCGTGTGTCCGCGCGTGTGTATGCGTGTGTGTATGTGTGCGCGCGCGCGCGCGTGTGTATTATACATAACGCCACCGAAATCATGATACAATCGAAAAGGAGAACACGATTCAGCTTTTAGAACTTGTTCCGAGCTTGAGTACTCGGATACCCACTCAATTTAGATTCGACACACATCCAAGTACTTGAGTACTCGTTCAGCGTAGATATCCCAGTACTTGTTTCGGTTGTACCGCGGTTTTTGCAAACGCATTTGTACATAGTCATGGAGGTCTAGCCCCTAGACGGGCTGCTTTTATCCACGCATTGATAAGGGACACCAAAAACAAAATTGTTAAAGCTAAGAATACCGGTTTGAGGTACGAGGATATTTTGCTGAATCGGATAATACTGCATCCCATACTGCCACTTTATCGTTAAATACGGTATCTCGAAGAGAGAGACAGAGAGAGAGAGAGAGAGAGAGAGAGAGAGAGAGAGAGAGAGAGAGAGAGAGAGAGAGAGACTCGCTCAACGGACTCTCGGCATAAAATGACCATTGATTAACGAAACAGACGCTCAGAATGTTGTCTAGAAATCCCTACTCAGACACGCTTCGTGAGAGGTTAGCATTAGCGTTCTAGGCGAACGAAGAGAAATTTCAACGTGTATCATTTTTGTACCGATCGTGGGCAATCCCCAGTTGGCAAACACCGAATATGCCATCGTCACGATGGCTCATTTTATCCATGACATTTTAAATTCGTAAAAAAATAATCGCGTGTTTACTGTATCCGTAGATGAGGCACGGTATTACCCTTGATCGGTTCTTTAGACTGATAAGAGACGAGATTTGTCCCAGGAATTGCGTGACACGTCGTTTTGGGAATTGAACAAACTAAAGGAAGAAAGAGAAACAGAGAGAACGTACAAAACAAAAAAAAACTATTGTTTGTCACCGTGCAATGAGAGATTTCTACGTGAGGGATTTCATTTGTTTGCAATGGTGCACGAATAATTGCGCGAACGACTGGGATTTGATCGCGACAATTATCCTCTGTACAGAGTATCGATACCTCCGAGTAACTTTGGGAATAGACTGGAAAGATTGAGGACTAATGGTGTGCGTGGAAAGTTTATTTTGTATAGATAAAAGGCGCATGCTCTCCGAAAGTCCCGTCACGAATAAAGAGCGCTGGGGGCAGAAAGCGACAGTTATCCGTACACTACTGTGCCCGTCAACTTATACGGACCGAGTACATTGCAAGCATACTCGTTGAAACCTTATCGATTTTGTGCAGCATTCGAGACTCATAAAATGAGACATAACTATTGAACTTGATCTAATTCTCTCTTTCTCTCTCTGTCTCTCTCTCGATTGCTCCTGCTATTCGATTGCTAGACTTTGTAGAGTGGATGTACGGGACTAAACAAAAAACAAAAAAAGTTATAATTTTAAATAATTGATGAGCGAGGCCTTAGGAGTAGTCGATCCGCCCAATTCTTTACTTGAATAGCATTATATCTCGTATTCCGAAGAAACAACTCTCTCTAATATTACTATCGGAGGTGTAGAGCTAGACGTCGTTTAGTTTCATAGATTTCACGGTAGACCGTTGTATTTGGACTTATCTCGATGAGCCTGTTAACCGGGGGGCGACATTTGTCGATCGTGAACCGTGCGAACACACAACATATAGTTTATACTAATATATAGATTACTGTCCCCACGTAAGCAGAATGTAAGGATTCTTAGCGGTATAAATAAGGAGACGAATCGTTCGTTGAAGACACGCTAGACGGGTTAACTCGTACTCCCCGGCTAACAGGTTGCTGAGTCTTTAAACTGTCGAAATGTAAGTTCTCCCAGTGAATGTAAGCCGTGTGAATCTTGTTCGACACAGTATAACTTTCATAGTGATCAAGTGTCTCCGATGAGTTCGATTTTGCTGTATGATTACACACATACGTGCATGCGCGTGCGCGCGCGTGTCGCGTACCTACACGTACAGTCGGCCACGAAAGTTTCCATAGACGTGGAAAATTCCGAATATCCGATACATATACAGTGAAACGAAAACTCAACACAATTTAGCAGCATCTGACACGTAAAGCGGAACTTGAATGGCAACTGGTAGCACAACAACAGTGAATTCTCAGAATCGATTGAATTTTAATTGATAAGTTCATCAGTGTTGATAAAGTATGCAAACTTTTACGACAGACTGTATATGTAGAAGCGCGTGCGCGTGTCACGCATGCACGCGCACACACACACACACGCAGAGGTGACTACTACCGATGAAAGTGTTCTGAATAATTGCATTACTCGTTCATTTCGATTTAATCGTCATTTGTACAGGGTCGTGAACACACCTTACCGTATACACCGTGTCCGAAGAGTAAACGCTTCGAACAAGACACCCTGTATACATATAAATTCGCGCCAGTCGCTTTTATCTGACACGTTGATAAACGCGTGGTGTACTCGCCAATTAATAACACACAATGACACCGATATTTCTTTATTCTTTATCTTGTTTGGTCGAGGTACATTGTTTGATTTCGATTCAACGTTGTATTGCAATTCATTCAGGAGATAATCAAAATACAAATATAGGGGGCCAGTTTCGAGTCACCCAAGCCTAAATAAATCAAAAATAGACTTATTATATTAACTGTAGCTATAATTTTTTGATAAGTGGGTTCTGCCAGTAATTTGGTTCAGTAGTGTGGTCATGTGTACGTGTATACGTAGACGTACAGGCAAAGACGTGTACCGTATACATATATGTATATGTTGTGTTTGCGATTCGTTCAGGCATGTATAAAAGAAATCTATCTTCTGAAAGTCCTTGTACATACGTGTCTTCTACTAGATACCTGAAGAGACATTATTGCACTGAATTAAAGGTCGAGCCCCCTACTTCATTGTGCGCCAACAAGAACCTGTACAGTCGAAAGAATGTATGGAAAGAATAGAGCAAATATTTTTGTTGGACCGTGTGTATACTATTTTTGCTAATTTTGAGAGGAAAAGTAACACAGAGATCGTTGGAAAATATAAGTCGGCCTATGTAAAATAAGGAGATTGTTTTCTAGACGATTCGTTTCGGTTGAATTACAACAACTGTATGCCATTGAATTTACCATTGCTCTTTTCTTTCCGGTTAAATTGATATTACAAAGTGCTGTCAGTAATTTCTAAGGGATACATTCGATTTCGATGCGACCAGAAATTGAAACAATGGGGAAAAGATTGTCACAAGAGAAGGCTAGCCGTGCGTTGCTCGATAAATCTAAAGTACATCTTTACCATTCGGTTTTTAGAAATGTAAATAGTACTTAAAACATTCTTATTAGCATCGTATTAGCCATAATATATTAATTCCATCTCTAATGGCAATAAGATTATTATACACTACAAAGCACTGCCATAATTTCAACTAATGTCATATTAATTTCGGAGTCCTGCCAAATAACGTTACAATCATACCAAATCAAAGAACGTCTCGTGAAATATACTTTTTTTGATGTATTCAAAAAATGCATCGATAACGATCGAACGTTGCATACGCATCTCGTATATATATATATTACCACTCGATTTTCAGCGGGAAAGAGAAACGTCTTATCGCTTCGTCGAAGAATCAAATTCCTGTATTTGCAAAATGTATATTTTCGGTGACCGTTACAACGGAATTTTGCGCATACGAGGAACGTATTCGTAATCTTCTCGATTGCACAGAATTTAATGATCGAAGCCAGTTGTTGATTAAAAGATATATATCTATATCAAATTCTATCGTCATTGAATTTTCATACTATATTTCGATTTCTTTCTCGGGTTTCGATACATATACATTTGATTCGATTGATCGCACCCCCATTCAGTAGTTTGACCACACTAGACTGCGGACGTACGTGATGCATGCATACAAGATGTCATCGATTTTTTCTATTTCTCTGAATATATCGAAACGATTTCCGGAGAGGAAACAATGAGCATGCTGCGATACCAGAAATCGATCCGCAGTCTGTCGATTACATTAAAGTTGCAAAATCTGTGTCCGATCTATTTCGACTTCGCGGTGAACGAACAAACGAGGAAAACAAAGGAGAGAGAGAGAGAGAGAGAGAAAAAGAAAAAAAAAGAGCACGGTGCATGCAACTTTAGTGAAATAGTAAACTATCTGTAGAGCATAAAGTAGGGAGAAACCTTGTGTAGCCACAAACAATCACGAGTATTCTGTTAACGCGGTGACTTGTTGGCGTACGGTATTAGGTTAGGTTCCTCGTAACCTACCTCGTCTCTCTTGTTACGCCTACTATTACACTGTTATTGTTGAAAACTCCATATTAATAAGAAATAAATATATTGTCTCAAAATACGCGGCGTTCTTCATTCATCGAATACCACGCATACGAACGTCGACAGAGAACGCGATCACCGATCAATAGCGATCGATATATTATGTGTACCGTCGTCTACATACATACATACCATAAGCTTTATCGAATATGTTAAAATATTTTAAACTCGATAGAATATATAGAGTTAATTTTCTGCATGCGCGTATACTACAATTTACTACCAAGGTTGACGCGTTTATAAATAAACCGATTACAATTACTTCTAAATCGTGTGCACCACGAGGTTTCGTCTAGCTTATCACAGGGGTCAAGAGAAAAACCGAAATCCATGATATATGTATAATCTTAAAATTAAATTGGCAAACTAACAATGAATATTCAATGTTCTGCATATTTTATTGCTCGAAAAACAATAACTTGAGAGTTACAATGTATATAGTACAATATTTACAGAGGCGGTCGGTTAGCAGGGGGGCTACCCAGTTGGTCGGGTACTTGACGGGTACCCGGGATACTCGGGTGTCTAATTAATTATCGGGTCTAGCATAAGTCGAACCGGTGGTTCAAAGGTGCGGAGAAAATGAGTGGTCCGAAAAGTACAGAGTCAACGCGACGACATGCGTGCGACGCGATAGCTATGTAGGTACGTGGTTCATCGGGCAGAGTAAGCGCGCGAACCAAAGAATTTGCAAGTCATTCGCGTCATCTACGATCACGAGTGCTGTTTCACGGTCGAACTTTCGTTTGTGTCTGTTCCGACGGCGCGGTTCCTGCTGCTGGTGGTTGGTGCTGCTGCTGCTGCTGCTGCTGCTGCTGCTCGGCTCGCAAAAATTTTCAATTTACCGAAGTGTGTGATCGATGGTGCGATGATTGACGCGACACAATTGACAACCGAGTACCGGTCACAATCGTGTTAATTATCACGTGTTCGCTCGGCGTCCGACAATTTTTCACCGCGTATTACTACCGAGAAAAGTATTACTTCCCCCTGATACTCGATTCTACAGAGAATCTGTGTCGACTATGGCTACATAGTAGCAGACGGTTATCGACTCGTTTCGATGGGCTAACCCTATAGACGCTGTTACGCGCATGACAATTTCTCAAAAAGAAAGGATACATACACGAGCGTCCACAGGAGTGTGCAGTGGCCGAAAAAAACACTGTTTTTCAATGTTTCTCTGCCGAGGCTCGAAGAAAAGAAACACTGCACCGTGCGTGGTTTGTTGTAACGTCCCGTAAACGTAAACGTTCTGTTGTAGATTGAACGCGTGCGCGCACACTGTCTCCAGCAACCATAATCGCGCTCGCGCTCGCGCTCCTCGAGAGAGCCTGAGGGAGACAGAGAGAGAGAGAGAGAGAGAGAGAGAGAGAGTGCGTTCGCCTAATTCTTGCCTAATTCATAGAGTGCATCATCGATGAATTAATCGTCGAATTATGACCGTTCCGCTCCATCCATTCCCCTCCTCTTGATCTCGACGGACGTCAAGAAAATTGACACGGCCAAGCACACGAGTTCCTTTAAATATATATATTCTGCATTTTTCTCGACCGTCGCGTGTCGGAGTCGGAGTCGGAGGGCCTGTCTTGGCTTCTTAGTCATTCGTGTAAGTGTTTGCGTTACAACGCGTGTATTCACGCCGATTTGTTCCCGAGATAAATGCAAGGGGAATAGCGCGTTGATTGTCGCGTCATACGAACGCATCGCGTTTGGTAACCGTTCGAGTGTCACAGGCCTTTACGAAAATCAAGACCGAACAATGTTAGAGAGTGCGATAAAGTTTCCGTTCGGTGTCAGCTGCCGAAACTTCTGACAGCACGGATTTCAGTTTTGGAACGATTTTCAGCGTGAACGGTAACAGTGAAAACACGCGTTGACAAAATCCGAGCGTCGAAAGGCTCGACCGATTAGCTGGCACTTTTAGGCAGCGAACTCTCGATCGCGCCGTTCCGACACTCGAACAGTTAATCCGAGTTGTATCGATGATCGGTCCAGCGAAATTCCCCGTTTGATTTTCCAATATTTTTCAGTTTATTTTAATGGATGAAGTCAAGAGAGATTGTCCCAACAGAAAGGAAGCTCGTAGCAGCTTCCAATATCAGAACCTTGGATCTAGCTTGCCGTTCATGGCATCCGATGACAAAGATCTGGAGGGTATGGATAGACATGAAGATCTCGGTGACATGACATTTCATATGACCAGCTACATCAAGGATGCCATGAAGATGATGTTCATTATGCGTACTCATCACATGCTCACCGACGTTGTGCTGGAAGTAGGCTCTGAACTGTTCCATGCGCATAAAGTTATTCTAGCAGCTGCCAGTCCGTATTTTAAGGTAATTTATAGAACGTTCGCCGTGGTTGTTATAGAACAACGAACAAAACAAAGTCATAAAATCATTTGTAATGTTATAGGCAATGTTTACAGGAGGCTTGAAAGAATCTGAAATGAACAGGGTGAAACTTCAGGGTGTCTGTCCAACTGCTATGGCGCGTCTAATGTACTTTATGTACACCGGTCAAATCAGGGTTACAGAGATCACGGTGTGTTCGCTTTTGTCCGCAGCCACTATGTTCCAGGTAGATGAACGTACGATTAACCCTTCGACCGCGAAAGATTAATAATCTACCCCGCTCGATCGTAGTGTTTTGTGTCTTGGTGCTTTGCAGTCGAACGGTTAATGTATTGGTACGCGCTGCGATCTTGCTCTGTACAAGTATTTATTGTCGTTTTCACCGCAGGTTAGTAATGTCATAGAGGCCTGTTGCACATTTCTGGAAAAACAGTTAGATCCGACGAACGCGATTGGAATCGCGAATTTCGCCGAACAACATAACTGTCAAGGTTTACACCAGAAAGCGAATCAATTTATTGTTCAACATTTTAGTCAAATATGTCAGGAAGAGGAGTTTCTGCAATTATCGGCGATACAATTGATAGCCCTAGTGAGAAGAGACGAGCTGAACGTGCAGGAAGAGAGAGAAGTGTACAATGCCGTGTTGAAATGGGTAAAGTACAACGAAGAGGCCCGAGGAGCGAAAATGGAGCACATACTGCACGCGGTCAGGTGCCAGTACCTCACCCCGAATTTTCTTAGGGAGCAGATGAAGAACTGTGACGTATTAAAAAAAGTACCTGCATGCAAAGAGTACCTTGCACAAATATTTAAAGACTTGACCCTGCACAAGAAGCCGGTCGTCAAAGAGAGAACACCGAACACTCGAAGAGTCATATACATCGCCGGTGGATTTCTGAAACATTCGCTGGACGTTTTGGAAGGGTATAACGCGGACGAGAAGACCTGGACACAACACGCGAAACTGGTCGTTCCTAGATCCGGTTTAGGCGGAGCATTCTTGAAGGGCATGTTTTACGCTGTCGGCGGGAGGAACAACTCGCCGGAGACTAGGTAAGCACATCGTAAGGGAAGAGCGGCGGAACAGACTAGAGTCGAAGTTAAAGACCTTTCATTTTGTACACAGATACGATAGTGATTGGGTTGATAGGTACAATCCAGTTACAGATCAATGGAGAGCGTGTAGTCCAATGTCTGTACCGCGAAACCGCGTAGGAGTAGCGGTAATGGACGGATTGTTGTACGCTGTGGGAGGTAGCGCCGGTGCGGAGTATCACAGTAGCGTTGAATGCTACGATCCCGATATGGATGCGTGGAGCAACGTGAAATCTATGCACATCAAAAGATTGGGAGTTGGAGTTGCGGTGGTCAATAGGTAAATTATATTTGATCACTGTGTTTGTCCCTCTTCAAGTTACATACCCGCAACAATGCTTATGCGAATTTTTACACCAACAGATTACTCTATGCGATCGGTGGCTTCGACGGGACGAATCGATTGAACTCTGTAGAATGTTACCACCCTGAGAATGACGAATGGACAATGGTTTCGCCGATGAAGAGCAGTCGGTCAGGGGCTGGAGTAGCCAATCTCAGTCAATATATATACGTTGTAGGTGGATACGATGGAACTAGACAATTAAATTCTGTCGAAAGATACGACACAGAGAAAGACTTGTGGGAATTTGTTAGTAGCGTTACTATTGCCCGTAGTGCACTCAGCGTCACGGTTCTAGATGGAAAGTTGTATGCAATGGGTAAGAACAACTGTACAAGCAACCTGTTAAGCTGCACTCGATGATATTCGAGTACTTGATTCCCTGATCTTTTAGGAGGATACGATGGAGAGAACTTTTTAAGAATTGTAGAAATTTATAATCCTGCGGAAGATGTGTGGGAGCAAGGAGAGCCTATGACTTCCGGAAGATCGGGTCATGCTAGCGCGGTGTCCTATCATCAATGTCCTATACACTGTGATCACTTGGATCACAATATGGCATTAGAAAAACCACCGTCGTGATACATGTAATTATTGTAGAAAAGAAATTGTTAGCCAAGGAACATTCGTGCGAGGACACAAAGAAGGAATAAAAAGAGGAGAAGAAGATCGGATCGAAATGTTTAAACTACTTCTTTGTTACCATAGACTGACTGTTTCTACAAAATCAAACGAGTCTAGTTTCTGAGATCGGAAACCGATATGATCTCGCAGAATTTTTCTTAAATCTAATTGTTCATTGTTCAAACCTACGATTTCATGTTTCAAAGGACCAATGATTAACTTCCAGTAAAAATAGGATTTAGTACAATGTTTTTTCATAGAAAAGAATGTAAAGACCTAAACGATGTAAATATATTTGTATAGCGTTGTTATTTTTGAGAAATTTTTATAGAATTTTCTTATTTGAATGTCACTGTATATTTGTAACATACTGCGAAAATAATGTTTGAAATATATACATGCCGAAGAACCTTTTAAACTACGTAAATTACGAGCTGTTTCTCATGTTTCCCCCTTTCGAAAAAATGCAAACAGATTACCGACCATGCACACGGTCGCCGAAACAATGAAAATAGTACGTGGGTGTTCAAAACAGGTTCTGTTGTCAAGATGGAACACATCAATCGATATTTTCGAAAGTGGAAGAGTCTGGACGATTCTACGGCGAAAATGTTCTTTTAAATCGCGATTAAAAGTAAATTTTTCATTCTCTGAATGGATTGAACGTCGCTGTTCGTCGATCGTGCATAATATTTATGCACACAACCATACGCAACAGCCTTCCACCTGTTAACATTGTTCCCCGCGACGGTGAGAGGTTAGAAATGTACGTTTGAGTGTTCGGCGGAACAACTGTGGGGAACGTCAAAATGCCAAGTTCTGCCACAGTGTTGTCCACCGATTGTTTATCAGCGAGAATTCGGTGGAGGATGTGAAATTTTCACAGTATAACGATGAAATCTGTGTACAAATTATTTTTCTTGTGCCTTATCTTCGTTGCGCTTATAATACTGCTTAACTTGACCAACTTTTCGAACAAAGTATACGATGCGCCGACCAAAGAGGCTGCCGTTGTTTCGACCACTGCCAAAAAGGGTGCATCGTCCCCTACGACAGGGGAAATGACAATATGCGTTGTAGTCTGTGGAGACAGACTGGACGAAGCATTGACAATGCTGAAATCGGCCCTGGTTTTTACCAGCAGACATCTACGGTTCATCGTTCTAGCCGAAAACAATCTAATCCCTGCGTTCAATGAGAAACTGGCCGAATGGAAGCTATTGTCCAACAAAAGCTTCAACTTTACAGTGAAGCCTATCACCTTCCCCAAGGGAAGCGATGCGGCTATGTGGAAAAAGCTGTTCAAGCCTTGCGCCGCTCAAAGATTGTTTCTACCAGTAAGTGCATTAACACCTTAACCGTTTAGGTGTCAAAAACTATCCCACTACTTTCTGAATCGTTTCCGCACAAAATCTGAACAGTGGCAATCGTGCCGCGTGACACTAAAACGGATAAACCCTCAATCGTTCAAATTCCTCCAAATAATCCAAGATTTTTTTCTCTCACAGTTAGTTTTAAACGATACAGATGCCGTTCTGTACGTAGACACGGACACTCTGTTCTTGGCTCCACCAGAGAAGATCTGGGACGAATTTAAGAAGATGAATTCAAGTCAACTGGCAGCTCTGAGCCCTGAGCACGAAGATCCTAACACAGGATGGTACAACAGATTCGCGAAACACCCGTATTACGGAAAGTTGGGTGTGAATTCTGGAGTGATGTTAATGAACTTGACGAGAATGAGAGAGTTCAGATGGATAGACTACGTGATACCTATCCACAAGGAATACAAGCTGAAGATAACATGGGGGGATCAAGATATAATCAACATTATATTCCACTATCATCCCGAGAAACTTTACGTGTACTCTTGCAGATACAATTACAGACCGGACCATTGTATGTACATGCCTGTTTGTACCAAGGCGGAGAAAGAAGGTGCTTTGGTATTGCATGGATCTCGAGGAACGTTTCATTCGCAGAAACAGCCGCCGTTTAAAGCTATTTATAGGGCTATGCAAGAATATCAGTTGAACACAGACCCATACGATTATTTATTGGTGCCAATGAGAAACTACTTAGCTTTGGAGCACAGATCGAACTGTGGCAAAGTGTGGAAAGTATTCATTATACAGCCAGAACTACATTTAGGTCAACAGTAATACTTAATGTCTTTTTTTATGAAAGCAATAACGCGTAGAACATAGTCGTTCCCGATTAGTGATTCTTCTATCATCAGGTTTTCAATTCTATGGTAATTACTGAACATAGTAACAGGCAAATATTAATGAAAACGTCGTAGCGTAAACAGTTCTACACGTTAATGTGAATCCTTTCAACAGACTGATCGTATTTGATACTGCATTCTCATTTTATTTGTTAACAAGTGCGCTGTGATTGTTACTGTTTAACACGATGTAACTTGAACCACGTGTCATTACAGTTTTATCTAAGATATTTCGACAATACTCGTCCGATAGATATAGAACAATGAATTTCAAAGTCTTTTTCTACTTAATGATAAGTATCGTTCTACACGCGATTTCGATTACTTTTTGAATATATATATATATACATATATTTACTACTGTTGCGCGACGTATAACGCGTAGAATCTCAACAAAATTTTGAACAAATTTTGTGCGTGCACTTAGACCTTTAGACTATACGTAAGTGCGTGTACCTTATATAATAATAATTGTTAATTTTAAAGCGTACGATTTTCTACAGGGGAGGGGTTTTGAATTTTTATATATTTTCACAATACATTATTATTGTACAACGATTTGTAACGAACTGTTCATAAAGCGAAAATTGTTGGTGACATAATAAATAAACGAATTACCTATACGAAGTGTCAGTAAATTAATCAACATAATTATTAAATCAATGTTCGTACAGGTGATAAAGTAGGAAATTAATATCTTCAATATCGATACAGCAGAACTCTATGTTGCCACATGTTTTTCGAAGCACGTGGATACAGGGGAACCTAACCCATACAGGTGTATACACAAGCGGCTACAATACAATATGAAAACAATAATGTATGAGCGACAAATATATTAATTGTCTTCGAAAACAAATGGATGAGATAATTCAATAAAATATTGTAGTCAATCATGGGAAGAAAACGATTCAACTGGAAAGCGAGACATACCGCGGAAGTTGAAATTGACAACTCCGACACGAAGAAGGTATACTTTTACAGTATAATTTTTTTTTTAATAATTTGTACAGAAAACAAAGATCAATTGTATTGCATTTTATATAGATTACTTTGGATATTAAACATCGTGAGGACGATTATGACAAGTGTAACGCGTTAGTTCTTCCGAGCGACAAGAGGAAAACAAAGAATAAAGTTAAGAAAGTCACTGTCACTCGACTATTATCCAAGAAACGTAGAAAACAATTGGAAAAGGTTGTCGAGAAGAAAAAGAAAAAGTTGCAAGTAAGTTGTTCCATGTATAGTACACAATTTTGTTTCTGTTGTTGTTTCATGTATATTTTCTTTGCGTACAGAGAGCTACGCTTTTAGAGGAATTAGCAAAAGTCCAAGCAACACCGCAAGAGCTAGAGCAATACGTTTCGTTAACATCCGTTCAAACCAAAGGCTTGAAACGTCATTTTAGGGAAGCAGAGCTACCTGCCAGGGAATACACTGACAAAGTAAATAATGATAGCATAAATGAAGACAAAGAAAAGCCTATAAATGCTATTAAAGGTGGAAAGAAAAGGAGACTGGCTATTCTAGCGGATGAGAAAAAAGAGGAAGCTGTGTCCGATCCAAATGTTGTTGGATTCGATGTAAGTTGATGACTAGACAATATTTTTATATATATGTTAATGATTATACATTATAGGAATCCAGCGACAGTGAATCCAGTAATGCGGATGAAGAGTCTGAACAAGAAGAAAATACTTTGGAGACTCAAGATCAAACAGAAGTTGCAGAAGATGATGCAAAAGAAAATACTGTGGAAGAAGAAAAGCCTGGAAATAATGCACCAGAGCCTAACCAAAAGGAAACAGAAACGCCCGATGTTTCTCCGAGCAAAGATCTTCAAAAGCCACAAAAACCAGTTGAAAAAAAACCTGCAGTCTTTGTAATGCTACAGAGAAAGCCAGAGATTCAAGCAGCTCGACTAAAATTACCGGTGGTAGCAGAGGAGCAAGTTATCGTAGAAGCGATTAACGAGAACTCTGTTGTAATAATCACTGGCGAAACAGGGAGTGGTAAAACCACTCAAGTACCACAGTTTCTGTACGAAGCTGGTTATGCTAAAGACAAGATGATCGGTGTCACCGAACCCAGAAGGGTGGCTGCTATGTCTATGAGCAAACGTGTGGCGGAGGAAATGAATCTCACGGAGAAAGAGGTTTCGTATCTGATTCGTTTCGAGGGGAACGTTACGCCGGAGACAAAGATCAAATTTATGACTGACGGTGTTTTATTGAAAGAAATACAAACTGTATGTTATTCGCGAGTTATTTACCACAATAGAGATGTTAAAAGATGTCTAATAGCAGTGATATTTGCAGGATTTTCTATTAACAAAATACTCGGTGATTATACTGGACGAGGCGCACGAACGGAGCGTGTACACTGATATTTTAATAGGTTTATTGTCCCGAATAGTCCCTCTACGCAATAAGAGGAACAATCCTCTGAAGCTTATAGTGATGTCAGCCACTTTGAGGGTTGAAGAATTTGTAGAGAATAAAAGATTGTTTAAAGTAAAACCACCGGCTATAACGGTGGAGTCTAGGCAGTTTCCAGTTACAATACATTTTAATAGAAGGACCAGCGCCAATTATGTCAGCGATGCTCTGCGAAAGGCGATAAAGATACATACTCGATTGCCTGATGGTGGGATCTTAATCTTTCTAACAGGTACGTGTGCCTTGTAATGATTATGATTATCGCATTGATGCTCCAACAAATGTATTTATACTGACTAATTCAGGTCAACGAGAAGTTAATCTTATCGTTCGCAAATTGCGTAAAGCTTTCTGTACGAAGAGCAAGAAGAAAGCTGATAAGAAGCTGAAAGAAAAGATTGCGAAAAAGACAGAGGACTCGAAAGAGGAAGAAGAAGATGCTCAGAACAAGGGTGATCGCGAAGATGACTCTGAAGAGGAGTTTGCTTCGAAGGAGGCCTTGCGTCAGAACAAATTGAGACGGAAGAAGCAAATTCAGTTGCCAAATATTAATCTGGACGAGTATGCAGACATACTATTCTATACTAAATTAATACATAGTTACATTATATATTTCCAATTTACAGTTACGCTGTAATTCCTACCGATGACACGCACGAAGATTTAATCGAAGATGACGAGGAGATACATTTAGACGAGGATGAGGATGAGGACGACGATGTTATTGATCTAAATGCTTGTTCGAATGCACAGCCACTGTGGGTGTTACCTCTCTATTCTTTGTTACCGAGTTACAAGCAAGCCAGGGTAATTAAAAAATTTTGCGCACACGATTTCCAAATAATCGGATTAAATTAAAGCGTGTTCTTTGCTCCTAGGTGTTCGAACCACCTCCCGAGGGCTACCGTTTGTGCGTGGTAGCCACAAACGTGGCAGAGACTTCATTAACTATCCCGAATATCAAATATGTGATAGACTGTGGACGCTGTAAGACAAGAATGTACGATAAAGTTACAGGTGTAAGCACTTACAGAATTTGCTACACTAGCAAGGCATCTGCGAATCAGCGAGCAGGAAGAGCGGGTAGAACAGGTCCTGGTCATTGCTACAGGTATGCAACCCGTTGCTCTAATTAATTTCATTCATACTAACATAAGAACATTTTCTCGCAGATTATATTCTTCAGCAGTGTTCAACGATCAGTTCGAGCAGTTCGGTCAATCTGAAATTCAACGGAAGCCAGTGGACGATTTGTTGCTGCAAATGAAAGTGATGAGCATCGACAAAGTTGTAAATTTTCCATTCCCAACGCCGCCGGACATCGTGCAGCTGCAAACAGCTGAAACGAGATTATTAATTCTTGGAGCTCTGTTCCAACCTTTGCCAGGCAAAGAGAGTTCCTATAGCGCGAAAGTTACACCCCTCGGCCACAGCATCGCCGCTTTTCCGGTTGCTCCTCGTTATGGAAAGATGTTGGCCCTGTCCCATCAACACGATCTCTTGCAGTACACTGTCTGCATGGTTGCTACGTTCTCCGTTCAAGAAGTACTGGTGGAAGCTCTTGGCTCTGACGGTGGCGCGAAAACCAAGTGGCTACAGATGAGACGCCATTGGGCTGGAACAGGGAACAGCCTACTCCTTGGTAGATCGATTGAAATACTATATCTAATATGATCTAATATTTGATTTCGGCTTAAAAGAAATTAATAGCAAACATATTTATAGTAGATTCTGTTCAAAGTCCTTATCGCGAGTCTGAGTCGATATATTTCAATTGCAGGCGACGCAATGGTCCTGATAAGAGCAGTGGGAGCAGCTGAATACGCTGGAACCAAAGGCAAGCTTCTCCCATTTTGTGAAGAGCATGGTTTGAGACACAAAGCAGTGGTGGAGATCAGAAAGCTCCGGCAGCAGCTCACAAACGAGATCAACTTGAACATACGGGATTTGAACCTAACGATCGATCCGCAGATGAAACCGCCAAGCGATGTCGAAGCCAAGTTGCTCAGGCAAATCATTCTGGCTGGGATGGCTGACCAGGTCGCTAAAAAAGTGATGCCCGACGAGGTCAGCGAAGATCAGGACAAGAAACAATGGAAGTATGCGTACAAAACCTTGGACATGGAGGACCCAGTGTTCATGCTTTCGTCCTGCGTTCTCCGCAAGACTTGTCCCGAGTGGGTGGTTTACCAGGAGATATATGAGACTAATAAAATCTACATGCGCGGCGTCACTGCCATAGAGCCAGAATGGCTGCCTAAATTCGCTCCCTCGCTCTGTCAACTTGGAGAACCTCTATCCGATCCACCGCCATGGTACGATGTGGAAACTGGAAAAGTGATGTGCAGCATCACGGGTACGGTGGGAAGGGCCGGGTGGAAATTACCAGTGATGGACGTGGAACATCCTCTGACCATAGAAGGAGTGAAACGATTCGCTTCCTTCTTTTTAGAAGGAAAAGTCTGTCCAAAGTTGAAGCGATTCGTTCCTTCGCTGCTCTCGTCACCGCAGAGTATTAACAAGGCGTGGGCGAAATTGGTGCCGCGGACGCAGGAAATGTCTCAGCTTCTGCTGTCTCACGCGATCATGTCCAGGGACAAATTAATCGAGACGTGGGAGAACGATAGGACTTGTAAGTTTATGCCAGACATAACCAAACGAGAGTTCTACAATTAAAATAAAATCTAATCAATTTCAGTTCTATTGTCGACCTATCAGAAATGGCTACCGGAATCAGCGCACGGGGAAGTTGCTGTCATCTGGCCACCTGTATAATTATTTTTATACGCAAATCACCATTGTATACGTGTTGTATGTACAGGGTGAGTTAATAAGACTTTCGATGTTTAGCCATTCTTTTTTATAATATATATCCAAAGAAATAAATTTGTTGTTAAATTTCCCATGGTTGCAATTCTACAATTTCAATTCTTGTCATTGTGAGGGGTCGCGTAAATCTAGTGTTAAATAGATGGACAACAACAAGTTATTAGACGAACGTTCTTATCAATTGATCCTGTATGTACACCCGAATTTTGTAATATATGAAAATTTAATATGGCATACGATGTACAGTAAAGCTTTACAAAAGCGTACAATTCAACAATCGTTTATTCTCAATGAAAATCGCAACGAGTTCTTGGATGACTGTGTACGTAATTAAAAGCTATACGTTACTCTGGGTCAATGGATGCACGCGAATTGTACCGAACGTGTGTGGTACTTTCGCAGCATTCGGTACTCGATCGGCACTTGTCCGACTATGCCTATCGTTTTCAATAAACCATCGGTCGTTCTTTATAATTAGACTAACATCCCGTTCTTTACTGATAGAACACAGCGGTGCATGAATTGCGAACGATGGTAAAGAAGATACAATGAAATATTTACAGTCATTTGTGTTCTTGTATAAATTAAAATTTGCGCAAGACAGTGGTACGCTATATCTGTCTGTTCTACACCGTAGAATTTAATCTTCTATGGAGTCGGTAACACACGTTAACAAGTATCTAGGGACTCGTGTCCCGATCACTCTGCCTTCACCGACTTCCTGTCCTTCTTCTTTAATGGATTCTTTTTGCAATTTTCATAAAGATTGTTCAGATCGAATGCTGCCTTTATATTATCCTGTAAAGTGTTTCGTTGTTTAACGTATAGCAAAATGCAGCTGTTCCTACTTGATTACTTGAAGAAGTGTTGTAACACACGCACCAACGAGAACAGGAATTTAACCAGTTTTCCCTTATGGTCCGCGTACGGGCGTCTTTCCACCTCTTTGCCCTCTTTGAACAGAATCAAGGTGGGAAGTTGTTTGCTGGTGCTAGCGTCGCTAACATGATATTTTACACCTGCGTCTGGGTACCTCCCGATGTCCATTTTTCCAAATTTCAAATTATCCAAAGCGTATCTGAAAGTAGTGCAATGTTATTGTCTCGATACCGCGAGAATGTTAGCACATCGACTAAAGTAAACGAACTCTGCAGAAAGTTCAGAGAATATTGGAGCAAAGTTGACGCAAGCTGGGTTCCAGGCAGTGTAGAACGCTACCAGCCAAATAACTTTTGTGTCGCGCTGCAGTTCTTCTTGCAATCCGTTCGCACTACGCAAGTATATCACATTTTCAGGGCCTTGATAAGTTGGTTCGGGGAACAATAAACCACACACTGCAATTACAAATTAATGTTGCGTATAATGGATACGTTATGGGAATACCGAGTAGATACGTACAAGTGAATATGATAGCGAATAGTATTCCCATGCGAATGTCAGCATAAAACCAAAGGATCAAATTGGCAACTTTGGTGTACACAAAGCTGGACGTGAGGTAGTTTATCATGGTCACGCTTCCAGTTTTTCGTGACCTTATCATTATGACTATCATAAGAAAAAATAGGATTTCTGTTTCCCTCTAAAATAAGTACAAACCAGTGAATCAGTGAAATGTCAAGTGAAATTTTACGAAGGAACGGTGTTTGACTTACCCCATCGAGTTCGCATTCTGCTTGCGCGAACATATAATGACAAATGAACGGAATGCGTTTCGAGACGATGTATGAAAGACTGAATAAAATGTTTATTAAATAATAGGGCTTCAGCAGAAGCTGCAAATCTTTCTTAAAAGGCATCGTGTATGTAGTGCGACCAGCGCGTTTAGGTTACGGTCTGCGACGAACGGACGAGTGCTAATTGAACGATTCAGTCTCAACGAGTATCTAATTGTCAATGAAATTTATTTCGTGCAAACAGTCTGGTTTACAGGTCTCTATTGTTTATTTATTTTATGCTTGGAGGCAGGTGGTGATTCCTCCGCATCGATTTAAAATTGCTCGTGTCATCGAACTCGTCTACGTTTATTCGATAAGTTCGAAATTGTTATCTGCGATTGCGGTCTGCGATTCATCTAAATACTGTTGCGTGTGATATTTTATACGAAACGAATACAATGAGATCTGTAACAGAATCGACCTGTGAGCCTACTGACATCATCGCATTGTAATATTAAATTCGTTCAATGATTTTATTGCATTGTTGCAATGCCTGAGGCGTGTCAGACAAGGAGAGAATGATCGAACGACAACGATACATGTACATATATGTAGTTCTTGCATACAAATGCTGGAGAATCAACGATATTGTAGTTAATATGAAATAAACAAAATATTTCGAACAATGTGTATTGTTTTCTTGACTGCTTAGTGTTTATATCATGCAAAAACTCTGACCAGATTCGCGTAATAATTATATATTTAATGAAGTGATGAATCTGGCGCCAAAAATGTAAATGACGTCATCTATCGGCGAAGTCTAGAATCGAAAAGCAATGGCTTAAAATTAATGTTTTTGGTCTTAAAATGTGATCCTGTGCATTGTTCCTCCATCCCAGATTCTCATAATTGCAGCTGGATAGTTATGGTTTTTTCTAGCGATCTACTGTGGCAATAGCCTGCTGACGGGCACAGAAACACCATAACCACCTAGCGGCAGTACGCTCGAACTAAACTGCGTTTCGCGCACATTGGAAAAACGAACAAGCCTTTCGAAAATTACTAATAATTAATTATCGGGCCATTAATTTCGGTCATAAAAGCTATGAGGATATGCGGGAAGGTCCATATTATTTTTTCCAATAGCAAAAGAATCTCAATTAATTCGAGAACGTGCTAAAAATATTAAACAATGAAGCAGTGATTTATGGTGTGATGTTTCTATATATGTGTGAGTGTAAGAGTCGATAGTGGCACCATCTACGACGGTGGACACGTGAACTAATATTCCCTATCCTCCCCATGCGTAAGACAAGGAGAGAGATAGTGTAAGACAAGGACAGAGAAAGGTTCACTCGTGCCACCTCCTTTTGCTGGGACTTCGAACCCCCTGATACGTATCAGGCGAACATGACAACCAGTTAGTATCCCACAAGGACAGACATACGAATTTACTGCAGAGAGAGAAGGACAGACATCGAGCTGCCGAATAATGTGCATGCTGCAATGAAAATTTATAAATAACTCAGGCTTAGGAATTATTTATAAATATTTCCAATTGAGGAATATAGAATGGATCTCCAGCTGCTTTCACAAATATAGTTTTTCGTCAAATTTTGTTTTTAATGAAGTATTTGTTAACAATTATTTTAACCCTTGTTCTAAAATAAGTTTTCCAACTTTCGAGATTTAATTTATACACTATTGCGATCGAAGCATCTCGATTGCAGTCTCAGCTACATTCCTGTTGCAGTGTTGTGTAGATTTGTTGCTTAGTTAATTAGTTATTAACGATTCCCGGAGAAGTGGCACGGAGAGTGGCGCTCGATGTTTGTCCTTCTCTCTCTGCAGTAAATTCGTATGTCTGTCCTTGTCGGATACCAACTGGTCATCATGTTCGCCCGATACGTAACAGGGGGTTCGAAGTCCCAGAAAAAGGAGGTGGCACGAGTGAGGCATTCTCTGTCCTTGTCGCGCACTATCTCTGTCCTTGTCTTACACATGGGGAAGATAGGGAAAATTAGTTCACAAACTTGCCACCGAGATGGCGCCACTGTGAGTTTTCCTCGACTCGCACATTGAAACGTCGTGTTTCAAGCGCCTGTTTCTAACATTTAATATTTTTTACACATTCTGCAAATCATTCGTGCACTTTTGCTATTGGAAGAAATAATACGAACCTTCCTGGACATTCACATACATTTTTGAACCATAATTAAAGACCAGACAATTGGTTATTAACGATTTTTAGAAGGCTTGTTCGTTTTCCTCATGCTTCTAACGCGCGGTTTAGTTCGGTTGTTCTACCGCTAGATGGTTACAGCGTTCGTGTGACCGTCTGCGGGCTCCTGTTAGAAAAAGAGTGACTAATTGCAATTATTGGAATCTGAGATATAGGTTCGATGCACAAGATCACTAGAAACGTTTGGTTCGAAAGGTATTAATTGCCAGCCATTGCTTATCGAGTAATTAACATTTTTCTATTTTGTGTTTCCAGATTTCACCGATAGATTGCATTGCCATTTGCATTATTGGTGCCAGGTCCATTGTTTTATTATTTATTTATTGCTCGCTTCTGGTCGGGTTGTTCAGCACGGTACGAATGCTAGATAGTCCCAGAGAAATCATGGACATTCTTTATGATATTTATTTTTAATGTTTTAATATTTATTTCACATGTGAATGATACCGATCTTTCTTTATTATATTCTGGTTAGAAGAAGCGCAAAGCGTTTGGCTCAGTGGCGATCGAGAAAAAAATAATAAAGTTTCCGTCTTACCTACCCATCATTCTCCTGCATAAATAATACCGATAACGAGGATAGCGCCCCTATAAAAGATAGAGAGTAATTTCTAAAAGGAAAAAAGGACAATATGAAAATTGCAAAGGAGAAGAAAGGAGTAGTGAATTAAGCGATAATCTTTCCAATCGCACTGTCATCCTCCAAGGATCATTACCGCGAGTAACTATGACAGTAACTAACGATTGGTTGTTTTAGAAAAGCGCAGGCTAGAATCGGGTTTGATCAAAAAGCGATGGAAGATGAGTAAGGGGCTAGAATCGCGGGCCAAGCGGCGCGGCGTCGAGAATACTCGCGTGTTTCGTAAAAAGAAAAGCGCGAAAGTTCGGCGGTTGTCTCGACGTAACAGGTGGTTAAACTGCTGTAAAACAGCTACAAGGTTTGAGAAGGTCAGACTTTGCCGTTGAGAGAAAGTAAAGTCGAAACTACTATTACCATTACTGTTACAACAACTACTACTGCCACTACTGCTATTGTTACGTACCTTCCTTGCTGAGCCAGTAACTTGGTCGGGACGTAGGCGAGCAGGACGTTGACAATGTCACCTAAATGTCTGGTTCATTCGTCATTGCTAGACAGATCTTCCGAGTTCGCGAGCTTATTTTCTTTTTCAAGCTCGATCAGTATGTTCTCACACGATACTCTATATTTTTGCTCCGATCTTCTTATAGAACGTAAAAAGACGAGTCCAACGATTATTTACGACCATATCGTTCCGATCATCGAATCTCGAGATATTTGTGTCTGAAAGTATCGAGTACTCAACCTTTCAGACACGAATATCTCGATATTAAATGACCGGAACGGTATGGTCATGGTAGTCGTTGGTTTCGTCTTTTCGTGTTTTGAAAGAAC
Organism: Halictus rubicundus; assembly: GCF_050948215.1. Lineage (NCBI taxonomy): Eukaryota > Metazoa > Arthropoda > Insecta > Hymenoptera > Halictidae > Halictus > Halictus rubicundus. Next base: position 15,947,608 of record NC_135159.1, read on the forward strand.
ATCGAAAGAAGAATATGAGTTACCGGTGACTTTGAAATCTCGCGAGACAGCGACCGTCTTGAAGAAATCCTGTGGAGGGCAGCGGGTCAATCAAATAGACACACGTCGTTCGTTTCATACACTGTTGTTTCTAAGTCTTTGCCACAAGGACCTCTCGAGTATCGTACAACAAAGTGAAGAGTAATAAATTAATGGAACGTTTTTTTGTTGTTTTTACAATCGGAGCGCCTCTGAACGCGAAACTATCCGGGACCGTGGGGATGGGAATCAACGTAAAATCACAAGAATCAGAAGGTACAGCGATACACAACCGAGAAACGTGGGAACAGGGACTCGTCGTGCCGGTGTACCTACACGATCGGTGTATGTACACACATATCTATTTATATTACAGACGCCCGCGACGTATTATAAACGTATGGCATACATTTATAATACACCCATGCGAAGCCTAAGTACGTCGAACGAGGAGAATCACGCGTCCCTCTTCTCCGCGGATCACCCACACGATCTTGATCGTGACCGTTCTGTTTACAGCGTCTCGTGCGCGTATACACCTAGTTAACATCAAAATAAATCTATACTCATCGAGGGGACTATGTACACGGTAACACGTGTCGTGCGTGGCCGTTTCTCTCGTTTCACATTCGATCGCGAACGTTTCAGCGTTTCAACAGGATGGCGACACGTCCCTCGCGATCATACTACGAGAAAAACAAGGTTCACAAGGTTGATCCTGTAAAAGTTCGAGGACCACACTTTTATCGGAATGAAACGGAGCCGAAATAGGTGTCGTCGACAACCGGGCTATATCACACTGTTCACACGTTGTATCACGGTCACACGGTGTTCACCAGGGCCTCCACATGCCCTCTTCGTCTCTGATAGGCTGTTGCGGCAACGGCGACGGTGATCCTAAACCCGTGACGAAATCGTTGCTGCTGGCATGACTGGACGGTCTGTCTTCATGGGGAATCGTTCCCTCCGCGGACAACCGGATGGTGAACTGCTGCTGATGCAGGCTCTGATCCTGGTTGCCGGCCAGCCTCGGGGATCCGTTGGAGGTCTTCAGCTTCTTCGAGGTGGTGGTGAAGTCGAGCGGCTGTTCCGCCGGCTGTTCGTGTCTCGGACTCTTGCCGGACTTTGGACCGGACTGGTTCGCGGGGAACCCGACGGCGGACGCGGAAACGGAAGCGGAGACGGAAGCGTTGGCGGAGGTGGCGGATGCGGTAGCTGCGGCAGCGGAAGAGGTCGTGGGATCCTGCTGCCAGTCCTGGACGTCCTCGTGGCTGCGTTTCGCGAGCTTGTCGGTCGCTTTCAGCAGGGACATGTTGGTGGCGGCCCAGATCGCCGTGGGCGGGTTCGGCCCGATGCTGATCCCGTTCGCAGCGGCCGCCGCTGCCAATTGAACGTAGTGGCTGGGCAGCAGAAAGACGACCTGACCGTCGGGCAGCCGCGAAGGTATCACTTGCACGACCGACAGCATGTTCGAGTTTTGCTGCGAGCCGGGGGCCTGATCGATGATCGGTATGCCCGTGGCCGGTGCCGGTGGCAACGGCGGTGGCGGCGGCGGAGGGGGCGGGGGCGGAGGAGGAGCCGGGGGATGATGATGAGGATCGAGACCGGAAGGATTCAGCTGGCCGAACGCGGACGATGGCCGTCCGCTGCTGCCGCCTCCGTTGCTGTTGCTGCTGTTGTTGTTGTTGTTGTTCTCGTCGCCGGCCGTGGTGCTGCTGTCCGGCCTAGCCGGTTCCACGTCTGGGATCTCGGCTTTGATCAAACCCGTCGACGGATTCAAAGCCGTGCTGCAGTGCGCCGCGGTCGACGCCACGTGATGCTCCAACGGACCGGGACTTCCCGCGCCCGTCACTCGATCCGTCACGCTTCCGGGACTGCTGCCCAATCCGCTATCCGGCCTCGAACCCAGATCCAAGTCCAACTCCGACACGCAACTGTCCAAGTGACGCAGCAACCTCTGCTTCACCGCCGGATCCATCGGCGTCGTGTTCCCCGTGATTATGTCCGGCGCGTCCAGGTATCGGCTTACCTAGACCCGTCAACAAGAGGTCAGTCGATCTTTCGCGAGATTCGTCTTTCTCGTTTCCGAGAGATACAACCGGATATCGTTCGAAGACGGGCTGCCCGCTGATATCGACGAACGATCCGCTCGCGGGGACAACCGATCAATCACCTTCTTACTATCGTCAATTTTTCGGAATCGCGAATTTTCGAAGAACCTGTACTCTTCTAATTGCACCAGCTCGTTTTTGGTTCTATCCGTCGTAAATACGTGGTACGAAGCAAAAACACCCCCCTTTACGGTTCGAAGGTAAAGGCTTCTCCTCGCTCGGTGACCGATAAACGCTTGGCCAACGAGCGAGACAAAGAGACACGGCACGGCGCCTTTCCGTCCAAGAAGACCGTTCTCGATACGACGAATCAACCGAATTGCCAACTCCCCAGCTCCCAGCGATACATCGAAACCGGCGAACCCGAAAGAGACTCGAAGCTCTCTCGAATTCACCGGAGTAAACTCGTAGAGGTTCGAGGGTAGCAAGGTCCCTAGGTATACATCGTCCAGCGACTCGGAACGTACCTCCCTCGAGCAATCTTGATAGCCAGCCTTGTACCTCGACAGGCCGGGCTGCGCGAGGGATCGCTGCCTCTGCAAGTGGCGGACCGTCAACTCCAGAATGTCAGCCTTCTCTAGCTTGCTGTGCTTGGTGTTCTCCAGCCGGGCACTGTCGAGGATAAGCGCCTTTAGCGCCGCCAGCGACTGATTGATCCTCGCCCGCCGTCGCTTTTCCATTAGTGGTTTGTTAGCCTGGAAACAGCAAGGTGACCGACCGTACAATCTATTATCAAACGCGGCCACTGGGGGAGGGGGGAAAAAAAAGGGATGTATACGACGACAGGTCTGCTACGGTGGATCGTGACAAAACAACGGACTCGTGTTTATCTTTCCTGTTTTTGCCCCGAAGAACGACCGGAAATCGAGATGCTCGACAGAAAGAGATCCCCGGGATCTCGTTTTGTGCCGATTGGGGGGAAACTCTCAACTTTTTTCACGCGGGAATTTTTCGACCGCACTCTTTGTGGCGCGAACTTGCACTCTACAGCTTTGCCAAGCGTCGACAATTAGTAAACCGATGAGAAACGAGTTCGATCCGCAATTGTTCCTGGTTGAGAAGACGAAGAGAACCGGGAGGTGACCAGCGAGGAGGTATCGAAGAAGACCAGAGAAAGACTCGGATATCTTGAAGGGATGCCTCAAAACAACGACTAAAGCAGAAGGAAACCCTATGAAAATATCAATCATAGCTCAGCTAGAACTTTTGCTAATTTTTCTCGTTATAGGTACGGTCTCCTTTCTTAGCCGCGGCATTAGTCGGACTATCCTCGAGAGAAAAGGGAGAACAACTGACTCTGGATGAAATGTTGTGGCGCTTTCAACCCTCCGCACTTTTCATCAACATCGTGCCATCAACTTCAACTTTCAAAGCAAGAATCTCGAGAACCAACAAGCTTCGTCCCGACCAAAGAAACATAAAAATCTTTACGAATCTCTCGGCTCCGATTCCTTTATTCTAACGCACACGAATGGACCGCGGATCTTATTCGTGACAAAAATGAATAGACAGAGCACGCAACCCCGAAGACGATAGAACGCTTTAAGAACATTGTGACGCTATCGTTGAAGGAAAAAGTTTGTTTCTTTTTTTTACAATCGACTTGGAATTCACGGTCTACACGCGAAACTAATGTTTGTACGTATTTATGTTTCGTAAGATTGTTCCGACGATGGCGCCAACGAGCGCCGAGAGTTCGAACAACAAACAACAGTTCGAGTTACGCGTAATATGTAAATGTTCCACATTTCCGGCGTTGTTCGGGGTATAAATACGAAAGACGAGGTAAGATTTGTTCCGGTTGTTCTACTCACTCGACGACCGTCCGGATGTTTAGGGCTCGGGCTGAGACTGGGACTGGGGCTGGCTGCCGGACTGGGTCCCTGGTGAAGGCTCTGCTGCGACTGTTGGTGATGATGATGATGATGGTGCTGCCTGTGACTGTTACCGGCCGATTTCTTCTCCTGATGCCTCAACGATTGAAGACGAGCGGTCATCTTAGCAGGCCGCGCAGGCCCTCGGCTGTGGCGACGAAAGTAGCGTAGACGATTCCGGGGAACAACAACACTCCGAGTAAACTGAGTAGGATCGGTCTTGCGATCGCTTCAACAACAACAACAACAACTCGGCGGGGAACGATGTCGTCGGCGACGTCGACGTCGACGGCCGCAACCACGACGACGACGGCGACGACGACGACGACGACGACGGCGGTGGTGGTGGTGGTAAAGGAAGCAGCAACAACGCCGGCGGCGACAACAAAGGCGGCGGCGGCGACAGAGCGGATTTCGATGCCCAGAGTAACCGGCCCGACGCAGCCGAGGCACTCAGCATCTCGCGGTCCAGACAGCTGCTACGTCGCGCGTCGAATTTGCCGTCTGACTCGGGGTGTCCTATTCCACTAGCCGGTAGCTCGCGGTTGCCCGCCGCACCATCGCCGGAACACACCGATGTTCCCGCTAGCACGCGTGTCCTGTCAGCTGAGAACTGCCTCCCCTGTCTTATTTTCTCAGGCGCGCCCCACTCTCTTTCACCCTGTCCCACTCTCTATTTCGCTTCGCTCTGTTCCGCTCTGTCTCGGTCTCTGCGAGAGACAGCGAGAGACGGCGAGAGCAAGAGAGAGACAGAGAGATCACCGATATCCACGCGGTCGTTTATGCACGCGGGTTCTCTTCAGCCGACAAACTCGCGGCCGGATAGTCTCGGAGCACGGACGCCGAACGCGGGGTCACGTGGCTCCTCACTGACGGTCGCACTCATAGTCACCGATCGCGGCCGATAGCGCGCGATCCCAGGCGACACTCGATAGCGGCCGATCCCGTTCGACGAGAGGCGACCAAGCGACACACGATAGCGGCCGATCGATCGGCCGACGATCCCGTTCGACGAGACGCGATCTCGCGACACTCGATCGCGGGTTACTCGGATTGCGACCGGACGTCTAGTCGCGACTGGTCTGTCGCGCCGCGGGGCACGCGACACGTGAAGCGGACCGGGCACGTCATTGCGAAGACACGTGCACGGCCAGAAACGAATCGACGCGGACGGTTCGATCGGTGATCGATACAGAGATCGACGCGAAGAAATCAATGCGGAACGTAGAGATCGATGTACAGAAATCGATGCGGAGATCGATGCAAGGAAATCAATGCGTAGGTCGACCTGGAGTCCGTTGCGGATAGATCGACGCAGACTGACGGGGTTTCGGAGGTTTGCGAAACTTGTTTCTGCGGAGCGCGCGGTGCTCGCTGTTCGAGCGACGGTGACGGACTGCGAGTCGGCGAGCGCTCGCGGAACGGAGTGGAGCGGAGCAGCGGCTGGCGGCTGTTCGCAGAGATTCGCGCTTGTGTGCGAGTCGTAGGCGAGAAGCCGGGGGCCGCGGTTGGTCGTGCGTGAGGCGGGGGTCGGTTCGTGTTCGTGGCTGCTTGCCAGAGCCGCTCTGCCACCGCCGCTCTGCCGCTCTGCCACTGCCGTCAAGGGGTCTAGAGGGAGGATGAGGCTCGCTTGCCCGCTCACGCGCGCCCTTGCCTGCGGCTACGTGCGCTTTTCCCTCTTCTATTCCCATTCTCTCTACTCTTCTCTTCTCTGCTCTGCTCTGCTCTGCTCTGCTCTGCTCTGCTCTGCTTCCTTCTCTCTTTTTTTCTTTTCTTCTCTTCTCTCCTCTTCCCTTCTCTTTCCTTCCTTTCTCTCTTTTTCTCTTCCGTTTCGTGCACGCGTGCATGCGAGCGTATACCTGTGCGCCTCGTCTCCAGCTCTTCTCGGTTTCCCCGGCGAGTAGCGACCAGAGAGTTTCACGCGACCTACCTTGATCTCTTTTTCCATGGCTTTCTTTTTGCCATCGGCCCTCCTCTCTCCCTATCTCCCTATCTCCCTCTCTCCCTCTCTCCCTCTCTCCACTTCACGGCCATCCTTTATCGCTTGACCAGCGATGCGTCGGTCCGACGACAATGGATTTTCCTGCCCGCAAGAATTGGACTATCCGTTAGGCGAGGCAGGTTCTAGTACGTACGCGATATGGGAGGACCTTTTCGGAGTCTGCTGGGACGTTCACACCCTTTCTTGATCGAGCAATATCGACGAGCTTTCGGGATTTAGTGCGTCGAGGCGTAGGCCTCGGCGCAATGGGTCGTTCCAGTGGATGTTGTTGATTGGAGACGTTTTTCCCCGAGAATTTTTTGGTTGTCACCAAGAAAATCGTACAAGCCATGCATTTATTAATTTGTCGAGCATTTAACACATTCGCTATCACCGTCGCATATATGTGCGAAGGCGAGGCCTGAAATAAATTCTGGTAACGTGTTAAGAACTAACGAGTAGACCCCGATGCAGTTCGATTATCCGAGGATAGGAGAAGACTCGGCGCCTTGGAGACAAGTCCTATCGTAGAGACGACCGTTCCAAGGTGGTCGAAGCGTCTCCGGACAGATAGGTTGTCGGTTTCGGTTAAAATACTTGGGCCGTGTGTGCGAGGTGTGGCAGTCTAATTTCTGGAATGCGCCCGCCAAAAAAGATCACGCGGGAGAGAGCGTCTCGCAAGGATGCCACTCTAAATTACGATCAATCGTTTTCGCACGTGAAACTTTGTTGGTTTTTCTACATCGCGGTTCACATACCAGATAAAGCGTGCAGAGACACGATCAAAACAACGGTCGCGACGCGACGAGGCTAGGCAGCCTCGTATCGAGGATCGTACTCTCTTCCAAAATATTTGCAAAAACTATGATCACAGGATAGTTGCAGAGTTCTAGTTCTTGTCTAAAAAATGTTAGTAATTTGTTAAACGTGGAACAGTTCTAATCGTTACAGCTGCGAGGAGAATCGTGCGGCGAGGGGATAAGGATAGCCTCGATCGGACGCGTAGATAGAAGAAACGACCAAAGATAGTCAAAGAAAGCCGTGGGTGTGGCATTTTAGGACAATTCAACCTTTTGCACTCGGAGCTGTTCTAATTCTAAAACAAAATTTTTCATCCGACCTAGAACGGTTCAAAATCTTTCGACCCGTTACCGATTTATTTCGGACCGCAACGGTTCTTACGTTTCTTGCTCGTGTCACCGCGGCGACCATGTATAAAAATGATCGCGCTTCGGTAGTTTGCGTGCACCGCGAACAGCTCAGCTGTTCGAGCTCGCCGTCGGAACCATGGGTGAACGACCCGAAATGTTTACAAGTCGCATCGTACTTGTCGCGTGGACCATCGCTCCGATAATCCATATTTCGTAGAAATGCCTACGGTTTGACATTTCAGCCGAATTTAGGAGAATTTGGGACAGAGGACCGTCTTCCCCATTTTTCGAGCACCGCGCTAACAGAACTAGAACCGCGTTCTTATTTTAGACCACCGCGCTAGCAAAACTAGAACTGCATTCTCATTCTTGCAAGCATTACCGCGAAGCTCGTCGTCGAAGCGACCAAAGTGCAACCCCGACCAATTTGTCAAGGAACGTAAAAACTAATCGTCGCGAGCATTTCTCGGTCTCGGCGTTGATCGAGCACGGTCCGATTCGTCGGTCTGCTATCCGGTGCATCTCGTCTATCGGTCTATCGTCGTATTCATCGTCTCTACGTCTATATTTCGCGGTGGTAGAGGTTGGCGTCTCACGCGACGAACGAAAAGGCGGCCGATGGTGGTAACGGAACGGTGCGCGTCGGTGTGGCAGTGACAGAGAGAGGGAGAGAGAGAGAGAGAGAGAGAGAGAGAGAGAGAGAGAGAGAGAGAGAGAGAGAGAGGGAGAGAGAGAACGACAAAGAGAAAGAGTAGGAGCAAGAAAGACGAGAGACGCGGGGGAACGAGTCGTGTGCGTGCGACTGGATATGGGTGAGGATAACGCCGCGCGATGCAGGGAGTTACGACGACTCGCCGAGGAAAGGTGGCGGAGGGGTGTGGGCTGATGATGGCTCGTTGTCGGTGCTGGCACGGCACGAGCCAGCACGGCGTGGTCGCAAAGTGGCGTGGCACGGGGCGACGGGACGCGACGGGACGCGACGCGACGCGACGCGAAGCGGCGTGGCATGGCGCGACACGGTACAGCCCGGCGCGGTACGAAGCGGCGTGGCTGAGCACGGAGCGGCGCGGCGCGGCACGGCACGGCACGGCACGGCACGGCACGGCACGGCACGGCACGGCACGAAGCGGCGTGGCCCGAATCGACTCTCGCATCGCATCGCTTCGTCTCGCCTCGTCTCGCCTCGCCTCGGTTGCCGCGGCGCGCGCGCTTGTCGAGAGTTCGAGGCAAGTACCGTCGCACACACAGGGGCAAGCTCGATCCGTGCTGTTCGGCTCGTCGAGGCGATGAGCCCTCGAGGCGGGTGGAGAGGAGAGGGAGGGAGAATAAGAGAGAAAGAGAGAGAGAGGGGGGGAGAGGTGGAAACGGGCGGGCGTCGGGCGGCGTCGGGCGACGCCGAGTGCGGGTGGGTACCAAGAACTGGGGGGTTGGGAGGCGGGGGCGGGTGGCGAGCGACTGGCGGCGGCCAGCAAACGATAGGCGGCGAGCGGCAAGCGGTGAGAGACGGGCGGCGGCCGCTTTATAGTTGATGGCACGGGACAGAGACCGCGAGACCCGCCGCGAGAGAAACGGAGACGAGACCAGCGAGAGAGAGAGAGAGAGAGAGAGAGAGAGAGAGAGAGAGAGAGAGAGAGAGAGAGAGAGAGAGATGGTCGAACAGAGCGTGGGAGAGAGAGGGAGAGAGAGCGGATGGACCGAAGAAAGAACGACCGTGGGGTGGCTGGGAAAGCGATGAGGCGATGCCGCTCGAGGGGAAACGAGAGCGACGAGGAGTCGGGACGAGGAGAGCGAGAAAACGTGTGAGCCGGTAAGGCGACGCCAGAAACGAGAGACGAGTGAGAGGAAAGACGAGAGAGAGAGAGAGAGAGAGAGAGAGAGAGAGAGAGAGAGAGAGAGAGAGAGAGAGAGAGTGGAGTGTCGGCGGTGGCTGCGGCCAAGGGATCGGAGGGCGAGGGGAAGGTGTCCGTCGGCACGCGCGGCGCGAAACGCTCTACCCACGCAACCTACTGACGTGCACGCCGACGAGCATGTATAGGTGAAAGAGCGTGCGTGTCAGGCTACCAGCCTGCCTGCCCCCTGTTCTCCCCCTGTTTCTCCCCCTGTCTCTCTCTCTCTCTCTCTCTCTCTCTCTCTCTCTCTCTCCTGCCTGCCTGCCTGCCTCCGCGTGCCAACGTTCCGGCCTGTCGGCCGACCGCCGCGGCGTGTCAGCGTGCCGTTTCCTCCGCCTACGCGCGACACTGTCGTGCCTCCTGTATGTCGTTCCGTGTGTGTTCGTGAGCGCGACAAACTGACGTCGCGCCGCTCTCTGCACGCGCCGCGAACCAGCCCCAGTCGAATCTTCCGCCGCCGCCGCTGCCGCCGCCGCCGCGCCGCCGTTTCCGGCTTCGAAATCCATCTTCGCCGGACTACGATCAACCCCGGTTGCCACCCGCAATTTGCACGCCCTCGAAAGACCTGGATATTTAAGCCCGAGAATTACCTGGAAGATGCAACGATAGGTTTCACCAAGTTTCGGGGAAAAAGAGGAAGAGGACGCTATGCATTGTAACCGCATCTTGGCTGAAAATGCACAAGATCGTTTCCTCGGTTGACGATACCCTGGTTGATAGCGTAATTAGGGAGGGACACATTTCTCACACCTTGGGGTTAATTTTATTATTATTACCCCCACCTTGCAGGCGCAATTACTATTAACCGAAATTTAAATGCATCGTTTTTTGATCCTGCGTGAAACCATTGTAGACACGCGTCGTCTTTGCCCGTCGTCGTGTCCTACGGTGACACAAGCCAAGAAGGCTCGGCTAGGTTCGAGGCCTCCGCAATCTGGATCTGCTCGACTCGCGAGATCCAATTGGTCGCGGTTCGGTCCCACCGAAACTTTCGAAAGTGTCGTACACTCTCAGAGCTTTTTGCTACAATTTCGTTCTCGCCCGGCAAGATTTCCGAAATAATTGCTATGGAACATTTTCGAAAGTTCCACTCTCTCGCCTGGTATTTCGCGTGCAAACGTTAGGCAGAACCGAACGATGTCCCAAATACCTCGGGCATCCGAATAGAACAACGCGTGCTGCCTATCGCGGAGCAGCGGTTCCAAAGTAGAAACGGATCGCGTTAACTCAGACCGGGTATACTTATCCGAGTGCACGGTCTCGTTGTGCTCGAGCAGCGGCGCGCCGCGCCGTGGTATCGCGCAGTAGATGCGGCCTCTGCGGCCGCTTATGCACGGCATCACGCCGTCCGCAGAGATAACGAAAAGAGACTCGACGTCTGTGAGACTCGAACGACTGTCGATCGATGGAAAGCATTGCTCGCTGTAGGAAGAAGAAGAAGAAGAAGAAGAAGAAGAGGATTCGTTAAGGCGACCGCGTCGCCTCGCTCTTTTAGCTCCTTTTCTTGCGATTTTCCTGGTTGCATCGACGCGACGTCTGCTCGAATCGAACCCGTGGACGTCGCCACTAGACGATCGATACTTTTTTGCTTTGACCGTCGCTGACGATTCTGTGATCTCGACTAGGATGACCAGACACGCATTGCACCGACCAAAAGTAGTATGCCCTATGTATTGCTTGGAAAATAATTATCATAAAATTAGGGACACATCGAACATCGGTTTATTACTGCCGAAACGAACTAGATTGTAAGACGAGAACTCGCTTATCAACCAACAATTGTCCTTGACAACACTGATAGCCTTTACGAACGAAATAAATGAAACTTGTGCGGCGTTCGACGCGTTAACTTCAGAGTTGGACACTTTGTGCTCTGTACGATCTTTCGACGCACGAGATCGATATCGTAGATCCGGTAAGAACGAAAGTGTACGAGTCTTTGGATTTTTTTGATTTCCGTGCGATTTGCGAGGAAAGTCGACGTCGAAGGGACGAACGATCGTTCGAAAGGTGAAGGATCGCCGAAACGGCGTAAGATTGGGAACCGTGGCGGTATCGCGTCGGTCTGGCCGCGTCTAAAATCGCGAGTATTCAGCGAGCAACTAGTTGTGCGGCGGCAAACGAAGCCGAGTTGACGGGATATCGCGCGGTGCCGTGGCACGATCGCTCCTGTTGAGCTGAAACGACGTCGGGTCTCGCTAATGAGGACGTCCTTTCTTGCATACCGGATAACGTTTCGCCGCCGGGCGACGCCGGGCGTCTCGAATTTCTCGTGTACGCCTCTTCTTCGTTTCTCTCGCCTCCTTCTCTCCTTCTGGGAACGATCAATGCCGAAGCCACCGGGCAAACTCGCTCTTTCCCTCCTCCTCCTCCTCCTCCTCGTTCTCGTCGTCCTCCTCCTCCTCCTCCTCCTCGTCGCTCCCTCCTCCCCGTGTCTTCGTCCCGCCCTTGCTCCTCGTCTATCCTGCACCTTATCGTGAAAAGTACGCGGCACGTTGAGTTTGCCGTCGATCGATCGAGTGGTACCCGATGGAGACGACAGTTCCAAAGAGCGCGCCAACCCGAGCCGATGCGATGCGATGCGATGGAAGTCTCGGTGAAGTCTCTGCGGAACAGCCACCTACTCGATTCCGATGATTTTTCTTTACGTTCGAAATCTGAACAATTTCAACTTTTTCCGGTGCACGAAATGAATTCTGTGGCAGCGCACAATTATCTCTCCCATCTTTTCGCGGGCGGCGCACACTGTACGTACTCGTAAAAGGTTCGAACTTGTCTCGTCTGGGTTCTCGTGCCTACTGGAAAGTATTTCTGTCTTTTTTCCAAACATTTTGGCCAGCATCTAGTTGTAATTGTACTGGATCCCATTGTTAGATAGAGGATTTGATGCGCTTGTGAGACAAATGAAATAGGTGTACTTTAAAACAGTTGTATCGTTCTGAACCTGTTAAACGTGTTAAGAAAATTTCTATTTCACTCCAGTTTGCGTTGGACTCCCATTGTCCCGCAAGTTCACCGCCTTCCTTACGAGCCCTTCTCTTCCCGTGTACTTTCTACGTGTCGTGCCCTTCCACGATAACGTTCAAGGTACAGACGGGGGGGGGGGTGGGGGGGCTTCCTAGCGAAAACGGGTCTCTCGGGCCAATTAAACGTTCGTTCGCGCTGCCTCCTCGCCGTGCCAGAGCACCGCGCCACCGTTTAATTCGGCGACTGTCGTTCGACGCGTCGCGTCGGGACGCGGAGCGACGCGACGCCACGCGGGCTTATTAATTGCCCGTAACACGCCGGATCGTTACGATTCTATCCGCTGCCCGACACTCGACCGTAGGGGGAGTTCCCCTAGGAACTTAAGGTTTACCGAGCACCAAAACTGACCATTTTACGTCACTTTATAACAATGGAATGTCTCTATCCAAATTTTTCTCGAATGATCGCATCTTTACAATCTCGACGATCGGACGAATTGAAAATTGTACCTTCGACCTGTACAAATTATCAACAGCACAAAAATTTCTATTTTGCAGGAAGATCAGCCTGGCTTACCACCATTGAATGACAAAAATTGAAAAACTCTCGGTTTTTCTCCACATCTTGAAATTCTGAATATTCAGAGAGGGTTACGAGTCTAATCGGACCTTTGCCAGTCGATCGGTAACGTTCGTTTCTGATGCGACGCGTCTCTCTCTCTCTCTCTCTCTCTCTCTCTCTCTTCCCTCGGGGTCGTAATCTTCTTTTAAATCTGAAGAGGAGAGCCCGACGGCAGCTTTCCTCCAGTTTCCTCGTAGACGTTGTTGCGAGAGAGCCGTGTGTCTGTGTGGAGAGAGAGAGAGAAAGAGAGAGGAAGAGACTCTCTGTGCTCTCTCTCGTTCTGGCGTACATGGACGTACATATGTACTGGTGCGTTCTATTAACGAGTCTCCTCGGTAAAGGTTGATCCCTAGTGCCGCGATGCCCGACCACCAAACTACGGCCTCGGGTTCGAGTTCGCCGTTAATCCGTTTATCGCGTTACCGCCACCACCGGCCTAGCAACCCCCGACCAGCTCTCTTCTCTCTCTCTCTCTCTCTCTCTCTCTCTCTCTCTCTCTCCGCCCACCCCTCTATACACGACCCCCTCCGGCCTCACTCTCGGTGCAACCCCCTGTTACCCGTACCAACGACCACGAAGACGTATACCGTCGCGCTAACAGGCCCCCTCCCGGTCTCGCGACGATATCGCAGCCTGCGACGATCCAGATGACAACCGAAGGTCCCACGCTATCCCACTTTTCCCTCGGACCGTTCGTTTTTCGTAGATTTCTAGTGTACACGTTCGCACCGATGTTTGCAAAACATTGGCTCCGGCTGCTAGCGGGAGTTTAGAAATTGCGCTCCGCGTTGCATCTGTCCGAAGGTCCCCCATTTTGGACTCCCTCGGGATTTATTTTTCTAGAATCATAGCTTGCAAAGATGCCTAACGGTATCGAAAAGGAAATTGATAATTTTGCATAGAGATCCAACCTAAGCTAAACCGAAATACAAGCCGAAGAACTTTTCCAAACGCGCATTACCTTATCTTTTCCACGTTTTAACCCCCTAGCGACCCAGAACGAATTCTCCGGCAGCCCGGAAGCTGCAGTAAGAAAAATCCGAGGTAGTCGAAGAAAAAAAGGGAGCAAACGGAAACGGTGGTCTACGCGTGAAGAATTAATCGGATCCAGCTCGTTACCGTTCGGAATCGTGTCTCGGGTTATGCGCTCGCGGAGAAAGGAGGAAGGCACGAGAGCGTTTCCAAGTCTAGACTTGCGATGCGAGGAAGATAGCCGTTCCTAGGCTAGCCGTAATCGGTGTAGTCGCCACACCCCGAGACTGCCGTCCACCGGTTCTCTTTTCCCTCTCCTCTCCTTCGATACCCATTGCCAACCCTCTCTCTCTCTCTCTCTCTCTCTCTCTCTCTCTCTTTCTCTCCCTCTCCCTCTGTGCAACTTTTGGTCTCTTTTCTTCGTGGTTTCTCAGTTGCTCGCTCTTCCGTGCGCGCGCGACGCAGAGAAACGACGAAGAGCGAAATAGAGAAAAAGTGAGTGAGAGAGAGAGAGAGAGAGAGAGAGAGAAAAAGAGGATGGAGAACGAGTAACCATTCTACTCGTTGGTCGAGTCCCCTCGGGAATCCGCAATCCACGATCGGCGTCCACGATCTCGCGTCATCCGCTCCGGTTCATCTCGAGCCGTATCGATCCCGCGTTCTAGAGATCTTTCGGATTTGAAGTTGGACAGGCCAGCCACCGGAAGAATCCCTCCGAGGATCGATGTCCTCCCAGCGACTCGCGATTCGCCGGCGAAAACTGTCACCGACACGATTGATTTCCTTTTCGCGAGCTTCCTACTCCCGATTTGCATCGTTACCGCAGTTATTTCTAGTCTAGTCGAGATATTTTCGGTCCACCGTTATCTGTTCTCTCGAATACTCTTGCACCCTTATCCGAACGTTGTCGGAAACCTGGAAACTTTCGCTGGAACCGCGTGCAAACGGAAATACGTATGTTGCTCTTTCTACGGTTTTCTTCGGTTCCTTCGATCTTTCATATTTGCCGCAAAACATTTTAGAAATGACTGAGGTAGACTGCGACGTTTTGCGGTCACTGTCCAGATCGTACAGTTTTGAACTTTCATCGGCAGATTTTATGCAGTCAGAAAGGATAAGGGAAATACGGGCAGCAGAAGCGTCGGAAGAACATGAAGTTTTGAAGACCTGGAATCAACGCATCGATCGTCGTTAAATCAAATAATTGTAATATAATTTTAGAGTTGCTTAATTCCTCGTGGTCGAAAGATTAACCGTTTCGAGATGCACCAAAATGAATCGAAAACTGAAAGAATAATATTTATCACAGAGTATACTTTTCGACTCTCGCTGAATTCTTCCTACGAACTGCGTCTAATTCTGCCAATATCGGTGTCCGTTAGTCCAAAAATTGCAGAAAATTTCGATTGGAAGCGAGACGTCCTGGAGGATCTTCTTCGACGCCCGCCTCGAGCAGCAGCGGCTTAGGCGACGTGGAATTTGAAACCGTATCGAATTAGAAACCGATTTCACCGCGAGAAGAGCTCTGCTACCGAGAAAGAGAGAGAGAGAGAGAGAGAGAGAGAGAGAGAGAGAGAGAGAGAGAGAAACGAAGAAGAAAGAGCCGCATTAAAGCGGACGTACCGATATCTCGAAGCGTCGCGGGGTTCTATTTGGTTCTCGGTTAACGTTCCGAGGGAAAATGTCTGAACCGAGTTTAACGTTGCGGTGCGTTCGACTGGAACGATTACTAAGCGAACGCGGACACTTCTTCCGCCGAGTGGAAAGCTAAGCGAACTAAGCGAACGACGCGTTCTCTCCTCTCCTCTCCACGAGTCGCGGCACGCGTAAACATACTAACGCTTCGGCCAGACGGATCCTACGCTCCAACGGATGGCCGTCCATGCCATAATCGTCTTTGGATCCCGAGAAGTTGACAAAAAAACAGAAGAAGCGAATTTTTCTTGCGAAACAATGAAAATGTTCCGAGAATGCAAAAATATTTATTAAAATGACGAGGAAACGAACGGAATGTACATACATCTTCCGCGTCTTGTAATGCGTACATTTTTAATATCGCATAAAAATCCCTCGTCTGTTAATCGCATTCCACGAACCAGAAATATTTATCTGGGCAAATGCAGCCCGGTACCGAAACTCTCGATCTAAGAACACCTATCCGAGACGAGGTTCGGTACAATCGTCCACGTGTCACGGGGTTGCAATAAGTATTGCGGGTCGCGCAAAATCGTCGGCAGACAGACAGATAGACAGACAGACAGACAAAAGCAGAATCAGAAAAGCGTGCCGGCTGCTTAGCAGTGTACTTGGGTGGTGCGCGACCATGGAATATTGATATGTAAATATAGCAGCTCCGGTAGCATCGATGGTGGTAGCACGGCGGTGCAACGGCGGTTATAGGAGCGCTAGCAGGTTAACGAGCGGCTCGCACACTGCCGTTTCTCTCTCTCTCTCTCTTCAGCGGCTCTCCACGCCGTTTCGTGCCCGCGACGGAGGGTAAAGAGCCGGAGAGCCGAGGGGTGCAAGAGTACAGAAAGAGTGAGAGAGCGATAGCGAGATAAAGAGCGAGCAAGCGAGCGACGGAGAGAAACGAGAAAGAGTGAGAGAGAGAGAAAGAGAGAGAGAGAGAGAGAGAGAGAGAGAGGGAGGGTAGTTGGGAAGGGAAACGGAAAAGGTGGGTTGGGAAGCTCGCGCGAAGTCGTAGGTGGGTTGATGGAGGTCGAGGGTGAGACAGATAGATGGATGGATGGATGGATGGGTAGCTGGCGCGGCCGAGGGAGAGAGACAGGGTGTCGGAGAAGGGAAGAGAGAGCCGCCAGCAGCAGGGTGGGCGAGAGAGAGAGAGAGAGAGAGTGAGAGAGCGTGACGAGTGGAAAGGGGGATAGAAGCAGTGGCAGCGGCAGCGGCAGCGGCGGCGGTAGAAGCGGTAGCAGGAGACCGATGTAGAGAGTGAGGCGGCAGCGGGAATAGCGGGATGGGTGAGCGAAGAGCCGGGGGAGGGTGAGTTGGGTCGCTGCCGGCAGTATAACAGAGACGGTCGGGCGTGCCGCGGAGCGTGCCACCAAAGGGGATGAGAATTTTCCGCAGCCGGGGAAATTATTGTCGCGAGCCACTCGACGGGAAATATTCGGGAAAAATCTGCCGCATCAGCCATCGATCCCGTCTCTGGTTGATCACCAGCATCGATCCGTCCCGCAACTATTCAGAGATAAAGTTTTTTTTTCAAACGAGCCTAAGAGACCGAAAGAAGACGGAGCAGAACGCGGCAAGGGGACAATAGGAACTCGTCGGTGTACAGGGACATGCCCTGCGGGACACGGCATGGAACGGGGTGGTCGGAACGGGCCGCGGAAACACGGAGAGGGCGGGAACACGTCGGTCGAGCGAGGGTTGCCGAGCTCTGCGAGCTGTGCTGCGAGAGAGCTGCGAGAGAGAGAGAGAGAGAGAGAGAGAGAGAGAGAGAGAGAGAGAGCTGCGAGCTGTGCGAGCTGTGCGAGCTACGAGCCGGAGAACGGGGATACAGGAGGGTGACTATGGCTCTCCGTATGTATGCCTTCCCACGGATGGACTTTTGCGATTGTGGGCAGAGGCACGCTCTTCTCTCTTTTCTCTTCTCTTCTTCGCTCCCTCTCTCTCTCTCTCTCTCTCTCTTTCTTCGCACGAAGCGAGCGAGAGCTAGGCTAGCGAGAGTAGACGAGAAGCGAGCGTCACTGAAACCGCCACCCGCCACTAGCACGATATCTACGACGCCGCCGAGAGACGAAGGCTATCTTCCACATAGACGAACACCTGGGACGGCGGCCGGGTCGCCTCGCATCTCCTCTCGTCGTCTCGCATCTCCTCGCCTCGAGACGAAGTTTCGGCGTCGCTTACACCGTCGCACGGTGGGCTGGAAACCCGTTTTTCCTGGCCAACACTCGATTTTTCAAATTTCGTATTTTCTACAAATTTTTCTATGCGATCGATAACACTTCGAACCTTCAAAATTCAAAATATTAGCTGTTTCGTCCTTGTACAAATGCTGCGACGTTTGAACAAATTTAAACTTTGAGAGGGGTTTTAAAAATATGTTTAGAAGTGTTCGTACAAAAGTGTTAGGAAAGCTAAGACAATCGTGAAGAGCACAGCGCAAATTTCAAGTACAACTGCTTGCTACTTTAAAAATTATTTCAAGAAAGAGATGCTCGAAGTACCGAAGCTTTTTGCAATTTTCATTTATTGCTTTGTTTCGAATATGCCTCGTTTTTATTTATTTCATTTGTGTTAGTTACGTTAATGGCATTTTTGTTGGAAATAAATCGATACGAAAGTATTTTTAATTTCGGCCACAAAAAATCTCTTTCCAGGCCACTTGGCACTGTTACCACGATTTTTCGAACATTTCCGATGATCTGGCAAAAAAATGTTTCCAATAAAAGCTGATCGGTATTCGCTCTTCTACAAATTTCAATATAAAAGATTTCGAAACAAACTTTTTTTTATAGAAAATCGAGGTCACCTCGATTTGTTAGACGTTGATACGTATATTTTCGACTTGTGACGGTATTCTAGCGTCGAGACGAATTCGACGACCTACTATACTATAACGTTAAACCTTGAAATAACGTTGACATTATTTTGCTTCGCCCTGTTCCAGCCACCACCCTCTTACGCGACGACCACCTTCTCCAGGATCCGAGCCTAGGCGGGCGAATCCGACGCTTTTCTCGGAAACTTGGGTCCTTCTTCGGGGGAGATTAAGGAATCTCGATCGCTGGTTCGTGGGCTTTGTAGCGTGCGTGCATCTGCGCGACGATTCGATGCTCGGTTCGACGAATCGTCGAACGTTCGAGCTTGCTACGATTCTACGGAGAATTCTTAAGCTGCGTACAGACCTGAACATTTCGACGAACATCGCGCCGAACAGCGTCCGAAACGCGAAATCGCGCCGAAATGAATGTCGACTTTGCGTTTCGTTCGCTGTTCGGCGCGCTGTTCGGCGCAATGTTCGTCGAAATGTTCAGGTCTGTACGCAGCTTTAGGAGAGACACTGCGAGAGATTCGAGCTAGGCATGGTTCTAAACGGACTTTCACAGGAAAATCTACTGTCGGCGGTCAATTAGAACCGTATACGTGACCACGCGTAAAGACCAACTTTTAGTATTTCTCGATCCCTGGTCTAGTAAATTAATTGTTCTAATTGAAACAGTTATCGTCTTTTTAAGAGTGACTGTACATTTCGAAACAAGGAACCAAAGATCCATAGACTTTCGGGACCAAGAACGAGTTTCGCCGACACTGCAGCGAAACGAGCGAGGTGCTAGAGAGCGTGGGTCGCGTGCGATCGAAAATCGCGTCCGGTCTAACCGCACCCTAACGGGAAAAAAATCGCTGGAGAGCCCTGGGAGCGGACTCGGTGAGACAAAGGGCGGATAGTTGGCGGTTTCGAGGGAGAAGTAGTTCGCGCGTGTCGCGTACCCGCGCAGAGGCCGAGCTCGAGCCGCGGCGGAATGCCATTAGCTAAATTGCGAGGTGTCTGCTCGTTGCGTCGCTCTATTACCCCCGAGCCGCTTTTCACCGCTTTTCGCCGGGTTTCCTACGCGAGACCTGCCCTATCCTTCGTCTTCGGATTCCTCCTCTTCCGCACAGGTGTTTTCTTCTCGGAACGCGCCTCTCGAACCGATCCCCTCCAAGTATAGCAAATTACAAAAATTCTCGACTCGAATACAAACGCGGCTGTTTCGTTAACCGTTTGCGACACCTGTTTTGCGGCCGCCTGTATCTTCTCGCACAGCATCTTTCCGGCGACCCCCGGCAAAAATCGAGCGGCGCCTACGACAACGAACGGCACGGAAAGAGAGAATAGCGCGTGGGCGGTCCTAGAGCGAGAAAGAGAGATTTCATGGTTCGCCGGTGGATTTTCGCGAATTCGAAGGATCTCCCTGGTGGACGCGAACGGCCGTGATCGTGCGGTTCTGCGGTCGTGTGGGCGTACGGCCGCGCCGCGCCGCGCGCACGGTTTGAAAGTGAGCCGTTAAATTATTCGCGGCGCTTTCGAGCGACAAATGGACCAGCGTGACGTTTTAAACAGTCTCGAGAGTCGGCCGCCTATAAATAGGCGGGTTAAGGAGACGGTTAAAATTAGTATTCGGCAATACGTTATCCTTCCGCGGCGGCCGACATTTGTTCGGTTCGATCGCGGGGGCAGGCGGGATCCACGAGCTTTCGATGCGATTTTCGCCGAAAAATTCGGACGAGATTCTCGTGTTTTTGTTAGTTGAACGCTTCTCCTTATAATTCGGACAGTTTTTCAGGGTTTTCCGATCTGTGGAATTTTAGTTTGGCTTTGTCCGATTTACCGCGGTCGGAAACTACCCTTGTGAAACTAGATTTACACGAGCTGTTTCGCTTTAACCAACGGCGAACGCTTTCGGTAGTTCGGGAGGTGATTGGTTGCAAATATCGAGGACGGAGAACACCAATCTTATGTCTCTTATTAGACGGCTATAGCCGTCTACCGAGCGACGACCACACCGAAAGGAACGGTGTCGAGTGAAGAACGACGAATGAATTTTTGGAAAGGGACGATTTGGGACACGGGGCTACTAGCTTCCACCCTCTTCTACCTTCTCTGCGTCGACATCTGAGCTTCCGACGCTGATGGACAAGTAGCAGACGCCGCGTCCACGTGTCTTAATCATCGGGAAATAATTGCTCTCTCCGCGGAGAAGTCTGGTATCGGAACCCGGTGGCGTGGCTGGTCGGAAAGGGACATAAGCATAATTTGGCGCAGCGGTAACGGCGCGCGAAAGGAAAGCAGGGCAAGAAAAGGCAAGGCAAGGCGCCTCGCCTCGCTCGCCCCGCCTCGGGGCGAGGCAAAGAAGGGCAAGGGAAGGCGATGCAAAGAAGGGCGAGCAAAGGTAAGAAAAGGCAAGGCTCCGGCGACCGCTTAGAAGGCTCCGCGAGGCGCGCGGTAGCCTCGGCAGCGAAGAGAAGAGAAGAGAAGAGAAGAGAAGAGAAGACGGCTCGGCTCGGTGGCGCGCGGCGGAGAGGCGAGGATCAGTCGAAACGGAGAAAGTAAAAGAAGGAGCAAGAAGAGAGGCGGCTAGGCGAGCATTAAATCGGAGAAAGACCTGGGGGAGGGGGGTGGAGGTTGAGGGGCGAAGCCAGGAAGGACAGACGAGTGGAAAACGTTACGAGGGATCGGGAGAGAACGCGGCGGGTGTTGGCAGGAGGAGGGAGACGAGCACGATAGCGGCGCTGCGGCGTAACGACGCTATAACGTGAGCCGCCGGGTGATTACCTACCACCTCCGTACCCCGTTTACCCTTGTGCGTCGAATACTGGTGCTGTCGCGCCACGCCACGCCACGCCACGCCATCCCACGCCGCTCCGTGCCGTGCCACGCCACCGCCGCGCCGCGCCGCGCCGTGCCACGCCACCTCGTACCGAGACGCGTACCGTCGGATCGCCTCGCCTCGCCTCGCCAAGCATCGCCTCGTGGAGCACCGCTCTTCCTCGGCGCCAGCCGGCCACGCCAGCCACGCCACGGCGCCGCTCTCCCACAGCCACGCCGAGCTATCGCGTTTGACCGTGCTACGCCACTACCACCCCACGCATCGGTAGCTCTGGATGCCACGCCATCGACCCGGCAGCATTACGCCCTACGAATTCTTCCCTGGCTCGCTATCCGTCTCTCTTTCCATCTTGCGATCTCACTCTCTCTCTCTCTATCTCTCTCTCTCTCTCTCTCTCTCTCTCTCTTTCTCTCTCTCTAACTTGTTCTCTCTTTAGCTTGCCTCTTTACTCTCCCTCTCTTTCTCTCTCCAACTCTTTCTCTCTTTACCTTGCTTCTTCTCTCCAACTCTTTAGCTTGCTCCTTTGCTTTCCCTCTTTAGCTTCTCTCTTTTTCTAGCTGCTTCTTGTCTTTCCTTTTGTATCTTCCCCCTTTAGCTTCCTTCTCGTCTTTCTCTCTGTATCTTCTCCCTTTAGCTCGCTTCTTGTGTCTTTACCTATCTATCTTTTCTCTAGCATGTTCTGTCTCTTTGTCTCTCTATCTATCTTCTCTCTAGCTCGTTCTCTCTCTCTTTCTTGCTTCCCACTCTAGCTTCGCTCTGTCGGTTTGGCTCTCCCGTCCATTCTTCTCAGCCGAGTCTGCGGGCAGACGATCGCGGACTCGGGTCTCCGGCGTTCTTTGGGTAGTGGTATCGGTATTGGTACCCGTATCGGTGTGTACCCGCGACACCCAGCAACCCGGTAACCCGGCCGTCACCCACCCTCCCTGTAGCGGTAAGTTCGGCTATCGGAGAACGTCGACGCCGTAAACGCGACGCGATGCCACCCGAGAGCTAAGAGGAGAGACCAGTTTCAGAGCCGAGTGGCCCTCAGGCGCACGCACACGCGCTCGCATACACGGTCTCTGCTTTCCTCTCTTTCTCCTCTCTCTCTCTCTCTCTCTCTCTCTCTCTCTCTCTCTCTCTCTCTCTCCCCCTCTTTCCACCTGCTCGTCTAACCCGACGGGGGTGGACCCGTTTCGTCGCTCCGCTCTCCTGTCGATCCGTTATCTAGTCGGTCGGCCTATGCCGCGTCAACTCCAGTCGATACTACAGCAGAGTCCCGGACTCTTATTCCTGGTGATCGCGAGCGGTCGACACACCGATACGCTTCCTGGCGACAGCAAAAACCTGTACCGGAGACCTAGGCATTTATTTCTGCGTTTGTAATTGGGTTGGGGGATGATCATCGTTTCGTGGTGTTGGTCCACGTTGATTTATGTTGGGTCGTGTGTTGGTCGAAAAGCGATGGCAGAGACAGACCCAGGGATTGATTTCTGCGTCGTCGATTAGATTGGGGGCTGATCGTCGTTGGTCTACGTTGGTCTGGGTTCGTCTGTGTTGATCCATCTTGTACAACTCGGGTCTATTTTGACCCAGAACTGATAAAATGTCCAAAACTACTCGCAAATCGTTATTTGATTCGCCGAGTGGTTATTTCTGTAAAAGGAAGTGTCTACAGGAAGACACGTTATCCCTAGGAACTTTTACGGTATTCTCTTGCAACGGTGTACCCCCACAGTCAGTGTATGTTTCTTAGAACTCTCTTATACGTTTTCGGGTTTATTTCTTTGAAAATTCGAATTTGGACGGTACGTTTTCGAGGCTTGAAGCGACACTTCTGCAAAGGCACTTGGAGTCTGCAGTTTCGTAACAGATCCTAGCTCGACGGGGCCCTTGTCCGATTCCGTTGATCATCGGAAGACGGAGAGTCGCGTGCGATTGGTTCGCGTGGGTGCGTGTGTCGGCGCGTTATCCGCGCGCGGGATTCGCGCGTCGAATTTCCTCTGGATCTCGGGGGTTTCTGGCGATCGGTTCCGACGGTGTTCTCTCGGTTTGAGACGCGGCGAGGCGAGGCGCGAGAGTTCGCTCTACTTTTCGATCTCGGAGCATTTCACGGAGCGAGGACTGTGCCGTTCCGACGGTATTACGGAGCTATCTCCGTTAAGTTAGCGTCGCGTCGCCGCGCCACCGTGCCGCCACCGTTTCGAAGCGGCACGCCACCGCTCTGCCACGCCACGCCGCGTCTCGCTTCGTCTCGTCTCGCCTCGCCACGGTTCCGACCGTATATACCCCCGACGATCCGCGATCCGCGATTCGCGGCACGACGGCACGAGGCCACGCCAGACCGCGTCTATCATGACCCAGGATATGGCGTGGCGCGGCATGGCGTGGCGTGGCAGAGCGGTGGCGTGGCGCGGCGAGGCTGGCCGAGGCGTACCGAGGCGAGGCACGCCACGGTATCGTTTATCGCGCAGACCCAAACTCTTGGAACGGAGCTGCGCGACGCCGCACGTATCTGCCATCGAGCACGGCAGGAACGAGGCTATTACGCGAACGCGCATACATATCTACGCCAAACGAGCGACCGCGTACTCGCACGTGTGCCTCGCCTCGCCTCGCCTCGCCTCGCCTCGCCTCGCCTCGTACCGTACCGCTTCGCCTCGGTTACTCCGTATGCGGCTCTCTCTGTGACTGCGCGAGCCTTTGGACAGACAAAGAGGGGGGTAAAAGAGAGCGCGCGCGAGCGAGAGAGGAGGGAAAGAGCGTGGAAGGGAAAAACTGCGAGGGGACGAAACAGCCGCGCCACGGCTACGAGCAGATAGGGGGTGGCGGTGACGATGCCGAGAGAGATTACTGCGGGGGTTTCGATTTCACCTTTCAACGATTCCGAAGAGTTCGCGCTTCGAACCGGGGGGAACGTCTTCCACGAAACGTTTCTCCGACTCCGTGCACCAGAGTTTCCAACCCCCGAGTAAGCGAGGCGAGCGGCTCCTCGGTGCCTCTGACGAAACCGGAGGGACGCGAGACTGGATCCGTTTGAATCGTTCCGCATCGATTTTCTGTAGTTTCCGACGCGCTTCTTCCAGATCGACTACGATCTTGCTGGATGAAAGAAACTAGTTTTAGTTGGCTTCGAGGTAATTCGATGTTCAACGGAACTTTGCGAATACGGCTCGAAATGGACCTCGGTAGTTGTCCATTCGGAAATCCTCGGATCCATGTTGATGCTCTTTTTGTCCCTAACAAAAGTAGCCAAGTTAGCTGCTAATGACTAGCTAGCTAGATCGAGTAGATCGAGTGCACATTTCCAACTAATTAAAATTTTTAAGCCAAGAAACAAAATGACCGACTATTAGAGATTGATTAATTTTTTCTTGGACCTCGCAAAACCATCTCAAGGACCAATCGTATCCTCGGAAAACATTCACATTCTACTAAATGTCAACTCTGTGTCTCGTTAGCGACGGGTCAAACGTGCCAAAAAATGACCCATTTCTGAAAATGATCGGCACGTGTCAGAATCCCACCCACGCGTTCTACAATGTGTTTCTGCGTTTTCTCTCTCGCGGGGGTATCGTTTCGAGGGCATTTTTGACGCCCCCGTCCGGATGTACCCTTTAAAGGCCGGCTACTCGACGGCATTCGATCAAACGAAACTGGCAACGAGTTTCTTTCTGTCGGCGACGCGTGCCGTCACGCCTCCGCGAGCTTCTCCTCTTTCCCTTTCTCTTTCTCTCTCTCTCTCTCTCTCTCTCTCTCTCTCTCTCTCTCTCTCTCCCTCCTCTTCTCCCTCCTGTCCCCTGCACCGCGGCAGACTTTGCAAAGTGCCCCGTGGCTGCCGCGAGTAATCGAATTTCGGGAACTCGTGCGCCACGATTCGCTAGCCCACCGCCCACGCTTATCGTCCCTGGTTATCTCTCTTTTCTGTCGTCTATCTCTTCCTTTCTACTTATCGCGGCCGATCGATGGATCGTTCTCACACCACCGTGCGACGCGCTATGGAAAAAATCGTCGCGTTTTAGCCTCCAAGAGAATAGGCTCGGACATCGAAAACCCGTGGATATCGAAGCGGAGACCCCGTTAATTATTCTCGGATCGGTGTAGATCGTTCGAAACGCTTCGCTCGCCACGCCTCGCCTCGCCTCGCCGCGCGCCGCGCCGTACCGGTAGAAAACACCATAGCTCGAGGCGAGCTGGCGTTTTACGGGGGCGGGAAATTGCGGAAGAATGGGGCCAATCCGACGAGTGTCGCGCGGCTACGCTTCCCGTCTCTCTTCCGATCACGTTTGCTCGGCTACGCGGAAAATCTACCCCATTTTTGCTGTCCACCTCGCGCCGCTCCCGGCGAAGGATTAATTCAGATATCGTGAACGGTGACCGGCCAACAACCATTCTGCGATTGGATGATCAGGTGACCATTATTATGGATCTTCAGCCGAAAGTCGTTCCTATCCGGCACCCTCGATTCTTAAGAAATTCGATCTTGAAGGAACAAAACTTGAGGAATTTTTCGTGCTTTACCTGTGACAGCTACTGGGATGACTCTTATGTAGACACTTTACCGAATACAATGGTATATTTTTTTATAAGATTGTACCGTGCAAAAATCGTTCGTGTAACTTTTACGGCGGAGGCAGGAAAAATTGTTAAAGATTCCTTTTGATCGGGTAGGTTCAGCCTTAACCCTTTGGTAAAATAATTTAGCACATTATAAACACTTTGCGCTCGAAGCTATTCGGAAAGGTGTACTCGCACCATTCCTATACGTTTAGCAATTTATAAAACAGAAAGGCGCTTGGCATTGCAGAAATTGTTTTCAACTATAATACAGTAATTTGTAGTGGGTTAAATATTTTTTATATTCGATAAACTGTTAACCATTTTAGTATTGTACATACGACCAAGTTGGATCTCGGTTTCGTATGCATCGAAATGAAAAAAAAAGGCCATGTAGAATGGAAGTCTTCCAGGTCGGAAGGAACGTTTAGTTTTCGAGTTAAAATGGTTCCGAGTGCAAAGGGTTAATATACATTGGGTCCGATCGACGGCCGCGTCGGCGAAGATCGGGAATCGATCTGGCAGGTCGATCGAGCTTCGCAAGACACACCCGTCGTCGTCGCGTGGATGCCGGGGCTTTGGCTTAGGGTAGGAATATTGGAAGAGTGGTCTGGTGTTGGCTGGGTGGCTAGGCGACTACTTGAGTCGCTGTTTCGAGTAGAACTAGGAGAGCTGCCACGAGAGCGAGAGAAAGAGAGAGAGGGTGGGGGGAGGGGGAGGACGGAGGATGGAGGATGGAGGATGGAGGATGGAGCGAGAAGGAACGGAAGAGGAAAAAGAAATAGGCGAGTGGCGACGGTATTGGACGGTGCGTCGTTAACGGTAACGACAGCCACCGATTGTCCCAACGATGCC
Source organism: Halictus rubicundus (assembly GCF_050948215.1). NCBI lineage: Eukaryota > Metazoa > Arthropoda > Insecta > Hymenoptera > Halictidae > Halictus > Halictus rubicundus. Next base: position 15,973,920 of record NC_135159.1, read on the forward strand.
GGTCTCCACCGTCGCGTTTCCCGTTTTCCACCCCGCCATCCACCGTTTCCACCGCCATTCGCCATCCACCGCTATCCGCCATCCGCCCTCCGCCCTCCGCCCTCCGCCATCCGCCCTCCGGCCTCCGACCTCCGGCCACGTCGCGCACCACGCCAAGCCAAGCCAAGCCAAGCCAAGCCAAGCCAAGCCAAGCCAAGCCAAGCCAAGCCGAGCCGAGCCACGCCGAGCCACGCCGCGCGACGACATTCGGCCTCGAGCCACCTTATTGCCGCGATAAATATAGAGCCTACTCCTTGAAACCGTCTACCCGCTCCGCACTCCGCTCGCTTTCTTCCTTCTTCCTTCTTCCAGTCCGACGTTCTGCCCGACCCTCCTTCCTCTCTTCTTCCTCCTCCGCCTCCTCCTCCCCCTCCTCCTCCTCCTCCTATTCTCCTTCAGCTGTCTCGCCTCTCTTTTCTCACCTTTTCACCTTCTCACCTCAGGGACACGCGTGGCCACCGCAGAAACACCGGAATCGCTGATTGAGCACCCGAGTTTGTCGAACCACGATCGACCACTGCAAACGGTTGCGCGTCGCGGCGGATTTATCGTGGTTCGGCTGGTGACCCTGGGTCGCTCCTGACCCGGTACAAAAGGTCAGCGAGATCTGTGAAATTCGTGGTGTTCCAAGTAGTTTCGGCCAGATGCTGGAGAACAATTGATTTAACGTTTCTCGGGGCGGGGACTGGGGCTGGGTCAGTCCTGACCCTGGCGAAAGGGCACGCTTGAATCCCCTAGAATTTAAATTTAAATCTCCTAGAATTTAGAACTTGAACTTGAATCCCCTAGAATTTGAATTACTCTACAGCTCGAAACCGGCATGTATAAAATAATTGCGTAGCAAGCGTGTACTCGTTGAAACTGTTCTGTTTTTGAGTAGTGATCGAAACCCGAGAAACCAAAGTTCGTCGTTGAAATTCACTTGAATATGAAATTGTTTAAAACAAAGGTAACGTCGACAGGAACTCGGTGTCATATCGGTTCTGGCGATCGGTCTTTCTAGGGTTAAGACGAGCTTGTTCGATGATACCGTGAAGCGGGAACCGGAGCGGGCTACAGGGATTAATCATTGAGCACGGTCTGGATGCAAAATGGCTGCGATCGATCCATCGCGCGGCGATGCGCTGGCGAAATGATTTCGTAACGAGGTTCTCCCGACGTTTCCCTCTCTTCGCCTAAACGTCTGTCCATTTATACATTCGTCTCTGCCGTCTGTCTATCTCTCTCTCCCTCTCTCCCCTATTTCTCTCTCTCTCTCTCTCTCTCTCTCTCTCTCTCTCTCTGTGTGTGTTCAATTGTGTGTCTGTTTCTCTCCGTGGTTCGTTTCTCTGTTCCACAGGAACCCCCTCCGCCATCCGAAACCAGACCTCCTGACTATTTCTCCTTCCCTCTGACGTTCGTCCGTCGGACGTCTGGTTCACGACCTCGTTCTATTCTTGCTGAAATTACGACGCTTCGTCGGGTCCGTTAGAGACCGGGCACACTTGCCGCTCGCGACTCGCCGAACGAGCCACGAAAACGCCGAAAAAAACAAACAAAAAAAAAAAAGAAAACAGAATAGAAAAAAAATATACATCGACAACGCCATCACCGACACGCTCGGCAACGAATTTACCATGTGCCAGGCTGACTCGATAATTACCTGAGACGTTATTAGAAAATTCGTTACGTTAATCTCATTTTTCAGACGTCCCTTCTCTCTTCGCTGAAAAGAGTGTTTCCTGATGAGAGACCCAAAGGCTTCCTCGGTTCTTGCTCTTTGGGAAATTAATGATCAGGGCTTTTTCCCGTTTTTTAATTTCGAAAAGGAATTTCAGAAGGTGATTGTTCGTCTCTTATTTGCAAAGAAGGAACGTACCAATTTAGCACTATTCTGGAGGGATGATTCTACAGAAAAAAGCAAGCCCAAAATATGGTATTAAACTACATTTTAAACCACACTTTGTTCTAATAAAAATCGGCTTTGAAAATTCGGCAGGTTTTCGCGCGCTAGTAGCCACGGTAAGTAGAATCGGTGAGTCGTGATCAGACACCACGCACACCTGTCTTGAAACGCTCAAACATCTAGAGAACTATGAACGATAGGAAAGAAAGTCTTGGACAAAAGTTATGGGGTATGAACCGGAGAATATCATAGTCTCGTTTACATGACCTTCAAGTGTCCTTGTTCTATATCTCAAATAATACATTTGTGAAATCAAAGTTAACAATTCTGACGGCACGAACGGTGATAGACAATTTGACTGAGACATTTTTGAAACAGTGTTTTGGTCGTTCCCAGTGGCTGTAGGGGTTTGTTTTGGGGTTAAGCCCCCGTATCGCAAAGGCTATCGTGTATCGACCGATTAGAACGATTCGAACGCACCCTTTCTCCTAGTGTTCTTCTCTGTTTATTTCTATTTCGATATCCCGCGTGCCCCTCCTCTTCGTAATTCTGTTCGACGCCGCTCCTCCTCCTTGATCATCCGACACAATAGGCACGCGAGCTGCTCCTCGCGCGCCACGCCGTTTAAAGAAGATCGCACGTTAAAGCAAACTTGCGATTCAGACCGGAACACCGCGAACTCCTTGTACCTTGTTTTCGCAGAAATCAGAATGTTTCGATTCGATCGTTCCAAGCGATTTTACTCGTTCCCTTGAATTTTTAAAAATTTTCCAGAATTTCCTTTGTTTTTGTGCAATTAATCGATCCAGCAAGGAAACAGCTCGACAGCTGGAAGAGTTTTGACAATGGCAAGAATACAAATTCTCACTTGGCAAATTTCATCGATGATTCGAACTCGTTTGAGTTGAACTGCTTTTCGAAATTCTGACTGCCTCGTAGCCGAGAGGGTTTCTTTTTACATTTTTGTACACCGATCTTGTATTTCGCTTCTTGCGAGATTACGAACATAAAGGAATATCTCGAAGCCCCCTTGGTCGAAGCACAATGACTCGGAAGCCTATTAATGGGTCATTCGCACACGCCGCGAACGCACAAAGATCCGCAATGCACTTGTCACCGTGCGTCCAACGGTACATGCGGTACTCGTTGCGATCGCAACGTCGCAAGGAGCAGGTGTTACACCTGTCCGAATTTCGAGTCGAATTTCTCGTGGACACAGCTGTTTTCTCCCCCCCCCGGTCCCTTCGTTTCGTTCTGTCTTTTCGAGAGCGAGGTTTTTGCCTTTTTCCGTGAACGCGCGAGCATCGATCGTTTCGCACGCGCTTCCTATATCCGCATAATTGCAACGATATACCGATAGAGAGACGGCGAGGGGTGAATGGCGGAGGGAAAAAGCCATAGCGCGGCGGTCGAGAGCAGAATATCGTGGAAATCACCGGTAGAATAGATTGCTTCTGCATCCTGGCTCAACAAAGCTCAAATTGTTAGTCCCTTCGAGGGTGCAATCTTTTTATCAGAATTCTAATCGCGTTCTTGTGGTTTATTTTCAGCATTTATTGCATAAACTTGGAATGCCTAGCTTCCGACTATTATTTCAATCATTGCATTTTTCAAAAGGCCCTCGATCCCTTTCTTTCCATCCACTTTGTTATTCCGGTATTCGATTAATCTTTGTAAAACTTCTGGTTCCCCTCTTTTTAAACAGATCCAATTAATGGGGGTGGACCGATCGATCTTGCGCATTGTTTTGAACCATTTGAAAATCCCTTCCACTCACCTGTTCCCATGATACAGAAGTCCCACCCGCAGGAATGAGAAAATATTGCGAAACGTGGCAGCAGCTTCGCACGAGGACTAGGTTTATCGACGGAGTGGCAAAACCACAGACGAGGTATAGAAGCCGACCGATCGCCTAATGTAGTTTTCTGTCTCACGTTCGGGGGGGCTCTAGGGTCCCCTTATCATTCCGTGTCGCGTCCTATCGTATCGACCAGAACTAATATTCTTCAACCGCACCGTTGCTGATGGAATTTGAAATCTCGTATCGGAGATACTATAAATGATGGAGCAAACAAAAGAATCTCGTGTCCTTTTACTTGATGCTACGCGCAATTGTCGACGAGAATTACTGGACGTTACCATGTGCGATAACACGGTTACCGACGCCCAATCAACAATGAATAAATAAACCGATGAACCCTCAATTTTTCCCGAACGTCCGACCTGTCGTTGAGTTGTACCACACCGAACACTTCCACCGTTCCCGAAATTTTCGAAGACATTAATTTGTCCAGGATGCAGAAAGAAGAACCGTATAACAGTATTTTCAAGTTCTTCTAATGTTTTTGCCGTTTGAAATTACAGCTACCCGTTTGTGTCACAAATGCATCGAGCCCGCTAGGTTACTTAATAAAAATCGAGTATGAAGCCAAGAAAATCCGTCCACTGCTTAAAAATTGTAAACTGCTTACAACATTCTGTTGCAAAAAAAATCCCTTTCCCGAATCCCATCGACAAAGGAGAATCATCGTATAATAAAAACGAGGATTGGTGGTTTTACGCTTTATTAGCTTAAAGTTTGCAAAGAAAACCGTACAGACTGCGACGACGTTTAGGCAAATCATGAAAATCATCGGACCGAAAGAGGCGCGCCGTGTTGCTCGAAGAAAACTGAATTGTCGTTTGGCAGCGTGGGTAAATCAATCGATCGTTGTGTCAAGCAAAGTACACGCAGCGCAGCTTGTTAGACGAAGGAGTCAGAGAACGGGGAGAGATTACTTTGGCTAATGCGTGTTGCGTACGGTTGCGGGGTGGGGCGGTTGGGGTCGAGGGTAGGCAGGAGAAGATTTATTAAATATCAATCGACAGGGTTGTTTGTTCTGTTGTCTCGTCGTTGCGATTATCACCATGTATCATCATGTAAATAGGTACAACGTGGTTGTGCATTGCAGTTTCATAGAAAATGTTATGCATTTAGCTTACAATTACGATACGATACGATTACGGTTTTACGATTACGATTACGATTACAATTACGATACGATACGGTTACGTTTACGTTTACGTTTTACGATTACGTTTTGTTTTCTTGTTGTCGTCGTCGTCGTCGTCGTCGTCGTCGTCGTCGTCGTCGTTGTTGTTGTTGTTGTTGTTGTTGTTGTTGTTGTTGTTTACGATTACGGTACGACGACGCGTGGCACACCGCTCGTAGCCCCTCCATCGTGCGTTTCGTCAGTCCTCCGTCCGCGTTACACTCTCGTAAAAGTATAGCGTTCTTTTTTTTTATTCGTTTTTTGTCTTTGTTTAAATTATTTAGCGGTTTATCTCGCCGATCCGCGAGAAATAATCGGCGGGCTCTATCGTAGCAGAGTTCCAGAACTGTCACTGCCAGCTCTCTAACGTTCTCATTCTCCCGAACAAAGTCGACGTGACAAGGTTTCGTTCCTTGCGGGAACTATTCCTGAATAATACGTTGCTTAGCGATGGCAGTGAGTAGAACGAGCTTTTTCGGTTTCTCGTGCAACTAGGAATACATCTCTATTCTTTGTTTTACCCCTCGTTCGTTCGTTCGTTCGTTCCTTTCGCTTTTTCCCCCTCTCTTTCTTTCTTTCTCCTCTATTACAATATAATGTACTTGAAAACTGTGCGCGCCCCGACGACGGAACGTCGAAACGTTTCGTTGCACTTTATAGTATCTTGTACCAGAACAGATAATGCTCGCCCTCGCTGATCTGCAGGTCGTCGACGCCTGAAATCGATCGGTTTTAGTGCCAGTGGAACGGAACCAGGGTCGGTCGACAAGTGTGTTACAAACTCTATTTTCACTCTATTTTCTATCTGTGCCGGTCGATTGCAAACGAACGCTACGAGAACTCGCGCCTCGATTTTTACGAAAGACCTTCCTCGGTCAAGATAGAACCGACCAATCGTCAAACGTTGGACAAATCGATTACCTGGATTCGGTGCATTTTGTGCTCAAACTAATACCTCCCTTTAAGCGTGCTCTTTTAGCCCGCTTACAAGTTTGAGCACAACACCTTTAAACATTTCAGACAATCGAACGGAAAAATTCAAGGTTTGCCCACTCACTCGTCGACCAGCCGAGTAGAATTCCGAATAAAATCCGTGAACAAACCTCCAGGTGCAACCAGTTGATTGCCCGGCGGCGTGGAAGGGTCTGGCGGCGAAGGGAGCCGATAAAGCAGCCAAAAGTGATAGGTCAGCGGCTCCTCTTTGTATCCAGCTATCGTGTGAACGTAATGGCCATTAGGCCACTCGGAGGCGACGAACTGGAAGTGCGGCGACATGTCCGCGGCCAGAAGCATCACTTCGTAGAACGTTTCGTTCTTCGGGGCGGTCACCGTCAAGTTGTACGTCTCGTTGACGTTGCTGCCGACCCACAAAGTGTACGAGACGTTCACCATAACTGGCGCCGTGGTGCCCACGATCGTACCGCTGTCCGTGTTGCTGGCGTTCAACGCGTTGTTCCCCGCGGTATTATCCTTGACGCTGCTGTTGCTGTTCTTACCGTTGTTGTTCTTGTTGTTGTTGTTGTTGTTGTTGTTGTTGTCGCTGCTGCTGCTGCTGCTGCTGCTGTTGCTGCTGCTGTTGTTGCGGCTGGCAATGTTTCCGTTGTTCGCGTTGCTCGTGTAGGCGCTGTCGCTTGTATTAGAATTGTTTGCGTTGTTCACTAGCGTTGGGGACGATACCGACTCGCTGTGGTTGCTGGATATCGTCGGCTCTGGGACGAACAGACGCGTTAGGGTTCGAACATGTTTCAAGGCGTGCCCAGAAGATGCGTGGCAAAATTGAAAATTAAAGTTGCTCGAATAATTGTAAAGGGACGAAAGTAATAGTATTTTTCAATTGATTCTAGTCTAGGCATTTGCGTTTAAGAGTACGAAAGTATATAATCAAGCGGACAGCGGACACCTCCGAAAAGACGAAAATGAACGTTACCATTGGTGTTTCCATTGCCGTTGACGTTGTTCCCGCTGCCGTTGCCGTTCCCAATGGTAGTCAGTCTCGGCGGCGAAGTGTCGGCGAGTCCCTGTCCACAATCGAGAGTCCTGATGCTGGACAAACCTCTAGGCGTCACTCCGAGAAGCGCCTCGGCGGTAGCTCTGACGTCGCCCGCGAACGAACCATCGGCTCTCTGCTGGCTGCTTAGCCACGCCAACACGGCGGACCTGTTCCAATTATCCGCGGGCTCGTTCTCAGCTTCCTCCAGAGCTTGCATCGCCAAGGCTGTTGTCCTCAGGTCCCCGAAGCTGCCGTCTAGCCTCTGCTGTTGCGCTAAACCGACCGAAGGCTTGCGCACAAAGTGGTGGAGGTTTCTGTGTCTGTGGTCCTGCACGATGCACTTCAGCGCTAGGATCACCATCGCCACGGTATCTGCGAAAAGGAAAACTGTTGGCGACGTACTTTTGTCGAGGGGTCGCCGAATCGCAGGCCAGTTTATTCGATCGACGATGCTAACCGACGTTATGGTCCTGAGCAGCGTTGGCGATGTCCAGCAGCCGTCGAATCTGTCTCTTCCGCACGTGAGCTTGCGCGTTGCAAGCTGCTAAAGTGGTCAGAGCGAACTCGTAGTCGGTAGGAGGTTCGTGATGCTGCAACGTGCCGATCAGATCGTGTCCGTGGAACTGTCTCGGATCCGTGCACATCGCGTTCAACGCGAGAGTGTAGCGCGCCAGTCGAACCGGCGACAGACCGATCTCCCGATGCCTGGAATGTTGATCGAGTGCTGTCAATCGCTCTTCGTTAAATGTCACCTGTTCAAATATCGCGCATCCAAGTTCCACGCTTCCAAATGCCACGCGTTCAAATTCCACGCATTCGATTCCCACCTTTTCAAAAGTTCCACGCTCCCGACGTGCAAGCGTCGAAACTCTACGCAGCGAAATCGCACGAATCCTAATCGTAAGTAGCCAAATTGCGCGGCACGGTGTCCCCCGTTAAAACTTTCCAGCATACGATTTACCTCCAGAGCAACAGCACGATCTCCAGCTCCATTTGTTTGGTGCTCAGCTGCAGCTCCAGGGGCACCGGAGGAGCGACGTTGTCCTCCCCGGACAGGTTTGCGAGACGAACCGCCAACAAAACCCGATGAGTATCGTTTCCCCAGCCAGCATCCTTGTCTCTCTGACTCCAAAGCCACGCAGTGCCTCGCTCCAGAATGCTCTCCGCGTCCTCGTCGCTCGGGCCGAGCTCCGCGACGCTTCCTATTAATCGTAATCGTTCGTTAGCCTCGTCAGGGACCTCGAGCATTCGGGCCCGGTCGTTTTCGCTTGCCAGCCGTACCGCTTTCGGAATCCGCGAGAAGCACGGTTAGCAAGGAGAACGCTCGGTCGGAGGATAGACCTTTGATCTTTGTTGTTTCGAAAGATCGTAGAAAAATAGTGACGTTGAGTACCTTCGCATCGAGCCAGGTCGAGGACGCCCAGACAGAGGAGCACCATCACGGCTGCCATGCTAGCTCTTCCCCACATTTTCACCCAGTTTTGGACGACGCGCGTAGACTGCTGGACGCCTTCTGCAACCGGACAAGGCGAGATCGTGGTTTGGACGCTTCCCAGCTGGATATTCCGATTTTTATCAATTCCGACGAGATTTTTCCGATGCGTGCAACTTGTTCGGACCTGGGGACGAGGTTTTGCGTGTCCCGAGGGTAGCACCGGTGAGTCAGTCACGAGGGTACCTCGCCCGCTCGCGGAAACACTACTGGGAACAACACGATATTGCGTGGGGGATCGATATCGTCGCAGCACCCGTCGTCCTCCGAGCCAACGCACGGTATATACCCATATACTCGGTCTCTAGCTCGTTGCTAGCTCCGAATACGTGTGCCCCGTTCTCCCTCCCCCCCCCTCTCTCTCTCTCTCTCACTCTCTCTCTCTCTCTCTCTCTCTCCCCCTCTCTCTCCTTTTCCACGCTGCTGCCTAGTTTCACTCTCCGTCTCTCTATCTTTCTCTCCGTTTCTCTCGCGCTATCTCTCTCTCTCTCTCTCTCTCTCTCTCTCTCTCTCTTTCCCTCTCTATGCCCTCGGTGCATCCATCACACACGCCCCGATGCGCTTCCGGTGGCGACTGCGGGCGGCAGCAGCGGAAAACGTATCGCTGATTCACCCTCTGCGCATCGTCTTTAACCCGGGATTATCCGACTGACTCGACTAATTGATCAAACTGCATTTCTAAAATCACTCTCGAACCACTCTCAAATTGGACCCAGCGAGCTTGTGCTCCTCAGAGGGGCTGGATAAATCGATTTGCTGGACGACGAATAAACGGAATTTTCAGAAAATTCCAATTGAACAGTGAAAACCGCTTTTTGGAATGAACATTTTCGAAAATATAATTTCGCTTCTGTTATCGTTTCTAGATTTTTATGCTCTCGGATGATCAGAGATTAATTTACATTCGACGCGTAAAGCTATACGGCGAAGTTATAAATTTGCGAAAATTTTGTTTATCGACACGAGCGTTAAAAGGGGTGGATCCTTTGCGAAAGGTTAGTTATCCAGGGTTAGTTCCTGCCGCGCTTTCTCCCTCGGCTTCACATAGAGACCCCGCTGTGCTCAAACTATTCGGTTTGCTACAGTGATCGATTATATCGGATTGTCGAATGTATGCAGATCTAGATGGATAAGGAACGACAGGCGACCGCGACGACGCTATAACCAGCGAAGAACGTCTAGGAAAATCGATGTATGTACCCTATGCAGCTGGTAACGCGATAGTTTAGTTCCTGGATTGAACGAGAAACCGCGTTGGTTCTTAATCATTTTAATCCGGAGACCCTTCATTTTCTTCTTAATTTGCAGTTTTGCCGTCTTGTATCAGTCCTGCGAGGACTAACGTGAACTGTATTTACGTTGATCGCGGCAAAACTTTAATCAATTTGATTTGCCTGCTGTCCCACATGTACCAAAATTCGTCGATTCAAGCTTAGCACTAAAAAATGGCCACACCATTATTTGAAAGAGTGTTTACGTACACGTTTGTACCGAAGAAATTGATGAAAATGGAGTTGAAACGGTTTTGAGAGGGTTAAGATATCAAAGACGGGGGTGATGGGACGAGTGATTCTCAGCGAATCTAACACATTTTCTGTAGCGTGCCCGTGTGCGCGATGCGCACCGTGTATTCCACTTACCTTACCGTCTAGCCGTTCGCGGTAAAAATGGTCGCGATTCGCGTCTAGTGTCGCGAGCACAACGGTGTTCGCAGGGGGTGGTTAACGGGTAGGAAAACCGTTGGAAACGCGTCGAGTCGAGTCCATTGTCGTCGGCGAAACTGACGCGAGAAAACCTCTCCGGAAAACCGATGCACCGAGAGACGATAGGGAACGGAACGGAACGGAACGGAACGGAACGGCACCGAACAAGGGATGCGAAGGGCTTCGAGGTCGCCCTCTTTCTCCCGTTAAAGAGGGTAAACTCGGCGCATCCCCTCTACGGTCCTTCTTCGCGAATCGAACGAATCCCTTCTCTGCGGCAACCACGACTCTCTTTCACGGTTGGTCTTGCCGCTCAGCTGGTCCCGACACATGCACCTTATGCGACAATTCGCCTAGGTCGAGCCATAAATCGTCCCTGGATTTCGCACATCGATTTCCCTCATCGATCCGATGGACGATTTTCGGTTTCCTTAACCCATTTGTTTCTCGTAACGGAGAATGCGGAATAATCGCCCATTTTATTTCGATTATTTATCTTCGTGTGTTGGGTACGTACGTGTTATCGATAGTACCGATCGGAATCTAGAGCAATGGTCTTTACAAATAACTGTGTCAATTCATACCGCGTATATTCACGCTAACGATGCAAATCAGTTAATCAATTGTGCATTCGTTGTACTATTTGCAACGATATTTTGCCATTTCCAAGACAGCTCATAAATCACGATAACGAGTCATTAATTTGTTCGTAGAAACGGAAATTTTTTAAATTTAAATATTGTTATTCGACAATAGCATGAATCAGATCCTTTCCCTTTCCCTTTCTCTTTCCCTTTCCCTTTCCCTTTCCCTTTCCCTTTCGCTTCCATGTGTTCTTGTCGAGTATACTTTGAACCAGTTAGTTTGAGCGTATGATCCACGGAATGGATCGTGATCCAAGCATAAATGATAAATAAAAATCCAGTAAAAATGATTATTCAGAAATTAATTTTGTTCTGGATTAAAATTTTGAGCATTTATATTTCTAATAATATTCGCTATATCGGCGCCAAATGATTCTTGCCGTTGTTCCCATAAGGACTAATGGAAATTCCGGCAAGAATTATCCGCTGTGTACGAGCAAATGATACCGACGGAGCACAGCCGATAGCGACAGTGGCGCCTCTTACGGCGAATTCTCGAAGCTCGCCCAGGGTGCATGTACAGCGCCACTTCGTGCAGCGGCAAAATGCTCAAACTGTTAGCCAAAAATACCGACAGAGGAGTTCCAAGCTTCGCACAGATGGCGCCAGGGTGACCGACCTGGAACCGGCTGTTGGTAAATTTGTGTTTCACCAACAGTTTCAACGTTTTGCCGCTGCACGAAGTGGCGCTGTATATGGCCCCTGGACGAGCTTCGAGAATTCGCCGTAAGAGGCGCCACTATCGCTATCGGCTTTGCTCTGTCGGTATCATTTGGTTAACAGTTTCAACGTTAGGCCAGTACGTCGATTGGCGCTGTACGGACCCTTACCGGGATCTCTCATCGAATCTTATGGCGAAGGCGGCAAGAATCATTCACACTTTAATAAAAAATAATATTTTAATAGTTCTCGTAGAGATTTTTTTACTATATCACGGCTCAAATTGAAACTGAAAGATTGTATTTCATACTGGGTTTATTGTGATTTGAAAATCATTGCGATCAAATACAGAAAATCATAAAGCAGTTACCACAGAACAAATATTCAAACGAAAGGGTTTCGCAAAAATAATTTCTCTAACTTTCAAGTGCTTATGGAACACACTTTATACCGAACTGTATGTCGTTTAACAATCAATAAAATACATTTAAAAAATTGGACGTACACGAGGTCGTTCGTACAGCAAGGGAGTTAAAGCGCAACACGCTGAAAGCAAATTCGTTCGAAAACGTTGACCCGTTGGCGGGAAAAGATATCGGCTTCCAGGTTGCGTCAACGATCATTTTTGGCTGCACTAATTATACAACTTGCATAAATAAAGATCCCTGCGTTGAATCTCGCGGGCTCTTCCAGCAAAGTGGTGTTATCGACGCAACTGCTCGCTCGCAAACGCGTGCGTCGACGTCGTTCAGTCGTTCGAAGAGCCTCAACGTTCTGCTCGCGTCGCTGAAAATTAGTTTGAAACGCAGTGATTGACTCGTGGTTATGTAGAGAGTTTGTCAACGAACGTCTAATTTGCATTCTAACTCGTCGCTCGTTCAAAATTGAATTTCTACGATTGATAAAATAGCGGCGTAAAACCGGGCTCTAGAAAAATCGAAACGGCCATCGGCCATCTTGAATCACGCGAACTTTGTTTGCGCCAACTTCAGGCGACAGTCGCATTTCTCTACTTTTTCGCGAGATTGTCGCTTCTCGTCTGCACTGTGTCTGTTCTCGATCCGTAACGAAAACAACGGTTCGCATTTTCCCGTGAAAAAATCGTCGCCGAGTGTGTTTGGCGTGGACGCAGCAGGAGCCACTTCTCGGTGAGTCTAGGACACAATGGGATTTCGGGAGAATTCGCAGGGAACTGCAAACATTGTGGGGAAACATCGTTCTCGGACGAGACTAGCGTATTCCGTGGAACGTTTTCGAGAATGACACCGTTCCCGTTCACATCCGTCTTATCGGGCGATTAAACGATTTTACAATCGCTCTCGCGAACCTTAGAATCTATGACAATGCGTTTTTCAGCGCCTTCGACAACGTTCCACGCAAAACCTATCTCTCTCTCTCTCTCTCTCTCTCTCTCTCTCTCTCTCTCTCTCTCTCTCTCTCTCTCTCTTTCGCGACGAGCTTTCCGCGAAACCACTCGTGTCATTTCCACCATTCGTCAACCTCGTTTTGCACCCACTGTTCCCTAGACCGAAGATAAAACCTTGCAATTCTTATCAGAAATCGCTGCAACTTTAAAGTTTTAAATCAACCACCGAAGATTCCACTTGGAAGAGGTTGTCGCGTTTTCGTTCCTACACGATTCTTTATTTACAGACTATCCACTGAAAGCCCATTAATAGCGACTGTGCTTTGTCCGAAAGAAGTCTGACAATTTAGAAGAAAATATTGGACAGCGTAACTGCAGGTAGTTTGTTGGTTTACGACTGAGACTGCTATCGCTATCGAACAGTTTTCTAAGAAGCCTGCAATCGAGCTTTGATTTTTTAGAGACTTTGCTGGTAGATAAAGCGTTAAACGCTATACGTATACTGCCGGTGGAAGAATGAATCATTGTTTGTTTGGAGTCATTGTTCCAGATACAGTAATCTTCGACGACTTAGTTTCTAACAAGGATGTCGAATGATTGATTGCTTCGAATTGAATATCGAACTACTACATTTTCTAAGGGTCAATAGGTTCTCGTTGATATCCTTAAGAACATCTTTGGACACAATTTGGCCCTTAACATCGATCCAGGGATTCCGACTAAGTACCGCTTCATACTATTCTGCAATTTCTATGAATTTCTCTGTCGATACGTTACTATGTGTACGGTGTTGCTGATTACAGGTATCCTGTTTCAGAAATGATTCGGAGGCAAAGTTCCTTTGACTAAAGTTTGCGTTCTAAGAGTCGAGATTATAGCCTGGTCGTTCGTCGTGTCGCATTTATTATCGGAAATGCGAATGCATAGATAGACACAAGGACAAAAATCGCGATGCAATTACAGTAATTTTCCTTGGTCGGACCGGGTCTCACGCTCGAGAGCTACTTTAGAGTCGGCAGGCAGGATCGTCAACCGAAATGATCGCGTTATTCTTCTCTTTTAATTGCTCCCTTTTGCCGGAGCAATTACTTTCCGCTCGATCTTTCCTTGGATCTCGATGTCGTTGCATTTATGCGAGGTCTTTAGAATCGTTTCGCGGGACAGGTGGTCGCTGGTCCGTCTCCGAGAGTGGACTGCAGTGATTTCGTAATAGCGAGCGTTCTTTCATTATCAAACAATAATGACTCACTGGTACACGCCGGTGGCCAATTACGCGTGCAACGGAAGGAGAAACAAAGAGCTGGTCTCTCGGGTTGATAATCGTCGTTGTTCCACGAGCGATTAACACCGTTCGCCGGGAACGGTTCGCTCTAACCGCCGGTAACCGCCGGTAACCGCTGGTACGCTATAGCGTCGATATCGATCGGAGATTAGCCGACCGATTAGAGGAATTCAGAACGACAAGGTGTCCTCCGAGACGGGTGTGCGGCAAGAGTTGACGAACTCCCCGAACAGAATTCTTTACCGTTAACCAACGGCGCTCTCGGGTTGCACCGGCTCTATTTCTGGCAGCATTGATTTCTCGGTGGACACAGAGGTAAATAGATTATCTAGCGTATCCGCTGGCATCGCGCAACATTGTGCAACACCGTCGGACAAACGGAAGAAGGGGCCTTTTACCCTTTTACGAACGCGGCGCGCGAACGGTTCACCGAGTGAAACCGAGTTGTCGCACATCGAGCCGGAACCGCAAGATTCTGGAGAAAATTCGTGTCTCCGTTAATTATACATTATCAACCTTCCGGTAGCGGAGCCTGGGTCCATTTTCACTCGCAATATCATGTTCGTCGGTTGATTTCACGTATTTCATAGAAACGGCCCCCACCGAGCGTCGCGGAGCGCGTATCTTTAGGGAGACATTAACGCAACGCTTGTTGCGCTAGGTCGGGGCTAGAAATGTCGGTTAAAAGGCCAATGAAAGGGTCTAGGACAGCCTCGACGGCCACGGTTAATTTTAGTCGCTTATCGCTGGCTTCCTAACCCAGCTCTTTGCGCCTCTTCTTCTACGGTTTCGAATTTTCTGTTCGTTTCTCCGATTCTTCCGGAGCTGTACGAGAGGTAGAAACTTCTGGGAAATCGCGGAACAACGGACAAAGAGCAACGAACTCGAAACGGCTCGAGCAAGGATGCTGTGCTCTGTTGTCCTTCTGCCACCGGGGACAAACACGCGAAATCCTTTTTCCTCGATACATCGCTCACACTGCCCGAATATGTAAAACTGACGTCACTTCTTGGGAGAGCGCAAAAGGACGCCCACATTCTCCGTCTTTCTCTCTCTCTCTCTCTCTCTCTCTCTCTCTCTCTCTCTCTCTCTCGTTCCCCCTGTTTCTTTCTTGTTCCGTTTTCTTGCAGTCGATCGATTTTCCCGCGCGAAAAACCGCAGACGATCGATCCCACCCGATCATTTCCTTGTTGTTTGATCGGCAATCTTCGCGTAAGCTTCGTCGCAGCTCTTCGAAAGCGAACTCGAGACGGCGCAGCTTTTATGTAACGGTTTGCGACCTGGCATTGTCGCAAACGATAACCGTGGAAATAGGCGTCGTCGGCTCGATGAATATTAATCGCCCGATTAGAATTCGACGCAACTTCGTTACCCGTCCAGGGGGAAGATCGAAAGAATAATGAAATCGTGAAACGAGACTATAACCGGAGGACCTAACACGCTTTTGTCCGCTGCGTAGGTCGCCGGTTTCGCGAGTATGCTAGTTATCCGAGGACTATATCCTCCGCCCACGCGCACTTTGATTTTCCTTGAAAAACTTCGCCTTCGATCCGCGAAGAACGGCCGAACGAGCAGCTCGATTTTTTCCGTGGAAGCTTTGCGACATTTTCTGGACACCCAGGACTATGACAAAAATTACCGAGGGAGAAAGAAATGTCTATGTCTGTGACGACTTACAAATGTCGCAACACATTTCTATCGTGTCAATTATGGTTTCAGCGATTTGTTGCTCGACGCGTTAACGATCTCGCGGAAGACCGCGCCGCGCCGCGCCCCGGCCCGGCCCGGCTCTCTCGAATCGAATCGAGCATTTCGACGAGGATAGACGGAAAACGGATGAAAGAGGGAGGACGTTGCACAAGCGGCTAGGTTTATCGGGATTTGTTAAACGTTGCTCTGATAAAGGAGATAACGCGTCGACTGACTGCGTTAGTCATATCGATCGCCGCGGCCGGCTGGTAACGGCTTCGCAATCGCGTCGGACCACGTGGTGGTTAAACATGTATATCCTCGATTGCCATTGCCGCCTCAGGGACCCCGTATTTGGAGGTTCCGTTTGATCGATACGAGCCGGACAACCTCGCGGTTTGCCACGCGGTGTTTCCTTGTTTCCACGTTTCCGTGTTTCGCGACGTTCAGCCGAGCGAAACCGCCCGAGCTCGCCGGCGCGACGGGAAGCGTCGCGAAACCCGTTTCCTTTCTGCTTGAACCCTTTGTCGACGTACCAACCACACCAAAACTCTCTATATCATTCCCGAAGTTGCAAACCTATAAATTCGTTACTATACGTTTGCAACTATTTGTTGATCGGTATTGATCGATATGTACACATCAAATCTTTAAATACTTGCTGCCGTTAATGGTAAGCTTTTAGAAGACGGATTGCCCCGATTGCCTCGTTGCTCGCAGATGCAAAGGGCGTGAATTGGCTCCGCTCCCAGGGGCAAAAGAGCGTTCGTCGGTCGAAACGAAACAAAGTGCGAAACTTGTCGGTCCAGGGTCTAAGGACAATGGCACGACAGGGGACAGGGGACAGGGGACAGGGTCCTCGAGGCGAAACTGTTGGGAAAACGCCTACAACGACCCACGTCGCGATGACTGTTCGCTCCTCGTCTCTACCTGGGACGAGCAGATCGTGTAGGCAGGCCAAAATCACCTCCGAAAGCATAGTGACTCACGGTTCCCGCGATAATCGCGCGAATACAAGCCGATTTATTATAAGCTACGTTTCCTGAAGCTCACCAAGCTTCGATTTGGACTCACCGCGCTCATTGTTAAACAATGCGCACCTGTCCGCGAAGCCGGACCATTTTCGTCGTTTACTGGCGACTTGCTCTATCGTTTTTAACACTGTATCGCTCTGAACTTGCATTTGCAGTTCTTTCGCGTTTTTCGATCTCACAAAAAACTATAGAAGACATGTTACTTCCCCTGTTAAACTTATGGTGGTACGCCCTACGTTGAAATCGTTTTACAGAACAATTTTTTTTATATAGTTCTTCTCATTGTTTCTAGGTTCTATGTAGCCCGCAACGAACGCATGTTTCAAAATCGTGGCGATTCCAAATATCAGGGTGGACTGAAACGGAAAAATCAAGATCAAGATCTTTGTGAAAATTACGATTTCTTTAAACGCTTTACCAACCGGGATCCATCCGAGTAATACGATTGTCGGTAGTTGCACCGTACCAAAAAGAAACTTGTCAATTTCCATTTACATTATAATCTGAAACGAAATTCTCAGATGACGTTACCGGAAGTAACTTGTTGGTTCACAACCGAAATTGTTGTTGCCGTTGAAGGATCCGCTAAAAGATCTTTAGTCATGGATCGTGGGCTTTTGCAAGAAAAAATTATGAGATAATCACCGGTGGGCGTCAATTTCATGGAAATCAAATAAAGCAGAATATTTCTTTCCCTGAAAGGGCTAGGATGCAGCAAACTCGGATCGACGTGTAATCAAGCGAGAGATAGATAGATAGATGGATAGATAGATAGATAGATAGATAGATAGATAGATAGGGAGAGAGAGGCGGAGGAGACAGAGGAGCCAAAGCGGGATAACGTAATGACCTCCACCTCCGTGTTTCGAACTATTTTCGATACACGTCTCGGCTAACTTTAGCGTTTTCGTTGGTCCAGTCGTGTTTGACTTTGAGCCGCGCGTTTTCCGTTCGAGTAGTCTGCCGCGAGCCTCCGTCCTCGTGAAATCTTTCGCGTCTCCGTATCTTCTTTCTTCTTCTCGGAAGCAACCGGTTTTCCGCGTGCTCGGCGTCGTCTTCTCTGTCTCTCTCCTCTCTCCTCTCTCCTCTCTCCTCTCTCATCTCTCCTCTCGTCTCTACCAGTGTCATAACAAGAACCGTGCAATCCTGCGAGTCGCGGGAACTTTGCGTCGGCTACAGTGAGTTTTCGGTTGTTCGAGACGTGAACCGCGTTCGGAAGCTCGTTCGCAGGAATTAGCATAGATACCAGGCTGACTCGGTAACTATCCGCAATGCAGTTTCAAAGCTCGCTGCGATAAGATCGTTTCCAATACAAGCCGTCCGTCGCGTCGTTGCGCAAGCCTTTTTCACACCCTTGGAAAAGCTTCTAGAAAAGCTCGAGTCGAGTCGAGTCAATAGCATTGTGGACAGTGCAAATTCAGAGACCAGAAATAATGTTCGAAAATGTTCAAATACCATTGAACGCAGCCTTCGCAGTTGCAACATTCTATCAAACGCAGCGTAACCTCCTGTAAAATATCCGGAAAGATATTCTTATTAAGTTCTCCGAAGTTTCCTGATGAGCTTCTATCAAAACGTTTACAAGTACGGGAGGATCGCTTCAATCGAAATATATGCACAACGATCAAAATAATCGCAAACCTGGACGCAAAGGTAGAAACTGTCCACAATGTGGTGAGAAAGTTATTCTGTTTTATAGTGTACTCGACTGATTAGGTGAGTCACAGCATTTTAATAGACGAGCGTCCACTCTAGCATCGACGCTCCTTCTTTTGCCTTTTTCCTTCTTCCTGGCAGTTGTGATTGCGTCGATGCTGATTTAATATCGACAGACTATGACTATCTTTTCGCAAAGATAAGTGTTTCGCGTAGCAATTTCTCCCATAAATGGCGATAAATGGCCCATAAATCCCATTTAGAGCGACTTTAAAGAGCTTCGTGGAACGACGAGAAACGATGTTATGGCAACAGATTCGACGATAGCGTCGCGAACAACTACCGAATCAGCCTGGCAATTGCAGTAGCGGTGATGGCAAGCCTCGAGGGAGATGTCCACGTCTTTGACTCGCGAGGATCACAATGGCGAAACTAATGAGGATGGTGCTGATCGGTGACCGGCGCCAGGTACACTAATCCGAACGTTCCCTCGCGAGGGAGTCGATTATGCGAGCACGGTGCAGAAGATTCACGAGTGTTCGGCCGAGAGCCATTTATACCCGACTATTTTGAAAACAGCGCGTAAAATTAACCGAACGCGAATACGTTTCCGCGGACTGGAATACCGCGATACATAGTATTCGGTGGACTATTTCGGAGAGCTGACATCTAGTTCTTTCTAGCAGGGTGTCTCCTGCTGAATGGAGTTCAGGCCCCCCGAGGTTGAACCCTACCCCCGGTAGGGTTCTTGTCACTTTTCCAACCGAGTAGACGCGTCCGAGCTAATCAGAATTTTCCGCGATGACTCGGCCGAATGTTCGAGCTCGATTTTACGCAGAAATCGCTAGAAATGTTCCCGCTTCCTTCCGCGAATTACACACTGGATCATTTCTGGACTAAAGGGTAACGCGCGGTCGTCGATCGTAATTAGGCTCGTGGGAACGCGCACGGACAGTCTCTCCGTAACAGAATACTTAATTAATCGATAAACCCACGAGACTTCCGTGGGCGAGCAAAAGTGTATAAATCTTCAAAATTTCTCTTGTATTTTGCCCGCCCACCAAACAAGTATTATACCAACGAGAAGTAACATTTATATATAGACCGAGGATATTTATGTACTCGGTTTGCGGAAATAGTAATCTACAAGAATAAGAAAGTAATCTACGAGAGTAGAAAATTGCATAAAGATATCCACTCTCGAATTATTAGACTGCGGATCTTCGTGTGAAATAAAAATGGTTTTGCATCAATCGCGTGCAAGAGGAGCCGAGTAGAAATTCTTTTCTTCTTTTAAGAATTTTAATAACACAAAGATCCATAATCTAATTCTACACATGACGCCTGTAGCGTAGACACTTGTACAATTTGTTATAGAAGTGTTGCGGAGGCTCGGCCGGCAGATCCGCGATCCGTTAATCGCTTTTCACCTTTTACTGGCGCACTTGAACCCTTGCCATCAGCCTTGAACCCATTACCGTCGCTTTCGCTGCTTTTATTCTGAAACGCGTCGCTTCTCGGTGTGTTTCTCTCTGTGTCGCAAAGAATGTCGTGCGCGCGCTCGCGCGTCCATCGAAAGCTTTTTCGAGGAGAGGATGTCTCTTTGGGCGATGGCAACAGGTGGCCGGTCGTAAGTTCCCCCGACACCCGGGACTTTCGGCCGATGAAAGTGCTCCGGAGGCTTTGACTCTAGAAAGTGGTCTAGCTGGCCGCGATAGCAATCAACCGCGTTGCACCGTTCACCGGTGAATAACGCTGTCCAATTCTCCGTTTGAACGTGTTGCAAATTTCCTGAAACCACCAGCACAATTCTTAAATCTTCGACTCTGTCTAGAAATGTTCATTTCTCGAGGGCTGACGACGAACACCGATTTTCTCTAGTGAAAATCTGCAATATTGTCGCAAAGTGTAATCGAACGAAATCTCCCTGCATCACGGTTCAACAACATTCTCAGCCAAGTCGTGTGACGTAGTCTGTGACTCACGTACCCACATGGCTGATACAAAGGATTCGCGGTAGCACTACCGAGTGCTTTACCAGAAACTTTCAATCGACAACCTCTTAGAAACATGAAAAATCCTACCAGTGATGCGTCTATAAAAAGATTAAAGCCTCCTGTTGTTCTAGCTTGTATTGGCCCAGACAAAAATTATTCGATAGCAAACGTTATTAAAACGGTCTGGTTATATAAAATAATGTTCACATTATTAAATTTATTTTCGTCAAGTATCGTATAAATGTTTGATTTTCGAGTTAAATTTCGGGTCGTGGTCAACGTTCGGATATTCAAACGGTTGGATATCCAACGTCGCCTTCTATCGGGTGTCGATATCGATAGCCATTCCGCTTGCCAATTGGCCCGCTAATTACAATAACTGTTCTCGCATTGTTCGACAGGTGGTTGCCTAAGCTCTGACATCCCAGCCACGAGCATACTAAACGATGGTAGACTATTACAAGGTACTCGAGGTGCAACGATCCGCCAGCAGCGGGGACATCAAGAAGGCGTGAGTATCCTCTTGCTCGCCTAAAACAACAGACAAACGACGGAAGATTATTCGACGAGACTGCAAAACAGCTACCTACTCTTCTATTCCGATAATTTTCGCGGATACTTGATAAATCTGAATATTTTCAACTAGTTTTTCCTTCGCACGATGAAATCGTAGGGTAGGTTATTCGTTCCCTACTTGTTCGCCGTGGAGAGAAAAATTGACAAAACCGATTCGACACGATACGATCCGGAGCACTGGAAATAGGCCCTGTCTATTTATTTTCCACGCCGTGGCCAGCGGAGATGCTGGTCTCGAAGAGAGATTGAATGAATGGCTTTTTAGCCCCCGCCTTTGAAACGCCTGGCACCGATCCAGGAATCGACTCTTCCATCGCCGCAGACCACGATTCAAAAGAGGATCCTCGGCTGGTCTCGGACGTGGCCCTTGTGTTTTTAACACCTTCCGTCGCTTTTTTTAAACGAACGATAACACGTTTCTATTCGTCAACGCCCGGTCCCATCAAGGGCTAAATTGCTAATTGCCACGAAAACTTATTATTATGCAACATCAAATTTTTCTGCATCGATTGCAGGACAAAAAAGGGACTTCTAGTTTCTTAGCGTGTTTAATCGTCGCTACTCATTTTTGTCAGAAATGCAATCCGCAGTCTATCTATAACTATGATTCGTACTCTTCTGCTCGTCCACCTGGACAAGTAATTCCACCAGCCAAATGTGGCTGACACGGTCAACCACGTTTAGGTGTTGTTACACGACACGCTAAGGCCTACGGTTGGTTCGCAGGTACAGGAAATTGGCACTGAAGTGGCACCCAGACAAGAACCCGGAGAATCTGGAAGAAGCGAACAAAAGGTTCAAGGAAATCTCAGAGGCGTACGAAGTGCTCATTGACGGTAAGCTTCACCGAACTAACTAGCTAGCTACCTAGAAGCGAGTTTTCCCTCTACGGTTCTCCCTCGACGAGGCTCCGTGTACGTAAGAATTACTTCTCTGCGGCTTGAATTAATTGCCTGGCCAGGCAGAGCGTCGCGATGCCAACAGGAGACGAACCAAAGGGAGCCCCTGCTTGTCAGCAAAGCCGAATTTCGCATGAGCCTTTTCTTTCAACCGGTCTCCAAGTAGTACGACTTATTCTGGGAGCCAGCGATGCGACTCGATCGTCCACCACCACGCTCAGCGAATCTAGAACGGATTAGAGAACGATCTTTGTCAATGATCGTTTCATAGAGGAGCTACATCGCTCGTTTATCTCCCATCATGAGAATCGTTCACGTTTTTCAATGGATATCTTCCTGATGCTACCTTCTATTTCTCTATCTTCTGCTTGTTATCGCAACTCCTGTTTTAAGGAGGTACATTCTAAGTTTCTGGAATTTTTACAAAATAGATTCTGCCGTTAAAAATTCGGCAAAAGTTCACAGTCGTGTGTGCTGTTAGGTAGAATTGTCTGTCAGTAGAATTGCTACACAGGGTTTTCTTTGGGGTCCCTATCCCAATTTATTTCTTTGGGACCAACCACCTATCCTTGCAAACGTTTTGCTGTACCTCCCTAGAACACGTTCTTGTTTCCTCCGACGAAAGCGACACGATTAATGATACACTTTGTGCTAGTAGAATGACTCGCAGCTCCACCGTGTCCCGATTCTCGAGTTTCCTGTTGGAAAAATCTGTGTCGAAAACAAGTTACCGTACAGAGTAGTCTGTGACCGAGCGATGAGACGGCACAGATTCTTCTGAAAACAGGAAACTGGAGAACCCAACCAAGTAAACGTTAGCCGAAGCATCGCTGTAATAACGACGAGCCGCTGCGTGCCGACGATTTCTCGGAAGATCCGAGAAAAAGAGATATTCAATCAGAAATCTTTGTTTTTCCGGGGACGATCTGTCGTGTGACCCGTGTGTGCTCGGTATCCAGATGCGAAGAGACGAACCTACGACCAACGATTGTATCAGAAGGCGTCGTCGAGGCCCGGCCGTGGATTCACCAGCCGGAGTCACTTTGACTCTGCTTTCCAGCGATTTTTCGGTACCACTTGAGAGAAAAAAGACTTTGATAGAGATAAAGAGACAAAAGAGTGGCCAAACGTTGTTCTTTTCCATCTACTCTGTTTTTCTTTTTTTTTTTTTTCTTTTTCTTTTTCTTTTCTGGACCTCTTAGCTGCCTAACCCGATTTTCAAAGTGTGTACTTACCTCTTTTTTTCTTTTTGTTCTTGCCTATTGAAATGTCTGAAGTTTTCGTGTAAATTGCAAATGTTCGGTACTCCCTTCTCGCGTGGCAAGTACACTCGTCGTGACAAAAAAAAAAAACAATTGTTAACTTCTATACGACCAGTGTACTCGTCGCACGCAACTAAGAGGTTCATTTGTTTTCTTTTTTCTGACTTAATCCGTAAAAATGCTTTCGACGAGCAGTCGTTCCCCGCTCGAGTCGTAGGATCGAGAAGATTTTTGGTGGAGTTTCTAAATGGTCATTCGCATCGTTGCTCGTGGAAAAGAGACTTTTTTTCTCTTTCGCGGTGTACCAAGCGCCGTTGTTAATTGCAGTTAATATTGCCTGCACACCTTTCCGCGCTTCTAACAACTGCTTGACCGACCTAACGACAAAAGAAACGACGATCCCGTTGGTTCTGCTCCGGTTTTGTTGTCAGGGTGATGTTCGTCGACCGACAGTAGAAAATATCCAAGCAGTACCGTACTAACACCGCTAGCCTTGCAGCATCCGCTTCTTGGAGTTTGGAGCATCTAAAACCAAAGCGAAAGCGTTTGTGATTATACGCTGGGCATGATTGATAATGATCGTGGTGGTTTTGCGTACATTTTACAGAAAAGAAGAGGCGAGTTTACGATCAGTATGGAAAGGAAGGTCTCCAAATGCCGGGAGGCAAGAGGCGACACGAGGACGACTTCGACACACACTTCACCAACACGTTCGTCTTCAGAGATCCTGAGGAAGTATTTAGAGAATTCTTCGGCGGCACTGCTTTCTCAGACCTGTACAAGATGGGTGGTAAGTTGGCGCACGTGTGTGCGTGAGGAACCGTCGATGAGAATGTCTATGTGAATGCACCTTGATCGAGCGAATGCCATACGACTATACTGCGGATTTTATGGATTCATGAGAAAAATCTCCAGGCCCAATTTCAAATAGCAGACGAATTAAAATATTTGAAGAACATTGGTACATGCTATTTTCAACTTGGTCAATTTATTAAAGAAAGAGTCAAGTGCCTAACTTAACTGGCTGCTGTCTTTTGCAATCGATGCAATTTTTATTTTGCAAAAAGATCCGCCGTGTAGATCCGACCATGCGTGCTGCCCGTGATTAACCGAATAATTATGAAAAGACCGTTGAATTGTTTCCGACAATGAGATAGTCGTGATTAAAACGATGTTATTAATTTTCCCAAAGTCCTCAACGGAGGATTCCACAGGCATAGCCATCCAAGCAGTAACAGCATAAGTACATCCTTCTTCAGTCCGTTCGGCCTCGGTTTTTCACCATTCAACGTTTTCGAAGGTGCGTCAGGACCGATCAACTTTACATCATTCGACGCGTTCACCAACTTTGATTCATCCCGCGGCGGCGGTGGCGGCGGTGGCGGCGGTGCTATCAAGAGGACAAGCACATCCACTAGATTCATCAATGGCAAAAAGATTACCACGAAAAAGTGAGTGGTAGTTGCCTCTCTCTTGCCAGATAAGCTGGGGCATTTTCGATCTTTCGTAGAAATATTTCAACTGCCTTGCAATGTCGACGCATTCGCAGCTGGGGTGTTGAAAAAGTCTGTACACAGGGTTTTTCGAGGTAATCGAGTTAGCCGAAACACTCTGTGTAAAATAAACGAAAATCTTTGCAACTGTAAAGAAGGAGGTACAGTCGTAGCAGTACTTTACCGGTTGCGAGTGTGTCCCCACTATACCGACCGATGTTAACCGATGACTGATGGTAATTGATGTTTCCGCAGGATGTACGAGAACGGGAAGGAGACGATAATGTCCTACGAAAACGACGTGCTGAAGTCGAAGACGGTGAACGGAGTGCCACAATCAATAACGTACAGTTAAATCACAGATCTCTAGAAGAACACGCTCGCTCGATCTCTGCTCGACAATTGAGAAATTCCTGTCGTCGTTCACGTCTGCGAGTAATATCACTGCGATTCTGCCGAGACGTTGTTCCTGCTACTAACTACCTGACAGAGAGACAAACAGAGAATAGAGAATAAACGCATTATAATCGTTGGTTGCCGCGGCTACATATACATATATATATATATCTTCTCTTCGGGTAAAACCGGGTCGAACCGGTTCTTCTCGTTTTCCCGTCTTGGAATTCTGTAACTTTACCGATTATCTTGTAAACACGGTGTACACCACCCGCAGGTCGAACCCTTTACCCCCCACGCATCATATACACGAGATCATCGTTCATTGAGAAAGAGAGTGAGAGAGAAAATAAACATGCACGAGTTTATCATGTCATGTGTGCAGCAAACGATATCGAAGCAGCGATTACTCCGCGGAAGTGTGCGCGACTCGATGACAGTGGATTGGATCTCTTGGCTCGAGCGATCGCGATGCAGTTTCTATTAAAAAAAAAAAAAAAATGCGAAATCAGAGAAAGAGAGAAAGGGAGAGACAGGCACTCTTTACAAGCACTTTAAGTTTCGAGAGAGCCAGCTGCAAGATATGCTCTAATACCATCGAGTTTTTTGTTCCCGTCACCTTCTCTGTTTGACCAGGTTCGACGAGGCATCGACGAGTCGCCAGCTAACCGACAACGCCAGCAACATCGCAATGGCTGGCCAGAACTCGAAAACAGTCCACTCCACTCCTTCAGTCGGCGATCGCCTGACAGTCACGAAACAGACGCACCATCATCAACCTCCCACTAAGAAGCACACAGACAAGAGTAAGAGAAAATAGAGCGCCACAGTTGCAGTCTTTTTTCTCGGTTCATTTTTACCACCTTCTCTTCCGTTTACACTACTACTACTACTACTACTACTACTACTACTACTACTACTACTACTTCTGCTTCTTCTTCTTCTTCGTGTCTCTCCATTCTGTTCTTCTTTCGTTGGTCTCTCTTCGTGTTTATCCTTTAACCCGATGAGACTCATCTACTCGCGGCAAACAGTGAGAGAACGAAAACAGTATTCGTATACGCTACCTGCTAACTTTTACTTAATCTCAACGTATCGCGCGAATTGCTGATTATTTAGTGCGCAAGCTCGCTGAACGAGAGAATGCTTTTTAACGATGAAAATAATTCATTTCTCAACTATCTACTCGGTTGAGACGCGTTCGAAATAGCATACGAATATTTTCTATCCTCCCGCACTGTACATGCATACGTACAAACATATATATATATATATGTACCTTGCAAACACACATACACATATCGTTTTGCGTGTGCGTCAGTCTTACGAGGTCGATGTAAATTTCCGTTTCTTTTCCTAATTAACGCTGCTTTCGCTGTCGTTCAGAATAAGGAAACGTGTGTTCGGTGTCGTGCGGTTCCTCGGGGAGAGAAGGCGAGCCTATGCGAAGAAGCGAGATGCATATTTATTAATTTAGTATCGACTGGTCTCAAGCCAATCTCTGTTCGGTATTTTTCAATCAATAAAACACGGAAACATATTCGTCGTCCAGTTGTACTTGCTTTTTTGTAAAAGTGTTTACACAAGATCATCTCTCTACGAGCGTCCACGTAGAGGCTGTCTCGCGTTCTTTCTTTCTTTCCGTTTTCCTTTTCTTTTTCGTTTCAAATCGTAAAAAGCGATCGTCGTATTTCGTCGAGATTCGACACCGTTATACGTTACACACGGTAAGTTTCGCTTGTCCTTAGTTTCTTAGACGATTAATCTATTCGTTATCTTATAAGTTGTATGTCCATAGGCTGCGAATAGTTTATGCGAGTATATATGTAGACCGTTCTCCGAGGTCGAATGGAATTGTAATAGATATTTCATGCTAATCCTATATCAAGAGTGTCTCCAATCGGAAACTCGACCGTAGTTTTTCACCTGTACTCGAACAAGAAAATCATATACGCTGTAAATGCATCCGCAGTCCAGTTGCACGTAATATTTCCAAATTCGGAGAACTTGCGAACAAACAGGGACCGGACAGGACCTGTGGAACGAATACACAGACACAGAGCGGCAGACGCATTCATAAAGAAGAAGGAATTCTTCTCCGTACAATTCTTTCAACTGTAGCAACCGTAGCAACCGTAACCAGTGCTCTTAAACGTTGATACGATTGTAACGATACCGATTATTCTAGATTTATATATTTGAATGACACCGACCTTATCTACGCTGTGGACACTAATTTCTTTTTCGTCAGGATGAAATGTTCACGATGGATGAATGATGTTGATGATGTTGATAATGATGATGACGTGTTCTTTTTTTAGTCGAACCACAAAAGAGGGATACAGAGAGAGGGCTTAGGACTTTTTCTGTTCTGTCGCGGAGTTTACCTAAAAAAAACACTCGAACGTCGTAATCTTATATTTTTTTTTTTCTCTTAGTTAGTTTCTTGCGTATGTGTATATAATGATAAGAGAACAATGTTAAACTTACGTGGAAAAATACATTATTAATACACGATATACCAGTATCTCTATTATTTTGTTCTTTCTCTTTCTTTCATCTACCTTTCGTTCCGATTACGTTTCAGGGTGGAATATTATTTTTGGAACATTTATTTTTTTCGTTTTTTTTTTTATTGATATCTACTTCAATGCGACTACACAAGCTAAGTAACAGATGTAAAAGATTCCTAAGAAAAGTGAGAACGTATCTCCGTGTAATACTTTCGCCATGATCAGCCTTAGCAAAGTATAAAAGAGTTGTTCGAAAGATTAGGGTCGAGCGAAGCGAGTATAGACGTTCGCTCTCGGATCAACAATACTGAGTAACAAATAGCCATAAAAATTTAATTGTCGTGGTAAATCGAATCATCAATACCTCTTTGCCGTGCGTATAATCCGGTATGGAAAGCATGTTCGAATATGTCTGCAGCTGTTTCACTCTTGCTTATACAAAGAGTGGATTTGTTTTGGATCCCATGCTGTGTACGCGCATTCGTATATTGTGAAGAGTATAGAGAACAAAATGTAAAAAAAAATGTTTGTGTATACGTGTAATACCCAAGCAACGCGTGAAAAGTATTGTGCAGATGGAAGTTACTTCTTCCCAACTACAGCTATCAGTTCGTCCACCTTTTGAATGTACTGTTCCATTGCGGTTTCTTTACTCGTGCCTTTCTTGCGGTCCCAAGCATCCCATTTGGCCTTGCCCTTGAAGTCTAGCATGCCTGGTCTTGCTATAAAAAAAAAAAAAAGATCAGAAGGAACATTGAAAGTTCAAACCAGCAAAAAATGCATGGAACTACTAGAGAGTTTCACTATTCTGCCAAATGATCTTTGTTCTAGGTTTTATGGTAAGTGGCATTCGTCTTCTAATTAGCATTGCAAATGACGCAATGACCATTGGTTTCTATGGTCTGACGATCAAAGGTCAACTGCTCGAATATTTAACTCTTATCTGATCGTACATCGACATAATACATTTTTATAGCGTACAAATTTAACACAATGAGATCAATAGGAGCATGTTTATCAGACTCGAGCTTATTTCACGTACTTGTATTGCAATCTCCCACGGTGGCCTGTTTGTACAATGAGTATAGTTCGAGCATGTCTGCATCGGAAGGTTGAGAACTCAGTTCCTTGACTTCCTCCGCTGCCTTGTTGAATCTCTGAAAATGATATTGTTGTAAGAACCGACGAACATATCTAATACAAACAACACTACATACAGAAATAAATGGTAAAGAAACAATGTAATAGATACAGATGAAACAAGGTCACGAACTAAAATATTTACTAAACACATATTTACATCGGATAGAGACATATTTCTTCGGTGTTTATAGAGAAAATCGTTGAAAATCAATGATCCACGTTGCGTCCAAGGTGAGGATTGCGAGACTACGGAAATTTTGTCCGAGTGTCGTCATTTAAATGCCTCCCACTCCCGTGCCTCATCGTTCCACCATACTGCCCACGATAACTGCTGATAACTTTCCGGATAGAAAGACCTTTAACAAACAACAAATCTACGATCACTAAATGCGTTATCACCGTATACGTTGATAAAGTTCGCTAAAATAAATCCGAGAATCAACGGTACATCTAACTGAATCCCAAAATATAATCCTGAAATCACGAAAACCTGCAAGCATGCTTGCATCGAACGCGAAAAGAATAAAAGAAAAATAACATTTACAATTACGTTCGTTCGAATTCGATACCGCGTAATTTTCAAACTTGGCTAATTTGCCTTTAAAACAATGTTAAATTTATACGATTAATCAAACGCTCGTTATCCCTCCGGGAATGAAGAGCCTCCTGGATGATGACGTCACCAGGAAATCGCGTGAGAAAAAATTTCAAACTTGCGGAATGCGTTCAAACTATATCTTCAAATATATTCTGATTACGATGGTTGAAGATATCCTACTGAAAATTCTGGGAAAATTTTTACGAATGATATTATCGTGTTTACTACCAGGTAGACTACGGATGTTTCATGCAAAATAAAAATGTTGTGCATCGTTCGCATGAAACGCAGAAGTTGCATCGACATTCGTTTCTTCTCTGAATAATTTGAATAAGTCAGAAATAACATATTAGGATTTTTAAAATCTTATTATGCATTGATATTATTATTAAATGTATAAAATCTGCAGTCTAACGATTACATTTGCGAGAAGCAGCGAGACTACGGGAGCGCGACGCGATCCTGAGCGCATCGAGCAACAATGTACAATCCAATCGAACATTATCAGGTCAAGAAACGTATGCAATAAAATTCTAATTCGCTTGATCTTTCGTTATTCGAATGCTCGATAATCGATCGATCTCCAGCAGTGCGTGGTCGAAAAACAAAGTTGCGAACCTCTGGCCGCACGAACCCGCCATTTTCTCGCTGTTTCGAAAATACACAGGCAGATGACACTGGCGGCGGCGTAATCACTTCCACGTAAAAAATGGCGGACTGCAAGGGTGCGTTTTGTGTTTCCTCTCCGATGAAATAATAAACCAATCGATTCGAACTGTGCGTTAATTGGACGATTAAGGAGAACCGGAGGACCGTCGGTGTCGAGTTCTCCGGGAGGTCTTGCGTCCCGCGGACCGCGGACCGTTTCGCACGAATATTTACTCGCGCTCGATTTCGACAGATTGACCGAGCAACATTGTTTGACAATGGTTCTAATCGTTTGATTCGTGTTTTATCTAGAGAGCAACGAAGAATCGAGCAGGCCAGCTTATGTTTTAAAGGTAGACCCGCCCCAGGACCCATCCGCGGACCCGTCTAAACACGCTACCACTGGTAAATACATTCTTGACGCTTTTTGTTTTCAACGTGTAACTGTTTTCTTCGTAACCTTTCCTACACCGTTCCTCTTTCACGTTCGACGCGTCTTTCTCCTTCTCCCGTGCGTTCCACGGTGATCGATGCAAATATTCATCCCTTGGTACACAGGTTATGCATACTTGGACGTACGTTAACAGCCACTACGTTTAGTTCCAGAGAAAATGGATAGTCCACCTTCCGAGAATAACACAGAGGCCTCCGCGTCCAGTTCCAACAAGTCTCCGAGTAAACCACATTGTAAGCGAACTCGAACGAGATGCACGCGTCGAGGACCTTCAAAGTAACTTGTACGGTTTGTTTTTTAGATCCAATACTGGCTGCCTCGAAATTTGGCAATCAGTTCGGGAGCAACAACTTCACCAAATCCTTCGCTAACAAGAGACGAGCATCTATACTGAGGCCCTCCCAGTTGGGGGCAGTGACGACCAGCCAACAGCCCCTCAGTAAAACGTTTCTACAGCCAGCAAAGTTCCAAAATCCGTTTGCAAAAGTTACAGACGAGTCCGTAGACGAGAAGAGCATCGAGAGCACGCATGAAAACAACAAGACCGAAGAATCGGAAAAGGACAAAGAGAAGGAGAAGGAGCTAGAGACGGAGAAAGAGAAAGAGAAGGAGAAAGAGAAAGAGAAAGAGGAAGAAGACAAGGTAGAGACAGCAAAGGAAACAAAGAAGGATGAGAAACCATTGGAGGAGGCACAGTGCAGGTTCTTGCCATTGGGCGCGGGCACGAAGGACAACGAAAGTAATAGTGTAGATAACGCGGTGGCGGCCAGTACCTCGGAGCCGAGCTTCGTCTTCGGTCAGAACCTGAAGGAGCGTGTGATGGTAGCGAACGACACGGAGGAGAGCACGGAGAACGCGGACGACAAAGAGAAGAAAGAGGAGAGTACGAACGAGAATGGGTCCGCGGAGCTTTTGTTCTCGAATGCTCCGGTCGCGTGTCGTCCCACGACCAGACCAGGTCTGACCTTGACGCAAGCAGCACAGGAACTTGAAGAAGCGAACCGCGCGAACAAGAGGAAATACAATGAAGTGACGCCTTTGACCGGCGAGGAGGGCGAGACGAACGTGCTGCAGATCAACTGCAAACTGTTCGCCTTCGATAAAGCCAGCGGCAGCTGGCAGGAGAGAGGGAGAGGCACGTTGAGACTGAACGACCGGGACGACGAAGAATCCCGTCTGGTGGGTCGCACCGCCGGCACCCAGAGACTAATCCTGAACACGAAAGTCTGGCCGGGCATGACCGCGGAAAGAGCCGCGCCCAAGTCGCTCAGATTAACAGCGATGGACGTCCACGGCGCCATCCGTATCTTCATCGTCCAGGCCGCCCCCAAGGAGATCGAGCAGCTGCACAATCTTCTGCAACAACGGCTGAAACGCGCCCAGGAACGCCAGCCGAAGAAGATCGCGACCGATCACTGACAATCGTTCAACCACCGCTGTGAGACGTTTCAGTTCGGTTCGGGTACACCCTGGTACTCGGAGGTCGTCCGCGCGAGAAGAGTCGAATGAGAGAAGAACGTTTCTAAATATCAGGCCCTGTCTATAATAGTACACGCGTGCGCAATAGAACGGCTATGATTTGTGCCTTCACTTGGAAGTTTTAGATCTCGATCTCGATCCCTGTTGGGCACGCGCGCCTGCTCTCCGTGACCAGACCGGAACTCGATCAACGCGCGACAAACAAAATCGTAGATCTCTCCCTCTATCCTCTACCCCACGTCATAGCGCTCAGACTACTATACATTTTCGACAGTTTTGCTCGTTTTATAGTTTTCGCGGTCACGGAACGCCTCTTCTAATCATTCCCAATCGATACGCGTTCCTTTCACGAATGGAATCCGAGGCAATGTTTATTATTCTTTTTTAAAAAATGAATGCGTTGGCGTACAGACACACACACACATACACACAGAGAGATAGAAAGAGAGAGAGAGAGAGAGAGAGAGAGACAGATACAGATACTTTTGATAATAGTTATGATACATATAGTTGCGGAGGAGAATCGTGGAAAGGAGGAGCAACGAGGGGAATCGTTGGAAAAGGGAACGAGAAACGAGGAAGAGGAGCACCGTGTCGTACTTTTAATTCGGATTTCTCTGCAGGGATAGGAGTCTTTTATCATAGCGATACCTCGTATAATAGATTTCTATTTCCCGGTCGGCTGTAGTAATTTAAACCACAAGAACGACCACTGTGGTTAGGTTTCTCTTTATTCAACGCGTAGTTCTGGCGTGAACGATCAATGGCACAGAACGATTCCGTTGTACAACACACAGAGACACAGGCACACACACACACACACACATACACGTTATACACGCGCGTGTACGCCGCGAATCTTGAACATTGTTGCGAGCACAAAAAAGAAAACAGCGGAAAAAGATGTCGACGCGTGTACGATCGAACCCCCTGTAACTAATTGTACTTTAATTTGTAAATAGCGCCAGCAAGACCGTGTGAAGTTGTATGGCTGTGTTCGAGGCGGCTCCTCTCTAACATTTTGCTTAGCAATATATTTATCAATCATGCTTCGACCGGGTACGACGCACACGTACGAACACGCGCGCGCGCGGTGAGCTTACCCGGGCGAGAGCGTTTAATTCGTCACGATCGTGTTTCTTGTGACACGCGCCAGTAACGAACAATGGAATTACTAAAAGCGCTATTCACCAGGTACGATCCACGGAGTAACCACGTTTCTCTCTGTACTTTCTGCATACAGAACAAAGAAAATTCACTGTACACATCGTTAATTACATTTAACTAAATACAGACAGTTTCATCTTTACTCTGTATCAACCTTTTCCGTTCTATTCGATTCTCGTTTATACAGATATTTTTAATATATTAAACGCTATTGAGAAAAGAAAACCTTCTGCTGTCGTTGATGCCGATAGAACCGCGACGCGTTGTGGGCCAGAATCCTGAAAAGCTGGACAAAATTCATGTCTCTGTTAATTAATCAAGTATTAGCTTGCGAAAACACCTTATTCGAACCGGTCACATGACACGAAAATTTTTTAATTAATTCCACCCATTTTATAGAAACGATTCACTGTGCCACGATACAGAATGATCACGGTGACGCTACGGAGGGAATACCGCAAATGATACTAGCTAGACTACTAGGGGAGTTAAATGGTCCGACTCGCGGGTCAATTAATCACGAAAAGAGCATTTTGAGGAAGAAAATCGTTCCAGGCTGGAGATCGCGTCGGATCCAAGGGATCTAGAATATTTTCCGCCTGCGGCGCTAGGAGGTCCGATGGCGGGCGGCATTCAACAGGCTGATATTTATAGATTCGAGAGTTTCGCGCAAACCTACAGCGTTTTAGGCGTCAAAATTCAGTTCCTGCGTTCTCGACAGCCCCGTACCGATGATCCATGTGGTTCGGGCCGTCGTGGCGACCGAGTCTCGTCGTATCTGCCGTGTCCTGTTCACCAGGAGGTCTCCGCGGGGATCGAGACCGTACCGGATCTAATTGGTTGTGCACCGATCGACGGACGTGCCGCGTAGCTGACGTTTCAACGTCGCTGGCTGGCACTGGGTTTTGGTCGCCGTACAACGATCGTTCGGATCGATCTAGACAGAAACGGAAACCCGAACGCAGCCCGGACACGGAGGGCAACTCGGTTCTCTGCCATGCCGCCGCGTTCCTCCCGGAGGCAGTTCTTCGACGTAACGTTGCTTCCTCCCCCGCGCATTAGTCACCCTTCGAATTTGTCAGAACAGTGAACGCAACGGAGAGAGATCAAGTGAAAGAGAGGGAGAAAGGTTGATCAAGAGAGGTCCGTCGTGGTGCGTCGAGCAGGAACGTCGCGGGTTTTTGATAGTCTACCTTTTTTTAGATTCTCATCAAGGATAGGAACAGAGGTCCTCTGTTCGATTCTCCGCGAAGGCGGTTTGCCAACAACGCTGCCTAGCCGATGGTTGCCTATCGTGGTCGCTGCCAAAACGCGCCGCCGTCGTCGTCGTCGTCGTCGTCGTCTTCGTTCTCGCACCTGAAAACGAATTTCGATCGTTATCTCGACGCTGGTTCGCTCGCTGTCCGTTGTCGTTAAAAAGTATGCGAGGCTAACGCGTCTTCCAATCGTCGTGAAAGCTTTCCGAGGAGGATGCGGCCGGGTGTCCGACAGAAACCGCCCTCGAGGAGCACACGTTCTTCACCGGGCCTCAGGGTACGTTCATGCTGGAGCTGAGATAAACGGCGAAAGCGACGATGAGAGCGAAGCGTAGGACTACACTCTATTGTCTTTTGATGCAAGTGTTTGAGCAGCGAACTAGATGACCAGCGGTACAGGCGTGGAGAAGCTACCTCCTCTTCGCTGGTGTCGTATCATTGATTCCTAGAGAAATTAGTAAGCCGAAACTGTTTACACAATACCACCTCGCTGGAAGGGTAACAGTTCACCAGCATAAACGTACCCTCGGTGTCCGGTGTCCTCGCGAGTGAGGAAAGAGCTGAGCAGTTTCAATGACGAGGATAAGACTCGTAGCCTAAGAATCCTGCAAGATGATGTTCACCGGCGGATCACACGCCAAAAGGTGGAATACCGGAAGTAACGCGTCATCGAACCGGTCCAAGTCCTCCGCGGACCGCAAGAGCCCGCAAGTCCGTGGGCCCGCGGAAGGCTACATATACAGGTGAGCCGATCGGTACGTAAAGTCCTTGAGACAGCTGAAATGGTAGAGCCTTGTCCTAGGATCCTGAAACAATTAAAATGGTAGAACTTTGCCCTGAGCTCCCCCGTGAAAAAAATCTTCGAATAAAACGAACGATGGATAGTGAAACTAGGCGGTTCTAGCGTAGAACAGCGTCTTATCCGTAACTCTGTCAATAAACTCTGTTGAGTAAACTGATCGACGTGGACAACGTTTCAGGACCCGAGTCCCGATTCTGAATCCTGCGGATCTGCCTCCGTCGACATCCACCGCGAAGACTTACGTGTACAAGACCAGGGTGCCTCGAAGGGACGTTGCAGCGTCGGTTGCAGCTGATCAGGGAATCCACGAGAAGGTTGGCGGGGCGATCACCAGGAGAAGAGGCGCCGTCAAACAGAACAAGGTGCACGTTGTCCGGGGCCACAAGCTGGTTGCCAAGTTCTTCAGACAGCCGACCTTCTGCGCCTTCTGCAAGGACTTTCTCTGGTAACTGTTCACCGCCGTGCTACATTCACGAATCTTTCTCAGATTTTGATTAGGTCGGTGCAAAAGTTCGTGCCCGGGTTGTTTCTTTTAAATTCGTTGAAATTGTAAAGAGTCATTTCGTAAAAGAAATGGTCGAATAAATTTCCTAATGCAACCATATATTATGATACAAATGGCGAGACATCCAGATAAATTCAATCCTGACATTTTTATAATGCAATACGTATGAGTTGCGTTTTGTGCTCGGTAGGTTTAGCGTTAAAATACAATAAGGAATCGGGCATGAACTTTTGCACCGATACTTCTGGCACATGCTCGATAAGTAGCCGCCTTCGAACAGAGCGACGACTTGCTTGTCGAAGGCCTAGCGTTTACGGAAGAGGAAACGTGTTCCCGAAGTAAACACGCGTTCGTCAAAGTCCTCGCGCTCGGTTCTAACGCGTAGTTGGCTGCTAACAACACGGGGCGTGCCTCGATTTATCATAAAACAGCGGTTGCGGAACGCCGCTCCGATACAGGCCCCCTAAAAATAGAATAGCATTATTCAAGTATCGGCCACTTTGCGTTGGAACGCGTACGTTGATTAATCTAAAGCGTGTGTACTCTTCCTCTCTTCCCCCCCCCTTCTCTCTCTCTCTCTCTCTCTTTTTCTCTCTGTCGCAGGGGTTTCGGCAAGCAGGGATACCAGTGCCAAGGTAAATAGCTCTTCGCCTCGTCGAACCGGAAGAGATCCTTGATCCTGTCCGAGCCCGATACCGTCGATCGCTAGGAAAGTTGTCCGCTTTAACCCCCGTGCACGCCGCTTCCAATTGTAATTCTTCTTTCTCAAATATATAAATGATTCTGACGTCAACAGCTAGTACAGATTGCACGCCTGTGGTTCGTTTCAATTCTTAAAATATAGATGATCGCTCTGAACGGTGCACAAGGGTTAAAAACCAGTGTTCGTTACCTTCTTGTAGTTTCGTAGCCAGCTTTCCATTCATGCCACGTGGATACCATGCATTTTATAATAAGTTTAAGACTTAAAAGTATGAAGCAAATATTGTACGATAGTAGTCAGCGGATCTTTATGCAAAAGATCAAAACATTTTCTACACGAATTGTCACAAACTCGAGTGAAATAGAAATCAGAGATTGCATCGAATGCGCTGTTTAATAATTATAGATGGGATCAAGTATGCTCGAACACTTTTCTAAAACACTGGTTCTATCGAGTGAACCTTCCGAACGGCTACCTACTCCACGATATCGATGATTTTTGGATACGTTGTAGAAATTATAGAGCCGCCGCTAATGCGCAAAGGAAAAAATAGTTGAAAGTGTTCAGATTTATAGCGTATCGAAAAGTCATCGAAATCGGAGGGTAGGTAAGCTACCCTGCAGGTTCACCCTATGTCGTCCTCCTGGTTGTCTAGCAATGACGATAATCGCACGCGTGTTTCAGCCTGCCAGACCGCGGTGCACAAGAAGTGTCACGACAAATTGTTGACCAAGTGTCCGGAGAGCGGCAGGGAATCGGAGAACACGATAGTAAGTGTTTTATCACTGGCGCGACCATGTTCTTCAAGAGCGAGCGCAGAAGCCACCACGAAGTCTGTTCCGGATTTCTCTCTCTCTCTCTCTCTCTCTCTCTCTCTCTCTCTCTCTCTCTCTCTCTCTCTCTCTCTCTTTCTCGCATTCCATCATCGGGTTCTATCGAAAATCGAGCCGAGATTTTCCTCAAACGCAGTGAATCTTTGCTAAAGGAGAACGCGAATGCTGCGTGCACGCGATTGTTTGTTTGCTCGTTGATGCAGCTGCATCCTAGACTGTCTGATTTACGAAACGACCTTCTATTTTCACGCTCGATCTTCGAGAATCCGAATATTCGGTGGTCCCGCGAGCACTTGGCGATATTTTTCATTCGGGATTCATTCGGTGTTCGTCTACAGATTATCTACAGAGATTTATCTTTTAATCCTTTCAAGATTCGTATACTCTACGAACGCATAAACCTGTGTAGATTTAGCTGGCAGACAATTTTGCAAACATTCGAGTTTCGGCATCGATCAATTTGCAATATTTGCATACCTTAGAGGCACGTAAAGCTCTGCCGGCAGACAATTTGACAAGCATTCGAGGAGTTTTCACCGCAAGAATATTGTACTCTGCAAACACGTAAAGCTTTGCTACTTTGCTAGCAGACACGCGATAAAAACTGTTCGATGCCAAAGCTTATGGGACCATCCAACATTTGCTTCGGGTCCAGTTCCTATTTCGAATATTCTGCAACTTTATCGAAGATTCAGATCGGAGACTGTTTCTTCTTTGCCTGGTCGGGCGCCTGGAAAAAATAGTAAACCTTTCGAATTGTTGTATTCGGATCGATTCGTTGTTAGAAAGTTGAATCGCCACGTAGTCTATGATCAATCTTCGATCAGGTTGGTCCCCTTTATCTCTCGGTTCAAGGTACGAAACGGTTCGAGATGGATCATCATCCTTCCTATTTATACGATCTGCTCAGGCGAAAACTGAGATGGTTCTAATTCTGTTGATACTTGTTCAATGGCAGTACTTGAGGGAGCGTTTCAAGGTAGATGTGCCTCACAGGTTCCGCACCCACACTTTCATGTCGCCAACATTTTGCGACCACTGCGGATCCTTGTTGTACGGTCTGTTCCGGCAA
Source organism: Halictus rubicundus (assembly GCF_050948215.1). NCBI lineage: Eukaryota > Metazoa > Arthropoda > Insecta > Hymenoptera > Halictidae > Halictus > Halictus rubicundus. The sequence goes on from NC_135159.1 coordinate 16,012,188, forward strand.
GGCCTCAGGTGCGATGGTAAGTAAACCGGAAGTGTCCTCGTCAACGTTCTCGGTTACCTCGACGAGCCTCGAACCGAACCACGGTGCGATGTTTCACCGATCTAGAAGAACAAACGTAAACGATCATTATTCTGTGTAACTGGCATACGTTGTTGGACTCGTAAATATTACAAGATTGAATTTATTTGGTCTTTTTGTGCCGTTCGTATTATAACTTGTGCTCTGTACGACTATTTAATCGTTTCCCGCGAAAGCGCAATCCGTAGAATTTGAACAACTCTAAACGAACAAAATCTGGAGAACATGAAAATCCTGTTCTGGCAAAAGTTTGACTCGGCTGGACCGCTGAAATATCGCGCTGTCTCGCTCTCGATTCTGCACAGGTGTACCGCGAACGCGAGCAGCATACTTCACGAATATATTTCAGCTATGCGTCTGGGTCTTGAGTTTCAGTCCCGACCAGTCACCTGTCCATTTCTATATTAAATTGTCCGTAGAGCCGAGAATAGCCATCGCCGTTTGTCCGGCTGGCTATTTCCAAGTTTCGAGCGTTTCGAGCATTTCGAGAGCGCGATCAACAATGGGCGTCGAGAGATCTTTTTGGCTCGTGTCGCGATACAATCCACGAAATCGCGTCCGCGATCTGTCAGCGCTTGTCTCAGTCAGTGCTTGCGTATTTCGTGTGCGTGTGTGCTCTCGCATAAACTAGCATAAACTCGCATAAACTCGCCGAGATTCGCGTGGAACGGCTGCTTTGCGTTTTGCGGCGCTTCTCTGCATGTCTGTCTCGAGCAAGCAATCGTTCGCCGATCCTGCAGGGGATCTGTAGAGAGGAATTCCTAGATCGCTAGATCATCCTGCACTCGAACACGTCCGACGACGACAAAGCGATCGGCCGGTGTACATTTATGTATATGTTTCGTCCACCGAAACGTTTTGCCAACAATCGGAATTTCGAAATACCTCTAATGACCGCTTCCTTCCACTTGCCTAAACAAAAACAACACACCGTATTCTTTTGCGCATCGATTTTATGCAACCCCGATCGACTGCAAACTGCAACGTCTCTATTATTTCCTCTGGTAGGCGTCGATGACGATTCGTTGGACGTCGCTGGTCCTCTGGTCGCCGCCCCGCCGCCGCCGCCGCTACGGCTCTTTGTGCGAAATCTGAGACCGAAAATTCTTTCAGAGGACAGCCTCGCTGCTTCGTTTGTCAATTTTTTCAAACATATTTTTCAACCCACTTCTTGCAGACATCTTTTCGCCTAATGTAACAACCAGTTAATTTAATAGCCAGAGACCGAGAAATTAAACGACGCTTTTGATACTCTGGGTCGAAATGGACCCAGGCCCCGTCGTCGGAGGGTTAATAACGCGAAGATGCTCTCGAATTCTTTGCGCTGTTTTAAATGTCACGCGGCTATTCTCGTCGCGAACGCATAAAATCCGTAGTTTAGCGATTACGATCGAGCAACATAGTTTCGTCGTGAAGTGTATATGTTTACCTAACTTAGCGGGTTTCCCAAAGTTGAAACACACTTCTGAGAATTAAATGGCCGACCACGCTGGTAAAAGAATACAGAGCGTGCCAAAATAATAATACTACTTATTTCAAATCTTGCCGAGAAGCAAAAAGTAATTTCGGACATTTTGCTTTGTACAGGGACTAAATTAGAGCAGGATTGTTCAACGCCTTATTCATAAATCAATGCACAAACGAGTCGGTAAAACGAGATTACAGAGAAACAGTCTAATCTAAATCTCTTGCGAATGTGGACAAGCAACGAATAGACTGCGGATTTTTTAATGCGACAACCATGGCCGGAGAGCACCAACAGCGCCCAATAATACGAACAAATATAATACATAACTGTATTCGAAAGAGCCTACCGAATCGTTCTACGTGAGAATAATTCGCAGAAAAAATTCAGACAGCTAGAACTCCTGGCTGGTAACGTAACGAGTTGTTTAATAATCGTAATAATTGCGAGGGGTTAGATGTTCGCGAGTAGATTCATGTTGACCAGCGTTATTAGAGTCCAGCTGGTATAGTTAGGCGCTAGGAAAAGCCTCGTACACTAGACTTCTATTATTACACTGGGTCGCTGGCTTAGACTCAGTCGGTGTTGGCTGGCTGAACCGCGAGAACGTCGTCTCCGCGAACACCTGAGGAAATTCGCGAGTCTGCGATTCCGTGATTCTCACCGACGCGGCCCCGCTCTCAGTCTTGCCCGAGAGCGGCGAGGAACAGCTGCCACCGCGTTTTCAACCGGTGATCGATCCTAGCGGTTTTCTCTATCTCCTTTCGTCGCGTCAACATCCATTGGATTCGCGCAAAGATGCCTTACTACGGGGAGAGCTTGCCCTACTACTATGGGGGTGCATTCGCCAACCACAGCTCGCTTATGACTGGAACGCCGCGGTAAGCCACTCTATTCGCAAACCCTGACACCATAACCATAACCGCCCCCATTTTTTCTCTATACTGTCCTATCCGCGGGGCTCTCTTCACCCTAGACGCGCGATTTTCTACTCTGCGACATTCGTACCTTCGTTTTCTCACAATTTTTCTATTTATCTCGAGTCTTCCCTATCCTCTTTCTACGCAAAAAGCTCTCCGTACAACCTTTACGATGTATTATAAGGAGCTACGTAGACACCTATTTCATCTTTTCTTTTTTTTTTTTTTTTTAATTTGAAATTGATCTGCTTATTTTTCTCATAAATATATAAAATCCGCAGTCTAATAATTTTGTTGAAATTGATCCAAACGATCTCGGAATTTTTGAGGTGCTGGAAGGTGTTCGGCTCACTGGACAAAGAAGGTTTGAGAAAATTGTTTTTTCATCTGAACCTGTGAGATAATTCTTCCAGCACCTCGCGAACACCCTAAATTCTACTTGAACGCTGAAGCCAGAAAGCTCAACCAGTACATTTTGTCTTATGAAATAGACAGCATCGAATTTATGCATCAATAATTTTTAAAGAAAGTATTTTTCCAGTTACATGACTGTGATTATTTTGGTGTTAAAGAGTGTACGGAGGCTTTTTCTACCGCCTGTATACCACCGCCTTTGTTCTCGAATAACAAATTCTGTGAAGGAGCATCGTTTCGACATCCTCGAAATACATTTTCTAAAGCATCCTCTTCGGCGTCTCCAGTTCTTCGATACCTCCAGTACACTATTTCTCCAGAAACAGAGGAACCTTTTCTTTCAAATCAAAGGCAGACCAACGACATTTTATTTTTGTTGCCTAGCTATTTGCACAGCCGAATATATTCGCACGAGTGTAAATCTTTTTGCGTTCTCTCCCCTCTCCCCTCTCCCATCACCCCACTCCCCGCGCGACCGTCGACGTAATTTTCCTGGAAAAGTAACCGGAAAGCGATGAGATAATATTTGAATTAGAACTGGACGTTTGCTCAATCGAAAGATAGAGATACTTGACAGACATTTCGTTCAGCTTCTCTTGAAAAGCGGTGCCTCCGGCGGCGTGCTGTCATCTTAATTCGTTCTAGCATCATCTGCCAGACAATCCGGTTTGTTTTTCCTTCCCCGAGGTACGCTGGCTGGTTCCGAATATTTCTTGAACCGTTTCCAGTCTGTCTAGAATTATTCTTTCCGGTTAGAAATGATTCTTGAAAAAAGGCGACTTCGAATTGCTACCGTTCGTCAGTTCCGCCGTTCATAAAGCATAGTGCTCGTTCCTCGGATGCAATCGCGACAGTCGGGTTCGAAAATAGAGATGTCTCTTGATCCTCTGAACGCTTGTTCCTCCACGGAGCGCCTCTATTTCCGTCCCTTTGTCCAATATCCGAAGCAACGCGAATAACGTTCCAAGAACAACGACAAACAAACCCCTTTCTCGACGCTCTCGAGTTCTTTGTGGAAGCTTCTCTCTCTCTCTCTCTCTCTCTCTCTCTCTCCATCCCTCACTCCCTCCATCCCTCTCAAAAACAAGGAAAACTCGGGGTAGCGCTTTTGCCAAAGAAAATTTCATTTTAGCGTGCTTAAGAAAACTGCCGGCATTGCAGTTAGCCGTTTACCTAGTGCGAGAAACGTGGAACCGGTTCGTTATTGGTAGACTTCAAAATGAACGGAGGGATCGCTAAACAGGAGTTTAAAGGTGCTCTCACATTGCTCTCAACTTGTTCAAATCGACGTACCATTTTCAACCTCCTGAAACGATTAAAATGATTAAGGAAAGAATTAAATGTTTGTCTCCTGTCTATTTTTAATCTGCATAGAAATCCTAGCGATCGTGTTCTTTTCCCCAAGGAGGTGGAGACACGTAGTTTCGCCGTTGCTCAACCGAGCGAGAACTTGTCGAATGACTTAATGGTCGTTCGCAGCGGTCGCGAGGATTTGCGGGACGTTTGGTCCGGTCGTTTTTGAAAATATTCCGAGAGCCCCAGAGTCTCTCGGAGTTTTCATCGAGCGTGTAACTTCCTCTCGGCCGCCGCCGCCGCTTCGACCCCCGGTCTGCCAGTCTCTTGCGAACGCAACCATCAATCTTTCCGTCGGACTTGGAGCGTAATTGCGGCGGTGTTACCCGCGGTAATATTTTTTGGCAGTGGGAGGTTTGCGCGCGTCCCGAGCTTTTATCACGCTGAGATTGCAGAGGTCCAGACCGAGAGAGAGAGAGAGAGAGAGAGAGAGAGCCGCTATTTTTACGCCGATACGTGTTTTCCGATACGCGATCCAATACCGCTGGTTCCTCTAATCCGTATGATTTATCCGCCGGCCGACCGACAGATTAATCGCCGCCGTCACATTCTGCTAATGAGTTACCGGGGTTTGACGGATCGTGTGTCATATCCGACGCTTGCCAAAACCTCCTCGAGCGATTCTCTCGCTATTCTAAAGGAGCGTCTTCGTCGGCGAAACTAAAATCGCTCCCGGTTGCAAAATCTGTCAGCGTTCGAAAGAATGTCGCGTCAAACCTGTATGTTTTGCGTCCTACGTTGGAATCCAAAATGTTCGAAGATGTTTTACAACGTTGTAGACTACAGAGTCTTCTTTACTCACCGAGTCGACGTTTCTTCTCTCCTTCTTCTTTGTCTATTTTCCCTGGAAAGCACAAATGCGATTAGTTTTGGGCCTCTTCTACCCTTAGGACTCCTATTTGATTCCTGTGCACTGCAACCGATGCAAACAATATTTATTTTGCATCGAAATCCGCAGTCCAGCAATCGATACAGATCGATATAACATTCTTGAAAACGAAAGGAGAATCAGTACGGGTTGCTGACTCATCGCGTGAGATAACAACGAGGGTAAAAGCATCGTCGCAATGGTTCCTCTGTGTCATCATCCGCGTGCCCATTAGTCTCTTCTGTGTCATCGTAGGCAGGCAGGCAGGCAGGCAGGCAGGCAGGCAGGCAGGCAGGCATACGATCGATTCATGAATCGAATCGTCTGTCAATCATCCGCGGTCATGGTCGGGCCAGAGATCTAGCGGCATCATCGAGCACAGTTAACAAGTGTTCTCTCGATTCTGCAACGTAATGCACCGCGAAAACAGAGCTCTGGCATTGAAACGATGCGACGCGTGACGGGAGGCTGAAGAGCTTATCAGCGAGAGTCCAAGTCGTTGCGTGTTACCTTTCTTGCACAACCTGATGACTTGCAACTACTTCTGCAAGCATCATCCTAGATCCCTGGCCCCTAAGCTCCTCTCGCGGACCTCTAGATATCCCGATGTTAAACGGACACGGCCAAATCGATGTCTTGTCAGACATCGGACTAATACATGGTTCTCTCTGCAAGCTTCATCCTTAAGTCTCTATCCTTCGAACTCGTCTAGTAGGCCTCCACGTTTCCTGTTGTAGAATAGACACGGTCAAATTGTTGCTTGTAGCAAGAATTGTTAGATGACAACGGTACTGTAACTTTAAACGACACCCTAAGACCCTGATCTAGCTCCCAGTACTCCCTTAAGAGCGTTCGAGTCTAGCGTCCCCGTCGCGAGAGAAAAGCTTCCCCCCTGATAGCAGTTAGGCGACGCAAACTGACATAGAAAAATCGCGCTAGATCCTTCCACACACCGTTATCGAGGTTCTCCCCGCACCTGTCGACGATCTCGGAGTCTCCTCTGAGCACCTTGCGGCGTTACTCTCCGGTGCCGGTTCCCAGCCGACCTAGACGCGTGATCGACACTGCGGACATCGACGTCTCAACACCGAGAGTCCTTTCCGGCGACGCTACGCACCAGAGGAACCGTCTGCGTCGCGACCGACCTACGATCAAGATCCGGTCGCAAGCCCTGAAGGACAATCCCGCGTTGCGGGAGCACAACGAACGACACGAGAAGACGGTGGGCGAGCTGCTGGTGGAAAAGTTCCTGATCAAGGACAAAAAGCTGGACGATGCCGCGGAGAGGGGGCTGCAGCTGTTCCACCAGGTCAGTCTGGACAGAGAGGAGGAGGAGGAGGAGGAGGAGGAGGAGAAGGAGGACGAGGAGAAGGACAGCTCCGGTGTCCAGCAGCAGGCAGGCAAGATCACCAGACGATTTACCAGAAGACGATCCTCCGCGGATATTCTGCTGGATCCCGAGCAGTTGGAGAAGGAGATGGCGTACGCGCAAGTGGAGGCGAAGGTCCTGGACTCTTTGGTAGCCGAAGAGCAGGCGGAGATCGAGAACGAGGTCCGCAGAGGGACGTTGATCAAGAAAGGCACCGTGGTCGGTCGCAAGTCCGGCGCAGGGTTTTACAGGGCTCTAGATAAAGACGCAGCTTCGGCTTCGGCTTCGGCTTCGGCTTCGGCTTCGGCTTTTCAAGCGGAGGAGGACTCCGCGACGCAGAAAATCAGGAAGAGCTTGAAGAAGGTCAAGAAAAAGAAGAGGAGCACCGAGAAGCCACCGGACGACGACAATGAAAGGGAACGAGGGTCTGGTAGCTCCAGCGACGCGTCCGTCGATCTTCAGGCTGGCGAGAATAAAGAGAGGAAACTGTCCAAGCCGCAGGTCTTCAAGATCGAAGCTAGCAACAGTGTAGGAGATTTCTCTACTGTATGGGTGAACGCGGAATCGCAGCCCAGCGTCAGCCGTGAGCAATTTCGCGAGAGCGTCAAGATCCCGGTGCCTAGAAGAAAAATGGGACTGCGTAAGATCGAGCCGGACAGCGTCGAGAAAGTCGAAGAGTCCGAGCCCGAGCTCGAGGTGGTGATGTTACCTGTCAAGAGGTCTTACGTGAAGGACACGTCGAGGAATAGTGTGTATTGCACGGTGAAGACGCCGCCGGAGACCTCGAAGAGCGATCCGATGGTCTCGAAGAGTTTCACGAACGGAGTAAGTGCCTCGGAGAAAAAGGGGAAAGTAGAGAAGCCCGTGAATACAGCAAAGGAAGAGGAAACGGGAACGATCACCAAAGACGTTCCCGAAGACGTTGTTACGCCGAAGGGAATGACCAACGGCGTTGCATCGAGGAAGAGAGAGAAAGAGACTTTGAAGGACTCCAAGGTGGTGAAGGTGGAGGAGTGCAAGATTTCCAAAGAAGACGAAGCCCAGGCATCGAAGAAGGAGGACGCGCTGCAGCAGACCTCGAAGACCGACTCTCCGAAGATCCAGAGGACCAACGGAGTTGCCTCGCGAAAGAGAGAGAAGACGGAGACCGTGGAGGACGCGGGGAAATCCAAGAGTCTCAAAGATGACGGTGCCCAGGAGCTGAAGAAAGAGAATGCGCCGAAGCAGAGCTTGAAGACCGAGTCTCCAAAGATCGGCGGAGTTGCCTTGAGAAAGAGGGAGAAGTCGGAGACCCTGGAGGACTCGGGGGAATCCAAGAGTCGCAAGGAGGACGGTGCCCTGAAGAAGAAGGAGCCGTCGAAGCAGGAGCGCGAAGGCGTCGAGAGCGTTCCCGGCTCGCCGAAGAAGGAGGACAAAGAGACACCGAAGGGAGAGGAGGCCCTGCGACCCAGAAATCGCGAGCCGCCCGCCCCGAAGACGGGTTCTGCGGTCTCGTCGAGCGCGACGCTAGCTGTTGACCCGCTCGCCAGTGAAAACAGCGCCAGCGTAGCGCTCCCATCGGCCGCGGACGGGTTGCCAAAACCGTCTAAAATTACTACGGATGAAAATAATGCCGTAGAAGCGCCAAAGCCAGCGTTACGAGGACCGGGGCAGCGGCTGGCGAACGCGACGAGAACCAAGCGTGACGAAGACGTCGGGGATACGTTGCCGGGAAATAAGACTGTCGGAGAGGCGACCTTGAGAAACGCCCACACGGCCACCTCAGCCGTTCGACCGTCCGATCCAGAGCATCCGGAGAATCGATCGAAAACCGCAGCGATCGATGACGCAACCGGCCTGACCGATATCGCAACGAAATCGACCTTCTCCGAGAAGACAGAGGACTCGAAGACGAGCTTGATCGAGAATGCCGCGGATAACAAGGTGAACGGGTCGGGTGCCGAGGAGCAGCCCAAGGGACCGTTCAAGGTTGTCAAGAGGCCCGCGAAGGTCGAGCCAGCGCAATTTCCCTGGAGGAAGAAGAAGGTCAACGAGACTCCGTCCGAACCCAAGGATCTAGTTGCCGGTCCGGAACCGAAGTCTTCGAAGAAAACGGTGTGCGAAGAGAGTCTATCGAGCAAGATACCGGTGGTGGGCAAGCAGCAGAAGGTGCTCGAGTGTTCAGAGGATCCATCGAAACCGGAGAATCGATCAAAAGCTGCGTCGATCGATGACGCAACCGCCTCGACCGGTATCGCAACGAAATCGACCTTCTCCGAGAAGACAGAGGACTCGAAGGCGAGCTTGATCGAGGATGCAGCGGATAGCAAGGTGAACGGATCGGGTGCCGACGAGGACCCTAAAGGGCCGCTCAAGGCCGCGAAAAGGCCGGCGAAGACCGAGCAAGTTCCCTGGAGGAAGAAAAAGGTGAACGAACCCAAGGATCTCGTTACCAGCCCCGAACCGAAGTCTCCGACGAAGACGGTGTGCGAAGAGACTGCTCCGTCGAGCGTGATGCAGGTGGACAAGCAGAAGGTGTTCGAGTGTTTGAACGGTGAGACTGGTAACGGACTGGCGTTGTCGAAGAGCACGTCGACCGAGTCGATCGACTTCTGGAGCGAGATCAAGGGCCCGGACAGTCCGCTGGTGACGAAGGTGGCGAAGGGATTGAGTTTCCCCGGCGCGAGAAACGAGTTCGAGGACCCCGCGGAGGAAGAGGAACAACTGGACAAGAAAAAAGGGAGTGTTGCTAAAATAAGCGTCGACGGCGTCGGCACGCCGCAGCTCAGTAACGTTCCCGTGATCGGCCAGGAACCCGAGGAACCGATGAAGTCCGTTGCGAACACCGGCCCGAAGGAGCCGAAGAAGCGGAAGAACCTGTCGATACAGATCGATCGAACCGCGGACGCGTACTCGACGATCAAGAAGACACCGCTGAAGAGGCAGGACTCGGTGGCGTCCACGATCTCTGGTAGATCGGTCGGTAGTACGCCCGACACCTCGGTGCCTGGCTCCCTGGTGGCCACACCCGTGTACGACGTATCGGTGCCGTTGATAAACATCGTGGAGGTGGCTACACCGACGAACGCCGATCAGCTGTTGCATCCCGAAGAGGATGACGAGGCTAGAACGCCGACGAACGAGTGGCCGGACGGTCTGTCTAAAATGTCCAAGTGGGAGAATCACAGTGACCTGTCGAACGTTGATCGGATAGACAAAGACGCTACTCCGGTAGCCTCCAAGGTCGGTAGCGTGGTCGCTACTCCGGACGACACGCCTCAAGGCACTCCAGAATCGTCTAAAAAGAAGAAACTGGTCAGAAAGAAGAAGGCTTCGACGACCAAAAAGAGCTCCGGCAAGGACTCTAAAAAGGAGTCCAAGAAGGAGGCCAAGGACTCGAAGAAGAGCTCAGCGAAGTCCCAAGAGAACCTAAAGCCAGCCGCAGAGTCCAAGTCCTCCTCGAAGGCCAATCAGAAACAAGCCAACCCCAGCCCGAAACCTCTCGATCTCATCAGGATGTTTTACACTACACCTTCGGCTCTGTTAACTGCTACACCCAGAGACCTGTCCAAAGTACGCAGAGCAAAGGTCAAGAGGAGGAAGCATCATTCGAGGACACCGTCGGTTAGCAGCGACAGCACCGGAAGCACCACCAGCACAGCCACCACTGGAAGCACCGACGGAAGCAGGTCCACCTGCACGGAGCTCGACGACGACCCCGACAAGAGGATGAACTCCATCAGGAGCAACGACTCCGGATTCGACGGATCGCCGAGGATATCTAGTACTTGCTCTTTGACAACCGATCGGTGGTCCCCTGAATCGTGTCGTGTCGTGTCGTCTCTTTTATCGCTGGACTGCGGATTTTCATGCTACCAAACGGTTTTCGCTTTTCTACCAACCTAGAAATTATTATATTAAGAAAAGAAATACATAGAATTATTTCTGTCAAGCTAGAAAGAAAAAAAAAAAAAAAACAAAAAACTGAAGTCGTTTGGTCTACTTATAAAATAATTATTCCGATTTAAAGTGTGTTCTATCAATTATGAGACTGACTACATCAAACTTTGTAAATGTTTGTACTTTGTTTTCAACATCGTACAATGTTTAAAAAACGACACGATTCATGGAACAACCTAATATTTTTGATCCTCGCCCTCCGTGACCCTCCCAAGAAACACCCCCCCCCCCCCCTCTGCAATTGCGCAGGCGTGGCCAACGAAGCCACGCCCCTCCGAGATACGGTAGCCCCCAGAAGCAAAGAGCGCTCGTTGCCCGCGCCTGCACTAGCTAGCGAGTGCCTATGCGATTTATTGCTTGTGTGCTCTGTCGACTAACAACGTTTTTCTCGAGCCTACGTGTAACATGATATACTCGAAAGAACATTCCTGTATTTTTTGACACGTGTGCTTTTCTTGATTCATCCTCTGACGTTGAACCTGCATTCTGGTTCCTTTCCTTGTACTTCTACAGAGTATTGTAACTAAAAAGATTAACTGTTACCAAACCGAATTGTCGACCATTAAAATGGAAAGGTGTTTCTACTTAACGTTCCCTCGCCTCGCCTCGCCTCGCCTCGCCTCGCCTCGCCTCGCCTCGCTGAACCTGCTCGCTGCACGCTAACGGCCCGGTGCTTCTTCTTTCTGTCTTTCTGCTTGCACACTTGCTCGAAGTTCGACTTTAAAAATACATGTTGGTCATAACTCGTCGTTCGACGCGGCGTTTTTAAACGGCGAAGGGAAATTCGCGTTGGACGGCTGCCAAACACGCCTAACAACTAATTGCACCGTGCGAACGTTCCCAAGAAATTGGAAAGGCGATCGGTTTCGTTCTCGCGCGACTCTGGAAACAAAGAAACGTTCAATTTCAATAATTCCAGCATTTTATCTCGTTCGAGTTTTGTGGTTCAGAACGATGAAAAGAAAAGGACTTTTGCCATTTTTCTCTCAAAGAAACTATGAAGCATTGCTCTTTGAAACTTTTCGAATATTTTATCTCGTGTTCAAAGAATATGTACCGATTTTTTCCTTGAAAAATATGACCAGTGCCTGATCGTTGCGGGTTTTACGCATGACAAAAACCAATATAAATACATGTTTCGTCAGCTCCTGCGTTTTGCAACGAACGGAGGCAATTTTCTTTCGCGTAAAACTCCGCAGTCTGCGCAGGATGGTTTGGCTGATCGGTAATCATTCGGTATTTCTTCGGAAGAGGCGAACCCGGGCGATTCGACGTTACATAAGGTCGTTGCCACAGTGTCAACGACACCGTACGCCAATTTATTTACAACCGGAAGTACGGCCGCACCAGCGGGAATTCAACGCGGATCCTTCCTGGTCTCCTCTCTTGGCTTCGATGCCCGAAGACAGGTGTCCTTGGGACGGAGCTTGGGCGTCTTCGAGCCTCGGTCCAAGCGCATATAACAATAACATGCCGTGTACCAGGAATGGTGAATCGTTCGCGGTGTTGATCCGGGACTGGTCCAAGCATGGTTGAACAACGCGGCGGCGTACAACTATTTATAAAACGCGGCGCAGTTTCATAACAATATTCAAGGCTTCCCGATGCAACCGGGAGATGGTGCGAACGAGACTTTCGCGTTAAATTTAGCGGGCCGTGCAGGATAATTAGACAGCGCCTCGCGAGAATCCGCAATGTGTTTTCGCGAACGCGGTCGCAACGCGGGAAACGAAAATCTTCCGGCTCCGAGTGAGCAAGTTCGAAGTGAGACGCCGCGCCGAAAAAATTCATGAAATGGTATACATTAATCTTAAGAAGCTCGTTCAATTTTTCGCACTCGGTGCTATTTAATATCTTTTCAAACTCCACGATTCAAGCTGAACGAATTTTTCTATAGCGCTCGGCAAGGAGCGGTTGTTCTCTAAGCTTTTTCCGAGTCTAGAGCATTCATCGAGAGTCCCAATAAATATTAAGTCAATTCATTTTAAAGAAAGCTAGTCGGTCGCTTCGATAGAGGTCAAAATAAACAATTATAAAAGTGCTTCCACGGGGAACTTGGTCGGTGCATATTTCCATTTGTGCACGGGCTTCGGTGAAAGTTAATCGAGATGATCTAAAATACTAAAACTTTTCTCATCTTTCGGAAATAAGAAAAATTGCACAATCGTGGAATTTCGCAAACGTCCTAGATTCGCGGAGATGGTAGATGTCGATTCCGCCGACGCAGTGACGATCCATTTCTGTTAACAGTATGTACATTGTATCGCTAGAAACGAAACTGTATCCTCTCCAAATGATTCCGCGTTTTCGGCGTCAGTGTCCAAGAAGCACCGAGAGGTAGCAGATATCCGTGTGCGTTCGTTCGAGGCGAAGAGGTAACCGGATCCATCTGAAAAATTAACGAATCAATGAATCGAGTCTCTAACGAAACCGTTGAAAAACAGATTGCGACATGGCGTGCCACAAGAAATGCGAAAAGCTCACCGGGAACCTTTGCGGGTTGAATCAAAAGCTCGTGGCGGAGGCTTTGCAGGCGGTAAAGAGGGGTGAGTGAGCGAACGAACGAGCGAGTGAGAGAGAGAGAGACAGAGAGAGAGAGAGAGAGAGAGAGAGAGAGAGACCGTTAACACGCGATGCACCGAGTCGGTTCAAGTTCGAAAATTCTATTTTAAAGCGGCCGTCTAGTTGAAAGCTCGGACCGAATGACGCAGAACTGGTCTCCGCGGAATTTCAGAGCTTCTTCGGCTTCGCGGACCCCAAAAATTCGTCTCGAAATGTTGAATCTTTTCCAGAACATTTTTCGGGAACGCATTTAGTGTACACCCGATTGGTACCTCAACGCATTTCTTATCGATAGACTGCGAATTTTTCGATACATTATTTTCAGGTTTATAAAATGTTTAAGGCAAAGAAGAAATTTATATTTCACCACAGTGACCTACAATCGTTGAAGAAAATTTGTCATTTGCACAAAGATCCGCGGTCGAACAATGTTTAATCGCGGTTTCGCTCACGATCCATGGAAAGCGTGTGGATAGCTCGTGGCTTCCGCGAGATTTGGCCCGGTTGACATTTTTCGAAAATAGCGGTGACCGTGGCGGTGTGACGCTTTTTCTTGCTTTCTCTCTCTCTCTCTCTCTCTCTCTCTCTCTCTCTCTCTCTCTCTCTCTCTCTCTCTCTCTGTACCGACGCGCGACGCTCGGGTTGACGCGTATGATCGATTAGAGGACAAGCAGAGCTATAGAGCGGCGACGTCGTCGTTTACCGATTTAACGGTGATGTAATTTTGATAACGGCCGCGAAAATTATTTATTGGCTAGCGAACGGATTTATGACATCTACGTGGAAGAGGAAGATCGGCATAGTCGTGCATGAATGCACTTGCACGCTCGCCGTGCCAGCCAAGTCTGATACCGCGGCCAACAAGCGTCGACACCATCGAATCGCTATGTTTCCCAGAGTATCGCTTTCAGAGAATCACGCTGAATCGTATACGACGGACGGTTCGGCACGAGGTTCCGCATCGGCAACATTCACAATTATACTTTTATCGGTTGTAAATGTTCTTTGTTGAATGTCCAATGTTGTAAAATTTGCTTTTCCCTGTCCACGCAGATTCGACGCTGTCATCTTGTACAACCAACGTGTTTGCTACCAAAGAGAAATTATAATTAGACTGCGGATTTTTATGGAATATAAAAATTGTCAACATGTAATGTCAAGATATACTGGAGCCGTATGAAGCTTTTCTAAAAATAAAGCTGTGAACGGTGTTAGGCAACCGTATACATAAGCGTAGTTCGTTGTCCGAGGGTTAAACGTAGCTTCGCATAAAAATCTGCGGTCGAACGCATCGCACCCCGACCCGTTTAACAAAATCTCTCGCTATCCAACAACAGTGCGTGTACTTCCCAGTGTGAGCTCTATTAGCATATATTTCTACGGATTAACGGAGGATTTTCGCAAAATTCGCAGCACCCTCGCAGTCGTCGGACACCCAGAGGAACTCGGACTCGTCGGACCACTTCCCGAGCGGGCGTATCACGCCGCCAGCGACCAATCTGCCAAGATTCAAGAAGTACGCCGTCACGGACTTCAATTTCCGCAAAGTGAGTCGATTGTGTCTCTCCCGCGGATAAAGAGGGCCGACGTTCAATTTTCGTCGCTCGAACTCCCGGTGTAGAAATAGTCACGCGCGCGCGCGACTCGGAGGAAGAAAGTCGTCCGAGAGTCACGCGGTGCACGCCTAACTACCTGCAAATATAGTTCTCCGGAAATTTACGAGCAGCTCGGTTGAACCACGCGTTTGGCTCGGCAGTTGGTGCCTCCGCGAAAGCTAACACGGATTCGCGATCCTCCGATTCGCATGTTTTCCATCGATGCAAAGAGATACTACCGCGACGATACCCTACTTGTTTACAGTGTGCCAACCGTGAGAGCCGTTCGAACATTCTTCGACTATCGAATCGAACGCAATGCAACGGTGTATTTTTTTTTCTTTTGTTCACTGTTTTGCATTTGATCTGCTAATTTTCTCGGAAACGTCACAGAATATGACAGATATCTCGCGTTCGGGATTATTCGGACGAGTCAGCGAGACTCGGAGCGCGACGAGGACGCCGTTTTCGCGTCCCTTCGCATATTCGCCAACGAGCGAATTTATTCGCGAGAATGTTTAAAACAGACACGATTTCACGGCAGGCCGCCACGTAAATAGATCACCCGAATTAGCACCACGCAACGCATTATTTTTAACGGGCGAGGGCACTATCTCACGTGCGGCACTCTCTCGCTTTAGCCGCGTGAACTTTCCACCGTGTGCCGGTTCCTCGGCCCTTTTCAGACCCGGATTATCCCTACTCCTGTCCATTGACAAAAGCTTCGATATCATTTTGCGTGGATCTTCCAGCTGAAACATCGGGAAAAGCTCTAGTCGCCGATAGTGATTTTGAAAACTTGGCAGGAGAATTCGTATCGTTTAAATTCACTCGAAGTATCTGAAATCTCGAATCCTGAAACGTTTGAAATTCCAGGTCCTGGGTAAGGGCAGCTTCGGCAAGGTACTCTTGGCCGAGCTGAAGGGCACGGAGTGCGTCTACGCGGTGAAATGCCTGAAGAAGGACGTGGTGCTAGAGGATGACGACGTAGAGTGCACCCTGATCGAGAGGAAGGTCCTGACCCTGGCGACCAGGCACCCGTACCTCTGCCATCTGTTCTGCACTTTCCAAACGGAGTCTCACCTGTTCTTCGTAATGGAGTACCTGAACGGCGGCGATCTGATGTTCCACATCCAAAAGTCTGGCCGGTTCTCAGAGGCTAGGGCCCGTTTCTATGCAGCGGAGATCTGGTCCGGCCTGAACTTTTTACACAAGAAAGGAATCGTCTACAGAGACCTGAAGCTCGACAACGTTCTCCTGGACTTCGATGGACACATCAGGATCGCGGACTTTGGCATGTGCAAGCTGCAGATCTTCTTGGACAGGACGGCGGACACGTTCTGCGGGACGCCGGATTACATGGCTCCCGAGGTAGGAAATTCTACAAAATCCAAAACAAGTCGAACCGCATTTTCAATTTTTGTTAATTATGGGGCTAGTACCGTTCGTCCTTTTATTCGTTACATCCGTTACACGGTATGCGAGTAAATCCATTAGATTGGGGGGAATTGGAAAGAGGGGGAAAAATAGCGAAACGTTTAGGTATTGTATGTGGAAATTAGATCAGTTTCGTACACACAAAACGGAGATATTCCAAGTCGAAAGAAAAATTTGATTCCAAGATACCAAGAAAATAGGTCACTCGGTCTCCGATTTCGCGATTTATCGCGAGAGACATTTATCGTCGGAGCCTCGAGGAAAACAACGAATGGCGATTCGAGAGAATTAACGGGGCCTCGAAAGAATCCACTGTAACTGTTCGGTACAGGGGTCAAGATACCTAGATTCTAAATTTACACGGCCAGTTGGCCAGTGGTCTTGTGCAAGCAAGGGTTGAGTCAACAGTGTTTCAAATAACAACAATCCGTCAGTCTGGTCGAGTTATCCGGCGCTCGTTTCCGCATTGCAGATCATAAAGGGACTGAAATACAATCAGGCGGTGGACTGGTGGTCGTACGGCGTGCTGCTCTACGAGATGCTGACGGGACAGTCGCCGTTCTCCGGCTGCGACGAGGACGAGCTATTTTGGAGTATATGCAACGAACGGCCGTTCATACCTCGGTACCTCAGCCAAGACTCCACGGACATGCTGCTCTGTCTTCTGGAGAAGGACTCTGGCAAAAGGCTGCCCGGACACGACATCGCCTATCACGCTTTCTTCCAGGTACCATCTAGAAAACCGGAACCCGAGCATCGTCGGATAGTTAAACTCGGTGTTAAAGTCGGCATAACTGGAATATATTCCCTTAAGTAGGCGGGGTGAACTGTCCACCTGAAAGCAAGTCGAATTTAGCTATCCGGTAGTCCAGTAGCCCTATTAACAATTTTGATATACACAGAGACAGAGTAGTTAAGAACGAACAATGTTTCAGTCGTTGCCATGGGACCGTTTGGAGAGGAGGCAGCTGGAGCCGCCGTTCAAGCCAGCGCTGGAGCACACGTTGGACACCAAGTACTTCGACACAGCGTTCACCGCCGAGAGGCCGCGGCTGACACCTGTACCTGAACAGATCCTCACCTCGATGGACCAGGGTGTGTTCCGTGGGTTCTCCTACACGAACCCGAACGCGACAGACTGAGGGGCCGCACAGTTGTCGGGGGGACTCAAACGAAAAAAAAAAGAAAGAAAGAAAGAAGAACAAACTATGCAGTTTCGCGTCGACGGGGTCCGACGAGTAGTGTTGTTTGCGACCTACACCGGTGGCAATGATCTGGTTCACAGCCATCTCACTGGGACACAGGCTCGGTCCCCTTTACAGGAGAAGCCACGGGATAACGGAGTTTCTCTCGGGACCGAAATCTGAACGTGCGGTTTTCACGGCAGAGAATTCCGACACGAAAAACACCGAGACGACGTTCTCGAGCCGCTTGTACTCGCCGAGGAGTCAGGCAAACAGCGATCTATTGCTAGGTTTTGTATAACGTAGAGGCCGCGCTGCATTCGATAGAGAGCGGTTAGACTATGCAGAGGGGAGTCGAACGGTGTTCGAGCCTTCGGCAGAGTTCCAGTGTATGTACCTTATTTTCTACGCGAATCTCTGCCGAACGCCTCGGCCCCCTTTAGTGTTCCCCGTCTTTTATAAACCCTTGGCCGGACGTGGGACTTTGTCCGTCCCACCAACCGGCCAAATAAATCGTCTGTTTCAAATAAAACATGTGAACAATCTCCGACGAGTTCATCATTCCCGCTCCGAACACTAAACCAATGGCAAACACTAGTTTTTATGAACGCGGAAAATCTGAATACGGTCCTGTCATTTTTACAAGGCGGTATACCCAAATGCCTGGTCATTAGATTGCCGATCTTGAATCGTCTGCATAAATTGTACAACACTGGAGCGAAATAGTAATCCGCAGTCTGCTAATCGTACTGTTCTCACCGTCGAAATTTTCTAGTGGCGGCTATGTAGGTTCGTCGGGGGGTTGAAGACACGCTGATAATTCCACTCGGACACGGTTTACACCCTCAACAGTGAAAACTGTAAGGCAACATGCTCCGTGTACTCGATTATAGTGCTCGGCACGTTCGGTGTTAATAACTCGTCCTCGGATCAAAGCGGAGGACGAACCTACGGACCGGAAGACGGCCGAATCGCGGCGTGTAAATTTCGAGGCAATTACCCAGCGTTATGCTACGCCGCGGTCAAGTTATTAATACTCGAACAGGATTATTATTTCCGTCGCCGATAGACAGTGCTTCGTCTTCCACGCCGTAAACGACGACGACTACTACCACTTCTTCTTCTTCTTCTTCTTCTTCTTCTTCTTCGTCCTGCGTTTCCGGTGCTTCTGTCTCGCGGCTCTCTCCGATTTGCTCGATTTTCCCTCGTTGACCCTAAACTTTCCATTCGACTCCCACGTGCTTTCTGCTCTTTCTCTCCGTTTCCAAGCGTCCTCTCCCTTCTTCCCGCTTCTGCTCGTTGGCCGCGCACACTTGGCTCTTCGCGCTGACTGCACGCTAACTTTAGCACACCGAGGAATTGGCGAACCACCATGTTTGCCAGCGGACGGACGAGAGCCTCTTTCGCGACACTTTCGGCTGATAACGACGATCGACTGCCATAATCGAGTGCCACCTGAAAGACGAGCGGATCGTTACACACTTTTTCAGCGAAGCAGCTTCGTTTACCGACTGCTAACCCGTAGTCAGGCGCATTTTGATAGAATTGCATGGCAACCGCTGCTGATAGCCGAAGCCATTCATAATTGGAACACGGCTTAATCTTAATCTTTCTTAATCTTTCAACGAAAATTTAGCGATCCTTTAATTTAGCACAACAGCGTAATTGGAAAACCTAGTTGCTTCTCCCGATCTAGAATATTTCAAGCGTCTAGAACCGAAGTCGCGTGTCCAAATTTTCATCAATTTATTCGCCAGAACAGATTTAGCAAGTTCATAGTCGCCGTTCGAACGCAAAGGGTTAAAATAGCTTCGAACAGGAGGACACCGGTGTAACACTAGCGGTCAGAGTGGCAGCTAATGAGACAATTAACCGGGTAATTGATCCAATTGCTCCATTCCGACACGCTTGGGTCCCGGGTGCGAGATTAATTAACCCGATAAGCGTTCGAGATCCGCTAAACCTCTCGAAACCAAAATCGTTTAACTATCTATAGAGATCCTCCTTTCGGCTGTTCAAAGGCTCGCTGTTGAACGGTTCCTACAGGTTATCTCTCGAAAACGGAAGAGCAACCGAGCGAAAGGTCAGAAGAGGTACAACGATAAAAGGTGGGTTTCGGCGAACCCGAGATCGGATCAGTATAACCAACGGAATGGAGATGGAGATGGAGATGGAGAGAGAGAGAGAGCGCATGCGATGAAGCGAGCGGCTAAACAGCTCGGAATTGAAAGGAGGAGAGATTTAAAGAGACGCAGAACGCCGCAAAAACTGACGCGCTAAGAGGATCGGTCAATGGACCCTGAATCCGCTGAATCTTCTTGCTCTGCCTACTCGATGTATCGCCCCGCCGCTATTGCCAACAGATTCCTCTCTGTCGATCCTCCACACGCTTTTCAAATCGCCCTCAACACTCGATTCAAATCTCTAAATGGAAACTCTTTTTCAATGCTAAAAAGAGATTGAAACTTTTCTGGTTTATTTCGAATGTGATCTTAAGCAATTAAGATATATCGTTTCGAGAGACCTGAACTTGATTTATTTTACATAGACTGCGGATTTCATGCATTTATGACAAAAATGGACAAGTGTAATTTCAAACAATAAAAAGATTATTAGAAATCAAGATTACCAATACATTTCTTACAATTTAATAAAACCATTAAACAGGGCAATAAATTCCTGTTTGGTTCCCGTATCTTGCAATTAATGCATACGATTTTTATTTTGCATAAATATCCGAAATCTAGATATAAATCTGTGTCCTTTTCAGTCTGTCTCGATCAAGAATTAGCTTACGAAAAGACCTAGTTTCAACCTATTTCGTGACATGGACATTTTTATATTAATTCCTATTTCGTAGAAACGTCCCGGCGTGTGTCTCTTTTCCCGAACGTTGTTGGAACGTTTACTAATGCGACACAGAAAATCGTCGAGAGTTTTAACGAGAATCGCAGGCTTATTTGACGCGATGCAGCGACTGCGGGGCGCCTCGCCACACCGCGCCACACCGCGCAGGGCCGCATCTTCACGAGAGGATTGCGAGGGTGTCGCCGGTATAAATAGACATCCGAGTCCGCTTGAACGTGCGGCCCTACGTCGGCGAGCTATTTTCGAGAGGAATCGCCACGCTCGTCACAGTTCTCCGCGTTCAGTTCCAACGAGTTTCGTCCGGCAAGAAGCTGGCCGCTTCGGTCGGCTCCGCGAACGAACAAACGTGCTGTTTACCTCGCGAGCAAAAAGACACGACGACGACCGGTCGTCGATTGTCACGGTCCTCCGGCTCCTCTTCGTCTTCTCGTGACGACACTGCGGGAAACAACAGTTTTTAAATCGGTGCCAACTCGATGGAAATTGATTTTGCGGTTTGCTACGCGGCTGGGTACGTTTGGAGCTGTGATTCAAGCTTTAAGAGCGGCGATAAAAGATACAAAGATATTAGAAGCTGCTCTAGAATATCTTTCTTTGGTGTGCTGTAGTGCTGCAGAAATAGTAGTGCAGATTCATTCGATTATTTCTATCCATCCCTGGTTTAGCTGAATCTCTCTACCCTTCATCATTTAGTCTTCCGTTTTCGTGCTTCATCGTTCATTTTTTAGTCTTTATCATTCAGTCTCAATCAAGGGGTTGTCCACGATTAGCACAATGAAAGGGTGGTCCACGATTAGGACTCTCGAAGCTTGTGGGTCCTCCAGGATCAGGATTCTCCCATGGTGATTTAATCGTTCCTCCCACCGCTGCTTCGCCATAAACGCTTCCATTATGAAATAGTAGTTTCGTATT